>NC_066583.1:559468700-559779950 GCF_024323335.1 Lathyrus oleraceus | reverse complement strand
TTACCAGTATAATTCTGAATTAGCGCCTACTTGGCTACAGTTGCAGAATATGACTATGGGCTCTAAAGAAAGCTTCAAAGAATATGCTCAAAAATGGAGAGATTTGGCTGGCAGAGTCAAACCCCCTATGACTGATCGAGAATTAGTGGACATGTTCATGGGTACACTGACTGGCCCATTCTACAGCCATCTACTAGGAAGTTCTTCATCGGGTTTCACTGAACTTATATTGACAGGTGAACGCGTTGAAAGCGGCATTTGAAGTGGAAAGATACAGGCGGCTACCTCTGCAAGCACCAAAAAGCCCTATCAGGGGAGGAGCGAGTCAAATGCTGTGTACGGTCAAAGGGGTCATAACAAGAAAAATCATGACCATACTATTGGAGCAGTTACGATTGCAGCACCGCCATCTCAAAACTTCCAACACAGACAGGACAGACCAAGGAGGCAGTTTACCAAGATCAATATGACTTTAGCACAAGCACTGCAGGATATGTTAAAAGCAAATTTGATTACCCTCAGAGATCCTCCTGCAAATCCCAACACTACTTCTCCTCGTTATAATCCCAATGCCAGGTGTGCATATCACTCCGATAGCCCCGGGCATGATACAAACGATTGTTGGTTGTTGAAGAATAAGATTCAGGATATGATCGACGCTGGAGAAATTGAATTTGATCCTCCAGAGACTCCTAATATCATCACTGCTCCTATGCCTAATCATGACAAGACTGTTAATGCTGTGGATGACAATTCTCACATTTCTAATGTAGCTGACTTAGCATCTCCTCTCTTGACCATCAAGAAGAAGTTGTTGCAAGCTGGTTTATTTCCAGGTTGTGCTGAAAATTGAGATCTCTGTATACCCCGACCCAATGATTGCTTGAAGTTGAGGAGTGGTATTCAACGGCTGATGGATGATCGCACAATTCTCTTTGAAAAGATTCCTAAGGTGGAAAACCCTATTGAAGAAATATCTGTGATTGCTAGGTCCAAAGTTCCGGTGAAGATTACCGCTACTAGAGTGCCTGTGAAGATTACTGCTGAGCCCAAGGTAGCTCCCCTAATTATTACTGCACCTGGCCCAGTATCATATTCCTCAAGCAAAGCCATTCCATGGAATTACGGAGGTGATGTTTACATCCACGGCATAAAGCAAGTTGATAATTCTGCTAATCCTAATGACATTGTTGGGACTAGTAAAATTACTCGAAGTGGAAGGATCTTCTCTCCAGAAATCTCACCTCCCGCCCCGGAAACTCGAGGAAAGGAACCAGTAACCAATCCTTCTCAATCAAGGACACCGGTCGAAGTTACTACCGAAGATGTTGCCAAACGGGAAATGGAAGAAATGCTGAAAATCATCCGCAAGAGCGATTTTGATGTGGTAGAACAGTTGGGGCATACTCCGTCTAAGATTTTGATGTTATCCTTGTTGTTATCTTCTGAATCTCATGCCAATGCATTGATAAAATTCCTGAAGACCGCCCATGTACCCCAGGAGACATCTGTCGATCAGTTCGAAAACTATGTTGCTAACCTGACTGTTGACAATGGCCTAGGCTTTTCCGATGCTGACCTGACACCAGCAGGAAAGAATCATAACAAAGCTCTGCACATCTCCATTGAGTGTAAGGGGATCACCTTGGCTCATGTGTTGATCGATAATGGCTCTTCTTTGAATGTGCTACCGAAAGTTGTACTCGATAAGCTTGACTATAAAAGCATTAAACTGAAGCCTAGTGACGTTGTGGTGCGTGCTTACGATGGTGCGAAGAGTGTTGTCCGTGGTGAAGTGGTTCTCCCTATCAAGATAGGACCTCAGGTTTTCAACACTATCTTTCACGTAATGAACATTCGTCCTGCCTATTCCTGCTTGCTGGGACGCCCTTGGATTCATGGGGCAAGTGCTGTAGCTTCGTCTCTCCATCAAAAGCTGAGGTATCCAATAGAGGGTAAGATCGTCACTGTGTGTGGGGAAGAAGAGTATATTGTCAGTAGTGTGCATACCTTCAGATACATCGAGATGGATGGTGAATTCTTTGAGACTCCTTCTCAGTCATTTGAAGTAGTTCCTCCGACCAGTCCTGTCCTTAAGCCAACTCCCCTTGTGCCCAAGGTTATTCGTGCTCCTCCTGCTATGATTTCTCTGAAAGATGCTCAAGCCATGATTGAAGAGGGTGGTCATACTGGCTGGGGTCAACTGATCGATGTACCGTAAAAGTCTGATAAGTCTGGTCTGGGGTTTAACCCTGAAAAGATAGTCAAAGATCAGATTAATGCTGTAGAAGATGCTGATGGCGATTGTGACTTGGATAGCTAGATTTTCCCAACAATTGGTGACGGACTCAATAATTGGAAGGCTGAAGACACTATTCCGATTTCCCTTAGTCAGGAGTAATTGTTATTGTCTATTTTAGTGTTGCAAATTTTTTAATTTTTCCGATTAAACTTCTTAAAGCATTGTGTCTATGCCCGGGGCACAATAGCTAATTTGTTAAGGGTTTTGTCATTTTCATAATCATATTCACATTCAATGAATCAATGGACTTTTGCATTCAAATATTGCGCTCTTTATCTTTCCTGTCATCTTTTAAACAAGCTATGTATTCTTACACACACTCACGTAACAAATTGCAGATCCATATCCACTCTGGATCCTGTTGATAATAATTCTGCTACTGTTCATTATGACTTTGAAAATCCGATCTACCAAGCCGAGGATGGAAGTGAGGAAGATTGTGAAGTACCTGGAGAGCTTGCCAGACTGTTACTGCAAGAGGAAAAGACTATACAGCCGCATGAGGAATCAATTGAGACTGTAAATCTGGGTACCGAAGTAGACAAGAAAGAAGTCAAAATAGGAGCAGGCTTGGAAAACAGCGTCAAAGAAAGATTGATTCAAATGTTACATGACTGTATAAAGATTTTTGCTTGGTCTTATGAAGACATGCCAGGACTGGATACTGATATAGTAGTGCATCGTTTGCCAATGAAGGAAGATTGTCATCCTGTTAAGCAAAAGGTTCGTCGCATGCGTCCTGAAATGTCCGAGAAAATCAAAGCCGAGGTTATGAAATAATTTGATGCAGGTTTTCTGGTTGTTACTTCTTATCCTCAATGGGTTGCTAATGTGGTACCAGTGCCAAAGAAGGATGGTAAGGTGCGAATGTGTGTAGATTACAGAGATTTGAACAAAGCGAGTCCCAAGGATGACTTTCCACTTCCGCACATTGATGTTCTGGTAGATAACACCGCTCAACACAAGGTATTCTCATTCATGGATGGATTCTCGGGTTATAACCAGATTAAGATGGCACCTGAGGACATGGAGAAAACTACGTTTGTGACGCAATGGGGCACGTTTTGTTACAAAGTAATGCCATTCGGTTTAAAGAATGCAGGGGTAACATACCAGCGTGCTATGGTGGTTTTGTTCCATGATATGATCCATCATGAAATAGAGGTATATGTGGATGACATGATAGCCAGATCTCATACTGAAGAAGAACATCTCGATCATTTATACAAATTGTTTGAGAGGTTGAAGAAATACAAGTTGAGATTGAACCCGAACAAAATGCACCTTTGGAGTAAGATCCGACAAACTCTTGGGCTTTGTTGTCAGTAGTAAAGGAATTGAGGTTGACCCGGCTAAGGTGAGAGCTATTCAAGAAATGCCAGTTCCCCGTACAGATAAAGAAGTCAGAGGTTTCTTGGGACGCTTGAATTATATTGCCCGATTTATCTCCCATTTGACTGCTACCTGCAAACCCATCTTCAAATTATTGAGGAAAAATCAAGAGATGATATGGAATGATGAATGTCAAGAAGCTTTTGACAAAATCAAGAAGTATCTCCAAGAACCTCCAATTTTGATGCCACCAGTTGAAGGAAGACCTCTAATCATGTATTTGACCGTGTTAGAAAATTCAATGGGGTGTGTGTTGGGGCAACATGACGAGTCTGGTCAAAAAGAGCATGCCATATACTACCTTAGCAAAAAGTTTACCGACTGTGAAACAAAATACTCATTGCTCGAGAAAACTTGTTGTGCTTTGGCTTGGGCTGCTCGCCGACTAAGACAGTATATGTTGAATCATACCACTTTATTGATTTCTAAGATGGATCCTATCAAATATATATTTGAGAAACCTGCCCTCTCCGGAAGAATAGCAAGATGGCAGATGATTTTAACAGAGTATGATATCCAATATACTACTCAGAAAGCAATCAAAGGAAGCGTGTTAGCTGATCATTTGGCTCATCAAGCAGTTGATGATTACCAATCTATGAATTTTGAGTTCCCAGATGAGGATGTCATGCTTGTTACTAATTATGGAGAACCTGGATCAGATGAAGGACCCGAACTAGGATCCCGATGGACTATGGTTTTTGACGGATCTTCTAATGCGTTGGGCAATGGTGTTGGTGTTGTAATTATTTCTCCCAAGGATTGCCATACGCCTTTCACTGCTAGACTATGTTTTGATTGTACCAATAATATGGCTGAGTATGAAGCATGTATTTTGGGACTCAGAGCTGCTATAGACCTAAGAATCAAGTTTTTGAGTGTGTACGGAGACTCAGCATTAGTAATCAGTCAGATCAAAGGAGAATGGGACACTAAACATCCGAATCTCATCCCTTATCGAGAGTGGGTGATGACATTAATCCCATGCTTTGAAGAGATTACATTCGAACATATTCCACGAGAAGAGAATCAGTTGGCAGACGCATTGGCTACCATGTCATCTATGTTCAGAGTCAGATGGGATGATGAAGCTCCCAGGATCACCATTGAACGATTAGATGAACCAGCCTATTGTTATGAACTTAATACTGATGGAGTAGAAGAGAAACCTTGGTTCCACGAAGTAAAAAGATATTTAGAAACTCAGGAATACCCGGAAGGGGCATCCATCAATGACAGAAAATTTCTGAGGAAGTTCTCCGCTAAATTCTTTTTGAGTAATGGGGTATTATACAAACGTAATCATGACTCGACTCTGCTTCGCTGTGTGGATAAAAGGGAAGCAAAAAAGATTATGGAAGACACACACGATGGTATTTTTGGGACTCATTCTAATGGACATACGATGGCCAAGAAGATTCTGAGATCAGGGTATTATTGGTCTACCATGGAAGCTGATTGCCACCATCACTCCAGGACCTGTCACAAGTTCCAGATCTATGCGGATAAAACGTGTTGACAACCCCTTGGCCCTTTGCAATGTGGGGCATTGATATGATTGGAGAGATTAAACCTACTGCTTCTAATGGACACCGTTTCATTCTTGTTGCTATTGATTACTTTACAAAGTGGGTAGAGGCAGCCTCATTTGCTTCTGTCACCAAGAATGTGGTGGCACGGTTCATCAAGAATAGTCTTATTTGTCGATATGGAATCCCTGAAAGAGTTATCACGGACAATGGCACCAATTTGAACAACAAGATGATTACTGAACTCTGCACGCAGTTCAAAATAAAACACCATAACTCTTCTCCGTACCGGCCGAAGATGAACGGCGCCGTGAAGGCTGCTAATAAGAATATCAAGAAGATCATACAAAAGATGACAGTAACATACAAAGACTGGCATGAGATGTTACCCTTTGCTCTTCATGGTTATCGCACTTCAGTGCGCACTTCGACAGGGGTGTAACACCTCAAAATTTTCCCTCCTCTCTTGGGACTAGCTTAACATATTGCATTTCATTTTTAGGTCATTAGACATTTGCATCTTGGCATATCATGTGGCAACATTGGACAAGTCATCCTCCTAAGTCTTGATCAGAAGATAAACAGGTTAAAATTCAAGCCTGAGGGTTCATTGAATGGATCACTAGCCATCTGAGGGATGGTGATTCAAATTAGGGTTTCATGATTGAGCCATTTCATCAGGAGATTGAAGCTCAAGTGCATTAGTGCATAGCCAATTCATCTATCAGTCAACAAAAGTCAACCAAAGGTCAACTGATGGATTTGGAGGTGGGAGAGGGTTAGAGACACTTCATTCATGTCCAAACAAGTTTCATTTGACATTTCAAACATCAACAATGAAGAAAATAAAGTCAGATGGAAACTTTCCAAAAATAGAAAGTGACTTGTAATTCAAAATTGCCAAAAATGGAAAGGTTTTCTCCTTAAAATTACAGGTCCAAAAATGCTTCAAATGAAATTTTGTCCAACATGAAAGTTGAAGATCTTGCTCTCACCTTTCCAAAAAGTCCAAGAACATAAATGTCGCATTTGTGGTTGGCAAGTTATGGATTGATCTTTGTCAAGAAAAGTTGAATTTCAACAAGGCATAACTCTTGATTCACAAGGCCAAATGGAGTGAGACTTTTTGGAGCAAATTTATTTTGATTTCCTCTATCCAAATCAAGCATTACATTTCATGAAAACTCATCACACAAAAAGTGCACTTTTCAAGTGAACCTATTTTGAATTTGGAGGGAAAAAGGTGATTTTGAGAAATATTCATTGTTTTCACTCAATTCCACTTGCATTAGCTTACAAACCACATTTCTGAATTGCTCCAAACCAGAAATTACACTGTTACATTGGTTTTGTGTATGTAAGGGTGAAATGCTAAATTTAGCATAAAACTTGGTTTTGGCTTAAACATTTGCATTTTTGCTAATCATGATTAGCAACTTCATTAACATCACATATAAAGCCATAATCATAACTGTTTTCTGATTAATCATAACAGAATTGTGAATTCTAGATCTAGATCAAAAACTTTTTCATTTTTCTCTCAACTTTCTTCATCAATTTTCTTCATTCTTTTTGCCTTGCCTTCGATCAATTCATCATCTACATGCATATTGGAAGTGGATTGAAGCAAAATCTTGGAGAAATCTTGAAGAATTGTGGACTGTTACAAGAGTGTTCAACAATGGCAAATGGAGATTTCATCGTGTTCAAGCACTGTTGAGCTAAAGCCTTGCATTCATTCATCTTCCACATCATCATAGAACTTCTGTTTTGCACTTCCATGGCCTGAAACACGCGAATCAACTTCTGCCAATTCTTGAAGGTAAAGTTTTCGACTTTGATAATTCATGCAATTGATATGTGTGTTTGGTAGATCTTAGAACATAGGTTAATCTGCAAGTTGTTTCATTGATTTTCATGCTGAAATGAGAAAGTTATGTTGATTAGAAGTTTCGTGCATCAATATGTTTTGGTTCAAATCTCTTGAATTAGGAGGAATTAGGTTAAAATGAGTTTAGATTCGTGTTATGCTTAAGAAGACCTTTCCAGTGATATAGGTTTTGTTGATTTTGGTGAAAAATTGTTCATGCGCTGGGTTTGGATGAAGAACATGTGATGAACATTTGAAAATTTTCCAGAAACCTTCTTTGATCTTCAGTTTCGCTTGCCTGTATGTGTTTGATGTTATTGGCCATGTGATTGGACCACGTATCCTCCACCATGCATAAGCGTGCGCTAGTTTTCAAACTCCCCCTCGCTTCGATTCCTGGTTATGACAATTCCATTTTTTCCTTTTGCATTTTTTCTTCAACCATGCTTCACATGTACATGCCATTCCACATGCATTTTTTATTTTCTTCCACATAAAAAACTCATAACTCCTAAACCATTAATCCAATTGACATGAGATTTTTTGTGCCATGATCCTTGTAATCTCTACTATTTTTTGATTATTTTTGCAAAAATTGTGCACGTGTTGTTTTTGACATGGCCTAGGGTTTGTTCACATGTGTTCTTTCATGCACCTTGCTTGATGTTTTGATCATGAAATGATGATGCTTAATCCAAAATTCTTGAAATTTTGCATGTGTAAACTAGAGACCTTAAATGACATTTTGGCTTTGAGTTTGTGATTTTATCGTTCCTGGTTTGTGAGATATGAGCTGTTGAGTCTAGGTGTGACAATTTGTGTCACACCATTTCTTATCTAACTTCCTGATTTTATTTGCCATGCCATATGAACTTGAAATGAGCTGAATTTTTGCATGTTGATACTTCTGGATGTTAGGTTCACCTGTGAATTTTTGTGGAACTTTTGGATGCATTTCCAATTTGTTTGAGAATTTCCTTTCTGTTTGACCAATTGTGGACTTTTTGTGAGTCATGATCTTAAATGTTTTGTGAAATTCTTGAGATGTATTGGATGGGCTTGAAATTGTGTGGAGTGATTCTAGAAACCTTGAAGTTTATCTTGGCTTTGGTTTGGTTCATTTATCTTATGCAAATTCTGTTTTATGCTTGCTTGAAGTTGATGCATGATTTGGTGCCTTGTATGAGCTTGTTTTGCCTTGCCTTGACTTGATGAATTTAATTGACTTGCTTCCCATTGTCCAATTGGCTTGAAATTTGATGTGATAATCATGTTATGAATTCTGTTTAGCCATGAAGTTTCTTTGGATTTATTGAATTGTTTTTGATTGGATTTGGATTGATTCATTCTGTTTGGTCCAATGAGCTTTGAAAATGCACAATTTGCTTTAGATGCTTCATGAATTGAAATTGGTGAATGATATGAATGTGAGACCACTTGGAAATTGTTCTAAATTGATTGAACTTGATTTATGCCAATTTTCATGTTCTGTTTTAAATTATTTCTCCCCCCTTGACCCTAGGCTTTGTGCTAGGGGTTTGCTTCTCATGTTTGAGTTGTATTTTCAGGACAAAAGGCATATGGCATGGAGGAATTAATTCACTTGGCTTGAGTTGCTTGATTGATTGATGTTGAGTAACATTAAGTTTGTTTTGTAGGTGGCCTCTAAGTGATTTAGGTTGAGCATTGGCTTATGCTTTGCTTGATGCATTGCTTGTGTACAGTTAACTGTTGACTTTTAGTTTGTCTGTTTGACTGTTTAAGCTGTGTACTGACTGAATTAGATTGTTTTCAGGTACATTAGTTGCTATAGTTCATTGTGAACTTGCTTTTTTGCTGTTGCTTGGTTGCTTAACCAATTGAGGTAGAACTCACTAACTCCATGTAGTCTGGAAGACCTGGCCTGTTACTTGGCCAGGCACCTGTCTGAAGTCCTCCTTAAGAGGCAATGATTGTGATTGTTTATCTTTGTCCCCAAGCAGGAAAAGACCTTGAATAAGGTAATTGACAGATACAAGAGATGTGCAATCCATCTCCTGCTATTCAGTCGAGTCGTCCCTTTGCTCACACAACTGGTGTTGATGCATTGTGGACATTAACCCAAGATCCATGTTGAGTCAGTCATAAGTGTAGAAGGGTTCCCACTTTCTGAACCCACACTTCCTTTGTTTGAAGCTCTCCCGGGCCAGGGATAAGAGCTGTGAGGCACACCCCTCACTTCCTATTTCATCTGCTTCACCCTAACTCTCAATGTTAGGGTTAAGAGCTAACATCAACCTGATACAGCTGGCTTGCTTTTGCAGCCTAACCCCTGTGTGAGCCCACTTTGTCTGTATATAGTGTGTGCTAATTGTGAATGTTTGCTTTGTTTTGATTATGCTTGCATGATTTGCTTTGCCTGGTTAGGATTAGCTTGCAGCCTGTGCAAGTTAGATAGAAAACTCAACTTAGGACCATTGTGGAATACATGATAACTATTAGGCTCGAGTTAGTCTCCCTTCTAGTTGGTCATTTCCCAGGCTCTGGTTAGGAGAAAGTTTCTCCCCTGTTAAGGGGAACTATGTTGCCCTGATCCTCATACCAGATGAGGTACGTAGGCAAGAGGTCGCACGAGATCTCTCCGGGCACCCTTTTTCCTTTTTTGTGTGTGTTTGCTTGACAGTTGTTAGGCTCGAGTTCCCGACTCTTTAGTAACTTGTTGCTTGTTCCTTCTTGTGTGTGTTAGGAGACGGATGTAAGCCCGACAATTGGCATTTTGTATCCTCTTGTTGTGTTCTTGGAGTCCGGTATAAGTCCATCAAGTGGCATCTGGTTTCCAGTGTGGGTTTGTTTGGTTCGGAAGCTGATGTAAGTCCAGCGATTGGCGTTCGGGTTCCATGTTTACCATTTTGTGCGTGTGTTTTGTTTGGCGTGCGTGAGCCAAACTACGGTAGCTCTGATTCTCGTTCCAGACGAGATACGTAGGCATAGGATGCGATATCCTAGCGAGCCCTCTCCCCTTTTCTCCCACCTGTGTTGTCTTCAGTGTGTGTGTGTGATGTTTGTGTCGCATCCGCGAAAAACAACCGGCGGGATAAAACAAAACAACACAGAGCCGCCACCGTGCATTATTTATCCCAAAAGAGGGAAAGGAAACGCTCGAAGTAAACCTGGGAAAAGCATGGTCTCGCGACCAAAGAGAATGGGATCGGGAGTCGGTTATGCGAAGGGAAGGTATTAACACCCCTACGCATCCGTCGTACTTGACGGGATCCACGCTCTAACGATAGAAAAAGGTTGCTAAAACAAACAGACATCACACACACACACTGAAATCAACACAGGTGGAGGAAAAGGGGAGAGGGCTCGCTAGGATATCGCATCCTATGCCTACGTATCTCATCTGGAATGAGAATCAGAGCTGCCGTAGTTCGGCTCACGCACGCCAAACAGGACACACACAAACACAGGCAAACCTGGAACCCGAACGCCAATCGCTGGACTTACATCGGCTTCCGAACCAAACAAACCCATACTGGAAACCAGATGCCACTTGATGGACTTATACCGGACTCCAAGCACACAACAATAGGATACGGAATGCCAATGGCTGGGCTTACATCCATCTCCTACACACACAAGAAGAAACAAGCAACAAGATACTAAGGAGTCGGGAACTCGAGCCTAGCAACCGTCAAGCAAACACACACAAAAAGAAAAAGGGTTGCCCGGAGAGACCTCGCACGGCCTCCTGCCTACATACCTCATCTGGTATATGGATCAGGGCGACGTAGTTCCCCTGAACGGGAAAGAAATTCTAACCAGATACAAAGGGAGAGACACTACTAGGGAGCTAGACTCGAGCCTAGATGTTATCATGCATATCATCCCTAAGTTATGGTTTCTATCCTAACTTGCACAGGCAGCAAGCTAATCCTAAACAGGCAAAGCAATCAAAGCAAACAATCACAAATAGCACACACTATATACAGACAGAGGTGGCTCAAACAAGGGTTAGACTGCCAAAGCAAGTCAACTATATCAGGGTGATGTTAGCTCTTAACCCTGACATTGAGAGTCAGGGTGAAGCCAGATGAAGTGGAAGTGAGGGGTGTGCCTCACAGCTCTTATCCCTGGCCAGGGAGAGCTTTAGACAAAGAAGTGTGGGTCCAGAAAGTGGGAACCCTTCTACACTTATGACACTGACTCAACTGTACAACTGTACATGGATCTTGGGTTAGGATCCACAAGGCATCAACATGTAATGTGAGCCAAGGGACGACTCAACAGAATAGCAGGAGGTGGAATACACACCTCTTGTGTCTGCCAATTGCCTTAACAAAGGTCTTTTCCTGCTTGGGGACAAAAATAAACAAGCACAAGCATTGCCTCTTAAGGAGGACTTCAGACAGGTGCCTGACCAAGTAACAGGTCAGGTCTTCCAGACTACATGGAGTTAGTGATTCTACCTCAATTGGTTTACACAACCAAGCAGCAGCACAAGCAAGTTCAAAATGAACTGTAGCAACTAAGGTACCTCCTTTGGATGACAGTTGCGAATTTGATGTTGTTTGGCCTTGGAACACGAAAACAAATGTGCTTTGATGATGTGGAAGATGAATGGAACAAAGTTTGTTGCTCAATTACGCACGATCTAGCTCAAATCTTGAATTGCCATTGATGCACCTCTCTTTAACAATCCATGAATTGGCTTGATAGTGATGATTCCTTGCTTCAATTAGCTTCAACAATGATTGTAGATGATGAAACAATGAAGATCTTGGCTAGGCTTGTGAAGAAATTGCAAAAAAGTGAAGATGAAAAGTTGAGAGAATTGTGCAATTTTGGATCTAGATCTGAGATGAATGAATGTTAATCTCAAAAACAGTTATAATTAACCATTTATATGATGCACTAATCCATTTTGTTAATCAAGTTTAGCCAAATGTGAGTGATTAGTGAAAATGCACTTTTATGCTAAATGGTAATTAGCCAATCCACCCTCACTTATGCAAATTCAATGTAACAGTAGAAATTTCTGGTTGCAGCAAGTTTGAAATAATGTTTGTGAGCTAGTGCAAGTGGAATCATGTGAAAACAAGGCTTATTTCTCAAAATGCACTTTTTCCCTCCAAATTCAAAATTGGTTCACTTGAAAAATGGACTTTTTATGTGATGAGTTTTCATGACAGGTAATGCTTGTTTTGAATAGAGGACATCAAAAGAATTTTGCTCAAAAAAAGTCTCACTCCATTTGGCCTTGTGAATCAAAAGTTATGCCACTTTGAAATTCCACTTTTTTGGACAATGATCAATCCATAACTTGCCAACCACAAATGAGAAATTCATGTTCTTGGACTTTTTGGAAAGGTGAGAGCAAGATCTACAACTTTCATGTTGAACAAAATTTCATTTGAAGCAATTTTGAACATGTAATTTTGAGGAGAAAAACTTTCCATTTTTGGCAATTTTCAATTACAAGTCACTTTCTATTTTTGGAAAGTTTTCATCTGACTTTATTTTCTTCATTCTTGATCTTTGAAATGTCAAATGAAACTTGTTTGGACATGAATGAAGTGTCTCTAACCCTCTCCCACCTCCAAATCCATCAATTCAGGCACAATTGACCACAGTTGACTTTCTGATTGATAGATGAATTTGCCATGCACTGATCAACTTGAGCTTCAAACTCCTGATGCCATGGCTCAATGATGAAACCCTAGATTCCATAAGCTCAATATAATCATATGATGATCCCCATATCCATTGAAAACCCCATCTCCTTGACAAGCCCTGAATGGCACCATGCAGATGATTAGGGTTGACCTGTGGTCAAAACCCTAATCTCAAGGTATCTGATCATGAACAATGAATCTCCTGGTGATGACAAAACCATGATGATGATGATGTACCATTTCAACCAAGATGATGCTCAATCTCCTTGAGGAACCATGAAACCCTAATTTGAATCACACATCCTCAGATGGTTAGTGATCAATCCAATGAAACCCTAGCTTGCATCTTAACCTCTTTATCTTCTGATCAAGACTTAGGAGGATGACTTGCTTGTTGTTGCCACATGATATGCAAATATGCAAATGCCTAATGACCTAAAAAATGAAATGCAATATGTTAAGTTAGTCCCAAGAGAGGAGGGCAAATTTTGAGGTGTTACAGCTGCCCCTATTTAATCCACTGTGAACCTGTCGATATGAATAGCCTCGGCTTTCAGATGATCAGGGTGAAGAGTGATTGAATACCAAGAACAGACGAACAATTTGCGCTCTGATGGGAAAATAATTAACAATGCCTGTCAGAATCGGCAAAGAAACAATCTTGAAGAAAGAATCCGTCTGGTACGGAGACAGTCGGCCGGAATACCGAAACAGAATGTCGACCTGGATACCAAAATAAATGGTAACACAGGGATAACCATGGCCTGAACACCACTTATCCGCTGGGGATTATCACCTCTTTTTAATGCTTTTCTTGAACCCCGAAATTTTCTGATTGATAATTTTTCGTTTTCTTGAACCCCGAAATTTTCTTTCGCGCAAATGATCCCGGATCATTGCATTTGAACCCCGACATCTTGTTTGCCAAAATAATGAACCCCATTCTCCATTTGAACCCTAGTCGCCTGACGATAACTTGTGATCTCCATTGTGAACCCCGTTCTCCAGAAAACGCCGCAACATTTCCCTTTCTCCATTTGAACCCCGCTCTCCAGAAAATGCCTCAGCATTTCCTTTTCTCCATTTGAACCCCGTTCTCCGCTTTCTTGTGATAATTCTGCTGGCAACGTCGGAAATAACACCAAAACGCCACTCCGATAGTGACATATCAGAAGACACTCGACCAAACATTGACTGATGACTGGGAAGAAACTCGACGTTTACTGGACATCGAACAATGATGTTTACTGACACCAAAGGAAAACTCGACCAGACATTAACTGATGACTGGGAGGAAACTCGACGTTTACTGGACATCGAACAATGATGTTTACCTGACACCAAAGAAAACTCGACCAGACATTAACCAATGACTAGGAGGAACTCGACGTTTACTGGACATCGAACAATGATGTTTACTGACACCAAAGAAAACTCAACCAGACATTAACCAATGACTGGGAGGAAACTCGACGTTTACTGGACATCGAACAATGATGTTTACTGACACCAAAGAAAACTCGACCAGACATTAACCAATGACTGGGAGGAAACTCGACGTTTACTGGACATCGAACAATGATGTTTACTGACACCAAAGAAAACTCGACCAGACATTAACCAATGACTGGGAGGAAACTCGACGTTTACTGGACATCGAACAATGATGTTTACTTGACACCAAGGAATACTCGACCAGACGAGGATCGACACAACACTTACTGGTACCGTGGGGACGACATCCACATATGTCAAAACCAGGCAGACGCTCGTTAGGGACTAACTGGGAAATACTGTTGCTCCACAATCACGATGCTGAACTCCTCAGAGTGACACCTTCACCATCCGGCGAAACCAAATCTCAAGCGGCAACCACGGCTTGAATCGCGCTGATCGCGTCATGATGTTAAACTCATCCGAGTAACATCGTCACCATCCGGTGAAACCAAATCTCAAGCGGTAACCACGACTTGAATCGCGCTGATCGCGTCATGATGTTAAACTCATCCGAGTAACATCGTCACCATCCGGTGAAACCAAATCTCAAGCGGTAACCACGGCTTGAATCGTGCTGATCGCGTCATGATGTTAAACTCATCCGAGTAACATCGTCACCATCCGGTGAAACCAAATCTCAAGCGGTAACCACGGCTTGAATCGCGCCGATCGCGTCATGATGTTAAACTCATCCGAGTAACATCGTCACCATCCGGTGAAACCAAATCTCAAGCGGTAACCACGGCTTGAATCGCGCTGATCGCGTCATGATGTTAAACTCATCCGAGTAACATCTTCACCATCCGGTGAAACCAAATCTCAAGCGGTAACCACGGCTTGAATAACGGATACTTGCAACGCTGCTGATTTTCCAACTAGCAACACCACTCCTCAAACGGTAACCACGGTTTGAGTAGCATCTTCACCCACTGGCAAAACCAAATCTCAAACGGTAACCACGGCTTGAGACTAGCGCATGCTTGCAATGATGATGCATGATTTTTTTTTCCAGCGTAATGCTCCATAATCATGGGAATGCTACGCGATTTATGCAATATGCTATGCTTATCTACATGATGAATGCATAAAAAGTATTCCCCTCAAGGGACTCTTCTGGGGAGCTCGAGACACTCCGCTGAGGAACTCGTCAACACTCCAATTTCCACCCTGCTGGGGAATAACACTGCTGCTGGGAGAAAGGCAACCCTTGCTGGGGATAACCTCCACTGTACAGATCCGCTTGAGGAATTGCTGGGGAAGGAGCCACCAACGCACTCTGTGGGGAACCAACAGTCTTTGACTTGCTGGGGATATAAATCTCGACTCTGCTCGAGGAACCACCGCACACAGATACTTCCGCTGGGGAAATTGCAACCTTCAGGCCTGGCGACTGGGGAAGCATTGATCCAAAACCTGCTGGGGATAACCATCCTGACCCTGCTAGGGAAGCCACAGACCTTGAATCTGCTGGGGAATTAGTCCTCCCGACTCTGCTTGGGGAGGTGAGGAAAGTCTGGTTTTGAACACCTGTCGACTCGTCGAACCTTGGTATTCACCATCCAAACCCAATGTCAGCTTTCCAATTTTGAGAACTCCCAGACTCGTCTGGACTTTTCTGATTCATCACCTTGTATCCCCGATCGCTCCGCACTCGACGGAGAGCGAACTCCTGGGACTTACACAGACTTTTCAATTTCCAGCCTTTGAAGAGTCTTCTTGATTAATTTCCAGGATCGTCGTACGTCTCGCCGTCTTCTCACCGTTTTTCTATTCATTCGTCCCTGATTGGACTCCATGGGGATCGTCTTGTCAAAATCTTCCACATCACAACCTGCAAGTGAGTGAAAAATATCTAACAACACCTGCAAAAGAGATCGTTAGATAAAACCATGCCCCAGGCGTGTCAAGATTTCAACACTTGGGTCATTCAACCTTCCGAATAAGATTTCAAGCTTCCAATCTTATAAACATGCATTGGAAGGGATCTCCATGTCTTAAAATGCAAAGATTCTTTATCACAAACAATTGGATGTTTTTGCAATCAAAGCGGTAATGAAAAACAAAAACATAATTATTTGACTGAATATGCATTTTATTGACTGAAAAAAGTGTGGCTTAAACTGAGCAATACAAAGGAAGCAATTCCTGAAAAGAGGTAATTCCGCACAAAAGGAAAAATCTATCCTAATGGCAATGTGAAACCCGTGATCTCATCGAGTTCCAACTCGGTTACACCCCATATGTCCTCAGACTCTCCGTGCTTTCTGCCTTCTGAACAAGACGATTTCGATTGATCCCTACCGGGTATTATCCATGATGCCTTAACCAAAGCGCAAACGGTCATGCTAGACGCAATTGTTCGTTTCAATCCCTCTTTTGCCTGGACTGCCCTTTCGGGTTTTCAGTCCACCGGGATACCCTTTTTTTGCCCAAGTCGCCTTTTCAGGTTTTCGACTTGCCGGGTGTACAGTTTTTCTTTTTATATCCCTAATTTTTGCCCGAACCTTTTCTTTCTGTTTTTTTGGTTCGTCGGGATGCCCATTTTTGCCTGGACTATTTTATTCTTTTCGTCCAGCGGGTCTCTTTACACGAAGTATTTTTTAACTGCGTCCGCATTCACAGGGGATGGAAAATCTTCGCCATCCATGGTCGTCAGCAACAAGGCTCCGCCAGAGAAAACCTTCTTGACCACGAATGGACCTTCATAATTGGGTGTCCATTTGCCCCTACGATCGTTTTGAGGAGGAAGGATCCTTTTCAGCACCATATCACCTACGTGATACCCAAGGTCGTACCTTTCGGTCAAAAGCACGCTTCATCCGTTGCTGGTACAACTGCCCATGACAGATGGCCGCCAGCCTCTTTTCCTCAATTAGGCTCAACTCTTCGTACCGGGTCCTCACCCATTCAGCCTCTTGCAACTTTACGTCCATCAGGACTCTCAAAGAGGGAATTTGAACCTCAACCGGTAACACGGCTTCCATTCCATATACCGATGAGAAAGGCGTTTGCCCCATTAGATGCACGCACCGAGGTTCGATACCCAGGATACCAGCTTCATACTCAATCACACCGTCGGTGCATTCAAATGCTAGTCAGGTAGCACAAGGAATGTGGGGATCTCTTTCGGCATAAGAAAAGCAGCACCAACTCCGTTTCCATTCATGTTAATGGCCCCATCAGACATCAGAATCCGTTGATTCAGGGTCAGGCCCCTCCTCCGGGATCGGTTCCTCACAATCTTTCGATTTGAGCACCTCGAGATGTCCTCATCAGGGAACTCAAACTTCCTCGGTTGATAATCCTTAATAGGTTTCTGGGCGATGTAATCAGATAATGCACTCCCCTTGATTGCTTTCTGAGAGTATCACAAATCATTCAGCATTCTTTTGCTCTTTCACAGCCCGTTCGGTCAATGCTGGCTTCTCATGCACATACTTGATCGGATCCGTCTCGGAAATCCACAAAGTGGTATGAACCAGCATATACTGTCTCAATCGGTGAGCAGCCTATGCCAAAGTACATCAAGTTTTCTCGAACAGTGAATGTATTGTTTCACAGTCGGTAAACTTTTTGCTAAGGTAAATTGCATGCTCTTTTCGACAAGACTTGTCATGCTGACACAATACGCACCTCATAGATCCCTCGAGGGCTGTCAAGTACCAGATTAACAGTCGTCCCTCCACCGGAGGCATCAGAATAAGAGGTTCCTGCAACTTATGCTTTTATTTTTCAATGCCCCTCGGCAATCATTATTTCACCTGACCGTTTGATTTTTTTTTTTACAGCTTGAATGGGTTCCCACGTGGCTGTTAGGTGAGATGTGAACCATGACATGTAATTCAATCTACCTAGGAGACCACGAACCTCTCTTTCCGTTCTCGGTTCAGGCATTTTTTTTTATAGTAGGATCAACCTCGATTCCTCTCTTACAATGAACCCCAGCAGCTTACCGGACCGCACTCTGATAGTGCACTTATATGAATTCAACCTTAGTTTGAATTGTCTCAATTGGTCCATTCAGCTTGGCCAGATCTACCAGATGCCCCTCTTCTGTTTGGGACTTTGCTATCATGTCATCAACATATCATTCAGTTTCATGATGAATCATATCATGAAACAAAGTCACCATGGCTCTCTGATAAGTAGCACCGGCGTTCGGCTTCTCTAGAGGACAGTCTTCTCTCCATGGTAGCTTGTGCAGAACGACATCGGTATCCGACCCTGGCTTATCCTGACACGACCAGGCGAAGGTATCCACATGCTCTTTCAACAAGGCTACCATTCTGCTTTTGACTCGCCTCTGAAGCGGCCTCAATTTTCATTTCCTTTCTGACCTCGGCAGTATACCGGTTAACAATCTTAATCCGCTCCTCATGCGGCTGAATCACCTTCTCCTCTTGTTTTAACAACCTGGCTAATTCCAGCAGATCACAATCTTCTTCGCCTTCTTCTTCGGCATGATAGATCGGATTGTCGAAGTCATACAGAGGTGTAACCGAATTGTTATCAACGAGATCCGGAGAATTATTTTTTTTGAAGTCGGAACGAGACAAATCAAAAGGAAAAAAATGAAAACAAACATTGCCATTTTTATTTGTTTTTAAACTGCAAAAATAAATGAAAAACAGGGAACACCGCTTTTAATGTGAAAAACATCCATTTATTAATGATGCAAAATGTTGCAAAATGAAACATGAGGTGGCCCTTACAATGAACCATTACGTTTCGGGCAAAACGTAAGGCTTTCATGCAGATAAAATTGAAACAAAAATTATTACTCTTCCGGACGAGTAACAGTGCTGATCTTTTCAGGCTTTCCAGTTCTGGGTTCCCACCCCTGGTACGCACGGTTTTATCCAACCATCAAACTCGCAGTCACTGTCAGTCTCTTCACCTACCGCACAGGCGTGATCCGAATCTTCAGCAATTGCACTCACCATCGCCTGACCATGTGCCGGCATGGGATTAGCATTAACATTTGGTGACGGTGCAAAATTGACGGCCTTGGAGTCTACCAGATCCTGGACAACATGCTTAAAAGCTCTACAACCCTCAATGTTATGCCTTGGTGTACCAGAATGGAATTCACACTGGGCGTTCTCATCATAGTTAGGAGGCCTCTGATCTGATCTTAACGGAACCATCGTCCTTGGTTGAACCAACCCAAGATCCATCAACTTTTTAAACAGCACAATATATGTCACAGGCGGCTTGTCGAACTGACGATCAATCCCCTTTCCTCTCACTTGATACCCGACTCTCTGTTGAGGTGGCTGACGTTGCTGTCGTACTGACTGATTACCAGCAGGGGTGGTTACCGCAGTAGTGTGCTGGTAGTAACGATCCCTACCATGTCCCCTTTGGGCATACACAACACTTGATTCACCCTCATTTTTACGCTGACCGTTCCCGAAGGGCTTCTTCGATCCTGATGACGAAGCATTACCACCCTGGATTTTCCCGAGCTTCAGCCAGCTCTCAATTCTCTCCCCAGCGACCACAATGTCAGCAAAGTTAGTGACGAGACAACCCACCATCCTTTCAGCAAAAACCCCTTGCAGGGTACCTATGAACAGATCAGACATCTCCCTGTTCACCAGTGGAGGTTGAACTCTGGCAGCCAACTCCCTCCACCTTTGCGCGTACTCTTTAAACCCTTCGCTTGACTTATGGGACATACCCTACAGCTGGGTACGACTCGGAGCCATATCAGCATTGAACTGATACTGTTTAAAGAAAGCGTCACCAAGATCCTGCCAGCTCTTGATGTCAGCAGATTTCAACTTGGTGTACCACTCCAAGGAGCCTCCAGACAGGCTGTCCTGGAAGAAGTACATCCACAACTTTTGGTCCATAGTGTATGCAGAGATCTTGCGAACAAATGCTTGCAGATGAGTCTCCAGGCAAGAACTCCCATTGTATTTATCAAAAGTGGGCGCTTTAAATTTCTGTGGGATCACAATCCCCTCAACTAGCCCCATATTCGACATATTTACAACCCCGGGAGTGGCATAGCTTTCAAGAGCTCTGATCTTTTCAGCCAGCAATTGGATCTCCTTATTCTGTGGTTGGGCACCGTACTGACCGAACGGTTCATTGTGCATGGAAAACTGATCAGCTTCTCGGTCCTCCTCTCTGTCGTCATCAACCCCAAAGAATGGCGGGAAAAGACTATCTTTCATATTGTTGCCCATTTGAACAGGTTGACCACCAGTGGCAGCACCAAAACCACCGGCATCGTTCACTATACCCACGGTCGTTCTTTTTCCACCATCTCTGGAACCACCCAGCCCCTGGTTGGAGACACCATCCAGGTTAACACCGCTGTTGGCAGCTGAAGCCCGCTCGAGCTTCTCAACTTTATCAGCCAGAGCTTTCTGACCAACTGCAAACCCTTGCATGATGTGGATCAGTTCGCTCATTTTATCCTTCAGCTCGAGAATATCTGCGTTAGGGAGGTCCATCAGTCTAGGAGTGTTGCGTCGAGTAAAGTATCTGTGAGGGCGTGTTGAGTGCAAAGGTACAACTCTTCGAGCACGAGCAATGATTCCTGAAACAATCGAGCACGTTAGAACTGATACCTGCAAAACAGCAAACAGGTTAATGTGCATGAATGCAACGTCTATCCATACGAGGAAGCTTCTGTCTTTCGATCCTGGTTTCATCGAGACAGATAATATTTCAACAATAACATTCTGACATCAGGGTGTCTCTCAACCAGAATCTCAATCGAGAATGTACCCTGAGTATGGATAGACGTGAGTTAGATGCCGATGAATGCAAAAATATGGATGATGCTGATGCGTGAATGCAATGCACTGTGCCATCCTCCAAGTCATCCAAACATCTGTTGCACTGAAGCCCTGATCTCTGAACTGATCACACCCATCTGAGGCATTGAGCAATCATAAATCCGACTCGGGGATTCCGAAATAAACGGAACTGAAAGATACATCACCATCATCATCACACAGATCCATTGAGCAGATAACCATAGGAACCTCTGAATCGGCCAGGGGAATCCTGAAATAAACGGATCCCCACTGATAAATAACACGGACAACACTCCGGCGTCTCGGAAATAAACGTCCACAAATCCGACTTATAAATAGGACTCTGATCAACGAAACCATCAGTCACCATCAAAGTCACCATCAGAACATGCATCTGTAAGAATCACCCTCCCCTCACAGGTAAATTCTAATCAGGTCATCCTAAGGCGGATAATAGTCTCGACAATCGGGCAAAGATACTCAATGGGTTTGCCCTTTCGGGTGTGCCATTGTAGCTCCCTTAAGATCGTCTAAACCAAAGATCCGGGAAAGATCGGTCACCGAAGTCAATAGCTCAAAAGAGGTAACCCAACCAAAGTGGAAAACCCCACTGAGGAAGAGCACTCTCAGATGAACCTCGTCTGGCTTGTGGTATGTCACGTTGCAACAACATGCCCAACCAACATGTGAGGAACGTGAGACCACACTAATCCTAGGTGTATACTCGGGCCTGGGTTTTAGCCCCACTCAGAACACCCACCCCAAAACAGAGGAACCACCTGTACAGAGGACAACAACATGATAGTATGATGCATGCAAGTATCTATGCAAATATATACACAATCAGAATAATAAATGCAATAAATAAAGCGGCACAAGCAACCTAAACTATCCTAGAACGCTAGGAAAGACTCGCTTAGGGAAGATGGACCAGCAATAGGTCAACTTCTATAGTCCCCAGTGGAGTCGCCAGCTGTCGCATCCGCGAAAAACAACCGGCGGGCTAAAACAAAACAACATAGAGCCGCCACCGTGCGTTATTTATCCCAAAAGAGGGAAAGAAAACGCTCGAAGTAAACCTGGGAAAAGCATGGTCTCGCGACCAAAGAGAATGGGATCGGGAGTCGGTTATGCGAAGGGAAGGTATTAGCACCCCTACGCATCCGTCGTACTCGACGGGATCCACGCTCTAACGATAGAAAAAGGTTGCTAAAACAAACAGACATCACACACACACACTGAAATCAACACAGGTGGAGGAAAAGGGGAGAGGGCTCGCTAGGATATCGCATCTTATGCCTACGTATCTCATCTGGAATGAGAATCAGAGCTGCCGTAGTTCGACTCACGCACGCCAAACAGGACACACACAAACACAGGCAAACCTGGAACCCGAACGCCAATCGCTGGACTTACATCGGCTTCCAAACCAAACAAACCCACACTGGAAACCAGATGCCACTTGATGGACTTATACCGGACTCTAAGCACACAACAATAGGATACGGAATGCCAATGACTGGGCTTACATCCATCTCCTACACACACAAGAAGAAACAAGCAACAAGCTACTAAGGAGTCGGGAACTCGAGCCTAGCAACCGTCAAGCAAACACACACAAAAAGAAAAAGGGTTGCCCGGAGAGACCTCGCACGACCTCCTGCCTATGTACCTCATCTGGTATGAGGATCATGGCGACGTAGTTACCCTGAACGGGAAAGAAATTCTAACCAGATACAAAGGGAGACACACTACTAGGGAGCTGGACTCGAGCCTAGATGTTATCATGCATATCATCCCTAAGTTATGGTTTCTATCCTAACTTGCACAGGCAGCAAGCTAATCCTAAACAGGCAAAGCAATCAAAGCAAACAATCACAAATAGCACACACTATATACAGACAGAGGTGGCTCAAACAAGGGTTAGACTGCCACAGCAAGTCAACTGTATCAGGGTGATGTTAGCTCTTAACCCTGACATTGAGAGTCAGGGTGAAGCCAGATGAAGTGGAAGTGAGGGGTGTGCCTCACAGCTCTTATCCCTGGCCAGGGAGAGCTTTAGACAAAGAAGTGTGGGTCCAGAAAGTGGGAACTCTTCTACACTTATGACACTGACTCAACTGTACAACTATACATGGATCTTGGGTTAGGATCCACAAGGCATCAACATGTAATGTGAGCCAAGGGACGACTCAACAGAATAGCAGGAGGTGGACTACACACCTCTTGTGTCTGCCAATTGCCTTAACAAAGGTCTTTTCCTGCTTGGGGACAAAAATAAACAAGCACAAGCATTGCCTCTTAAGGAGGACTTCAGACAGGTGCCTGGTGTAGCACCTCAAATTTGCACCTATTATTGTACATACATTCTCATATTAGGTCATAGCATAACATGGTCCACTGCATAGCATTGCATTGTCCCTTTTGCCCAAGTGCAAGATCATCAGGAGAATTAGGTCAAACTGATCAGGAGATCAGTCAATCAAGCAAGCAAGTGTGTTTTTCATTGAGCCAAGGCCCTAGGGTTGGTCCAACATGTTCACATGACTTGGGGATCCATTTGAAGTGTTTAGGTCAAAGATTGGATGTTCAGAAGCCATCATTCAATGCACAATCAGTCAGAAACCCTAAAAAGTCAAACTTGGTCAACTGGGTTTGATTTTATGGTTTTGATGGATAGATTTGGTTTGAGAGAGCTTATTCATGTCCAAATAGGCCTCATATATCATGGGAAACATCATCATTGAAGAATTTGAAGCCAAATCAGAAATTTCCAAAAATAGAAACTTGACCTGTAATTCAAATTTGCCAAAAATGGAAACTTCTTGAGCCTAAACTTACATCATGATACAAGCTTCAAATGAATTTTTGCCCAACATGAAAGTTGAAGATCTTGTTCTCCCATTTCCAAAAAGTCCAAGAACTCTCAATTCCCATGTATGGTTGGCAAGATATGATCAAATCATTTTCACAAATTATTGAACTTCAAAAGGCCATATCTCTCAAACCATTTGGCCAATTTTGGTGAGGTTTTTTCCAACAAGCCATATTTAACCCCCTCTTTCCAAAAATGTAACTTTCATGTACCAAAACCCTATGGATCAAAATGGCATTTTTTCACTATCATGTTTAAATTTCAAGTAAGGGTGAAAAGTGACTTTTTGATTTAAGCATTTCTAACACATTTGGCCATTTGGGAATGTTCTGAAAATGCATTTTAGTCATGTTGGAAGGCCCATTTTCGCAGCCAGCACCCTACACCCCACCACCTATGTGAAAATGCTCCAATTAGCAAAATGGTCATTTTTAGCAAAGCATAATTAACATTCACTTAGCAGCTCACTAAACAGCAAATATATAGTGAATTTTCTGCCATTTCCAACCCTAGCAGCCACACAAACACAGAAAATATCACTTGCTCTCAAAATCCATTTTCTCTCATTCTTGAAAAAATCTGCAAAACCTCAAGAGAACTGGACCTTGCCTTTGTTGCTTCACCATCTAAACAGCATTGTGAGCTCTTTCCAACATTGTTTCACCAACTGTAACCAACCTTTGCTCGACTGTTTTCCAAAGTTCCATTAATGGCAAAGTTTGATTGAAGCTGTTTCAAGTTGTTCCAAGCTAAACCAACTTCACCATTCAACTTTGGGGAGCTGTTAGTGCACCTGTTTCAGCAAGGCATCACAAAACAACCACTGTTTCATCCATTTCTTCAGAATCAAGTAAAAACTCGATCTCTTTCTTTCTCTAATTCATGGTATATACTTTGTAGATCTCTTGTCCCTGAGCACATTAAGCTTTGAATTGCATGATTTGGTTGAGTGGTTTAGGAGATATGCTGTTTTTAAGTTTGAAGATGAATTGCATTTTTGCTCGATTCATGAGTTGTGTTATGTTTTAATGAAAATTGTTGTTGGATTCATGTTAGTTGAAGCTTGCTGATCATTTGTGTATGTCTAATTGTGTTTTCTGGAAATTTTTTGTTGAAACTCGAATTGAAGGAGATGAAGTTCATACTGTATGCCCAGAAACCCTAATATTTCGATTGCCTTGCCCAGAACTTCATTCCTTCACGTGCATGGCACTGTTCCTTCATAATAGCCAATAGAATCATTTCATCTACCGTGCCAAAACGCGACCGTTTAGGATAAGTGACTCTGGAATTACAAGTTTGCCACTCGTGGCACATGACACATTGATTTATGTTGTTTTTTTCAATTCTAATTCCATTTTTGAACTCAAATTTGCAAAATTCATAGATCATTCATTTTAAATCCAATTCTCATGGGAATTTTTGCATCATCTTCATCATGATCTCTACTTTTTTATCATATTTTTTCCAGATTTTTATGATCATTGGATTTTATTTGGCATATTGATTTGTAACATGTGTTCATTTTTTGCACATTCTACCAAAACCTTTGTGAAATGGTCATGACTTATCCAATGGCCCTGAAATTTTTTGTGCTCAAACTAGACTCATTCATGTTTATTTTGATGTAAAGATCATGAATTTATCTTATCTGGTTTGTGAGTTGTGAATTTTTGAAGTAGGGTGTGACAATTTGTGTCACACCATTGATGTGCAACTTGTTGATTTTCATAACCATGCTTCTTGACCTCAAAATGGATTGAATTTTTGCATGATTGAGCTCTTGTATGTCTAGTTCACATGGGATTTTTCTTGGATTTATTTGTGGCATTTTCCAATTGATTGAGATTTTTGTCCCCTGTTTGGTCATATGTTGACTTTTTGTGACACTTGTGCCCATTTGTTTTGTGAAATGCTCATACTTTATTAGATGGACATGAAATTTGATATGTGATTACTAGACACCTTAAGCTTGGCAATGGTTTTAGTCCCATTTATTTATCATATGCCATCCCTGATTTATGAATTTTTCAAGTTGATGCATGTTTGTTTGACTTCTTTGAGCATGTTCAAAATTGCCTTGCCTTTCTGATTTTCATTGACTGCCTTCCACTTGTCCAAATGAGATGAAATTTGACATGCTTACCATGCTGTGGATTGTGATTGACCATGATTTATTTGGTGATTTTTGGAAATGTTTGAGATTGCTTTTGATTCAAGTCTTGCTGTTGACTTCTATGAGCTTCTAAATGTCATACCTTGACTTCTTTTGCTTATGAAATGATGATGTTGTTTGATATGAATATGAACCCAATTGGTTTTGTTTCTTAATTGTTTGAACATGATTTTGGATGCTTGCCCTTTGCTGTTTTGACTTTTTCATTCCTTTTTGACCCTAGGCTTGCCCTAGTGGTCCTGTTACTCACCTTTGAGTTCGTGTTTTCAGGTTGACCAACAAATGACCAATGAGACCAATTCTTTTTGATTGAGCTTGCTTGAATATCATTGTTTAACTTGTTTGTTTTGTATGTGGCTTGGCTCACATGCCTTGAGCCTTGTGCCTTGCACATCCATTTGCTTCTGATTAACTGTTGATGTCTGTTTCTTTTTGCTTTGTCTGAAGTTGTATACTAATGTCTGCTTGACTATTTCAGGTGCTTTTAGTTGCTCAGTTCCTTGTGAACTTTTGCTTTGCTTTGCTTGTATAAGCAATTTGCATTGAGGTATACTTCTAATCTTCATGTAGTCTGGAAGACCTGGCCTGTTACTTGGCCAGGCAACTGTCTGAAGTCCTCCTTAAGAGGCAATGTTTGAGTATGTTTATAATTTGTCCCTGTACATATTCAAAGACCTCCTAAGTGAAGAGGCAATTGGCAGAACCCAAGGGGTATGCAACCTATCCCCTGCTATTCTGTGTGTCATCTGCTTTGCTCACACCACTGTGTTGATGCATTGCAGATACAAACCCAAGATCTTGTATAATTGTACAGTTGAGTCAGTTTTAAATGTGTAGAAGGGTTCCCACTTTCTGAACCCACACATTCTTGTCTTAAGCTCTCCCAGGCCAGGGATAAGAGCTGTGAAGTCTTATCTTCACTCACCTTTCATCTGCTTCACCTTAGCCCCTCAATGGCAAGGTTAAGAGCTAACACTACCCAGTTCCAGTGGTTTGTTTGTTGAGGTTGATATGACCCCTCGACTAAAACCTAGCCTTGATGTTTGAGCCCCTTGTTGGTGTGTTTATTTCATGCTGTATGTGCTTGTGTGGTGTGATTGTATCCCTTAGGTTTGCTAGACTCCGCGTAGTCTCGTTTGCATGTCAATTAAGGTAGCACGGTTCCTTCGTATAGGACTTCCTTTCTTGCTTGAGCTTTCCTAAAACACAAACAAACATTATACCCTCTAAAGGATACGTCCACTCCTTCTACTACAGGTGAGTAAGTCTCCAAAGGTCGAGCATCAGGTAGATTGCGCAGTGACATTGTCCACTTAAAAAACACAAACCAACGGGAATAGTTTAGCCGAACTACGGCAACTCTGATTCTCATGTCCAGATGAGATACGTAGGCACGAGATGCGATGTCTTGTCGAGTTTGACTAACAACTAACACTAATTCTTTTCTCTCGCCCTCGTTGCGATTGAGACCTCCCCTTTCTCTTGCCCTAGTTGCAATCGAGACCCTTGCTTCCTGTGCAAGTTAGGTTAGGTGTGGCTTGCTTCCTGTGCAAGTCATGTTTAGGATAGGCTTGCTTCCTGTGCAAGTTAGCTAGAAACCTTAACTTAGGGACGATTTTGCATGACAACATCTAGGCTCGAGTCGTAGTCTCCCTAGTGTTGTGTCTCCCTCTGTTATCTGGTTAGGCTAGTCCTTTTTCCCTGCGTAGGGGAACTACGTCGCCCTGATCCTCATACCAGATGAGGTACGTAGGCAGGAGATGAGCTGATCTCTCCGGGCGCCTTTTTTCTTTTTGTGTGTGTTGTTTGACAGTTGCTAGGCTCGAGTGCCTGACTCCTTAGCAATTTGTTGTCTGTTTGTTTGAGTGTGTGCTTGACAGTTATAGGCTCGAGTCCCCGACTCCCTATTAACTTGTTGTGTTGTTGTGTGCTTGGAAGCTGATGTAAGACCATCGAGTGGCATTTGGGTTCCAATGTGGGTGTGTTTTGGTTCGGATGCTGATGTAAGCCCAGTGATTGGCATTCAGGCTCCACGTTTGCCTTTGCCTCTGTTTGTTTGTGTGCGTGTCAGCCGAGCTACGAATGCTCTGATTCTCCTCCGTCCAAGGAGATACGTATGCATAGGATGCGATATCCTAGCGAGCATGTGTCGTTTCCCCAGTCCGAACTACTTCGACTCTGATGTCTATGCCTGATAGACTAAGTAGGCCCAGGATGCGATATCCTGCCGAGTCAGTTTCAGTTTCGGTCTTGTTTGTTTTCTTGTGTCTCTTTCAGCCAGTGTGTGTGTGTGTTTGAGCAGTGTTTTAGCAACCATTTTCCTTTCTATTGTGCGTGGATCCCGTCGAGTACGACGGATGCGTAGGGGTGCTAATACCTTCCCTTCGCATAACCGACTCCCGAACCCATTCTCTTTGGTCGCGAGACCATGTCTTTTCCCAGGTTTACTCTGAGCGTTTCCTTTCCCTCTTTTGGGATAAATAACGCACGGTGGCGGCTCTGTTGTTTGTTTTTTCCCGCCGGTTTTTTCGCGTAATGCGACAGCTGGCGACTCTGCTGGGGATATAGAGAAGTTGACCTCTGCTGGTCCATCTTCCCTGAGCGAGTCTCTCCTAGCGCTCTCTAGGTTAGGGTTTTGGTTGCTTTGTGCTGTGTTTGTTTATTGCATTCATTATTTGTTCATTTCATTTACTGTTTGCATTTATGTTTGTAATTATGTTTGCATTCATATTCATTATTCATCTGCCTGGCTGGTTGTCTGTTTTTCTCTGTTGGGGTGGGAGTCACTTGAGGTAAAAGGTCCAATACCCAGACCATGAGTGAAATCTAGGATGCTTAGGAATAGAGTGATTCGTGGGAAGCGGGTGGTATTGCGCCACTCAGCGGAACATTGATATCACGAACAGTTCAGACCCTGGTGGGATATTGTCGTTGCATACTTCAGGTGTGTATATGATGATATTCTGCGAAAGGTTATTTATGCTGTGTTTCTCTCGACCTTACCCTGGCCTAGACTACACCTGTGAGTGGGGAAGGGTTGATCATTATTACAGGTACAGTTGGTGACTCTCGGTACTGACGGTGACTATGAATTATGGACATTTATTTCTGGGACGCCGGAGTTCTGTCCGTGGTTTATCAGCGGGTTCCGTTTATTTCGGATCCCCGGGTTGAATTTGAGAGTACCTGTTCAGAGGATCTGGCTGTCATCCGTTCAGTGGATGTTCCTGTGATGATAGTGATGTAATCTCCAGTTCCGTTTATTTCGGAACTCCCCAAGTCGGATTTATGGTGACTTGGTTCCTCAGATTGGTTTCAGATGCCGGTTGATCAGATTGACTTTGGGTTTCAGATGAATTGTGACTCCGAGTTCAAGCCGAAGCTTTGACCCTGTGCCTTGAGACGCACAGCCTGACCAGTCATGTTCACATCATTTGCATCATAGCATATTTATTTTCAAAAAATAATAATGCAGAAAAAAAGTTAACTCGCATACGCATATCCTTTATCAGGATCATTCATGACAAAATAATACCCATATCATGCATATCATGCATATATCATCCTTGCATTGCAGACATGTTTGGGGACACGACTTCTCACTTTGGTTCCGGACTGAGACAGGATTGTTGATCATCGTCCGCACCGCAACCAGACTAAATCAACAGAGGAGTATGGATCAGGTTCAGACTGAGTTGGCTGAGATGAGGGCGAACATGGCCCAGTTCATAACGATGATGCAAGGGGTCGTTCAGGGGCAAGAGGAGTTGCGTGCCTTAGCCCAGAGACAGGAAGCTGTGATTCCAACTGCCAACCGTGCTTCACTAGTGGGTGTTCCTGTGGATGATAATGCTGCCGCTGCCGCTCCCGCTTGTAACTTTGATGGGGTTGATGAGTTGAGAGGAATAAGAGTCAATGGACAGCCTCTTCCTGCAGAGGTCAATGTCAGAGCTACCCGGGCTCCGATTCGTCATCCAGCTCCGTTTGTCGACCAACAAGAGGACATGTTCACATTGTTGAGTGAGGATGATGAAGTGGTCAGAATGGAGGATAGGGATCGTAAGGTGGATGCTCTTGCTGAGAAGATCCGAGCCATGGAATGTCAGAACTCACTTGGGTTTGATGTGACCGACATGGGTCTGGTGGAAGGGTTGAAGATCCCCTACAAGTTCAAGGCACCCTCATTCGAAAAGTACAACGGTACCTCCTGTCCTCGCACCCATGTGCAAGCTTACTTCAGGAAGATATCCGCTTACACTGATGACGAAAAGATGTGGATGTACTTTTTCCAAGATAGTCTATCTGGGGCATCTTTGGACTGGTACATGGATCTGAAGCAAGAATCAGTCAGAAGCTGGAAAGATTTGGGTGAGGCCTTTCTGAGGCAATACCAGCACAGCATGGACATGGCGCCGAGCCGAACCCAATTGCAGAGCTTGTATCAGAAAGATAAGGAGAGCTTCAAAGAGTATGCCCAGAGGTGGCGCGAGCTAGCCGCAAGAGTGCAACCTCCGATGCTGGAGAGAGAGCTGACTGACATGTTCATTGGGACCTTGCAAGGAGTGTTCATGGATCGCATGGGAAGTTGCCCGTTCAGTAGCTTTTCAGATGTTGTTGTCTGTGGGGAAAGAACTGAGAGCCTTATCAAAGCGGGAAGGATACAAGATCCTGGCTCTTCAAACTCTTCCAGTTCTAAGAAGCCATCCTCTGGGGCACCCAGAAGGGGAGAGGGTGAAACAAATGCTGTGCACCGCCGAAGGAGTGCGAACAGAGGATCATATCGACAAGTTGCTGCTGTGACTATTCCAGCAACTCCACAGCAACAGAGAAGACCAACTCAGCAGCATCAGCGTCAACAACGTCATCCTCAGCAGCAGGCTTACCAGCTTCCCATTGATAATCAAGCTGGTACAAGTAATGAGAGGAAGAAGATCATTTTTGATCCAATCCCCATGTCCTACGCCGAACTGTATCCCACTCTGTTAGAGCGGAACTTGATTACTCCTAAAGACCCGCCGCCCATACCCGTCAGCCCTCGGTGGTGGTATAGGCCTGAACAACATTGTGTGTATCATTCGGGTGCTCCTGGTCATGATGTGGATAGTTGTTTCCAGCTGAAGATGAAGGTTCAAGACCTAGTGAGGTCAGGTATTCTGATCTTGGAGGATTTAGGTCCCCGTGACAATCAAGCCTGAAGATAACAAGTCCTGGGTTGGTGCCGACTTTTTCTTCAGAAGGGTTGTTCAGAAAACAGAAGCTGCTGATGCAAGAGATACTGACAGTTGTCATCCCCGGTGGGATCTATCACAATTGGGTCACTGTGGGCGTTCCTACAGTTGTTCATAAGTCTTTGTAATAATCACTTTGTTTAAAAACCCTTCTCCCATGCCAAAAGGAGAAGTGATGGCATTGTTGGCAACATTTTGTGCAATGATATTTTCATTCAAATAAATTCATGTTAAACATTTGTTTTTCCATTTGTTTTCCCTTTTCGCTTTTGCATGAAATTGGTGATCACAAAAAACCCCTAAAAACAAGGATAAAAGCAATCTTTTCATCTGCATAACGATTGTCTTGTTTGATTTTCAAAGAGCTTTTCATATCAAAATCTTTATGCAGGTTGTTTCTCAAACCCATTAAACATAATGATCGGACGTCATCTCCCAATTTTGAATTCCCTGTATTCGAAGCGGAAGAAGATGATGTTGAAGGGATTCCTGACGAGATTTCCCGACTTCTTGAGCAAAAAAGAAGATCACTCAGCTGCATCTCGAGAATCAGCAGAACAGCCAACTGGGGCATTAATAAAAAAAAAAAAAAAAAAAAAAAGAAAGAGAAAAAAATCAATAAAAAAAAAACAACAAAGAAAGAGAGGGTGCAAAATCAAAAGAAATCAAAAGAAAGAAAAAGAAAGAAGAAAACAAAAGAGAAATAGCACCCTCAAAGTCCCAAGTTGACTGATGCTGAATTCGATCGAAAAGAAGAGATCAACTGCCATGTGTCATGGTCAGTCATATCAGCAGAGAGTGAAAAAGCATTCGATAAGAAGGTCAAGCCTCGTGTGTTCCGAGAAGGTGACCTTGTGCTCAAGAAAGTCCTGTCTTTCGTGCCCGATTCCAGGGGCAAGTGAACCCCCAAGCTATGAATGTCCATATGTTGTCAGGAGAGCCTTTTCAGGCAATGTTTTGACACTTACAACAATGGATGGAGAAGTTCACTCATCCTGTGAATTCCGATGCAGTCAAGAAATACTTCGCCTAAACAAAAAAGGCAGAATAGCTCGCTAAGTCGAACACCCCAAGGGGCGACTTAGGCAAAAAGGAGCGTCTCGGTGGATTGAAAACCCGAAAGGGCGATCCAGGCAAAAGTTAGAGACATTGAAAAAAAAAAAGAGAATTTGCATCCCGCTGGATTGATCACCTCACACTGGGGCAATCTAGGCAAAAATTAGGGATTTGGCAAGTAACTGCATCTTGACAAGACTGTGCTCTATATCTGTCATCCGTCAGGGATTCTCGATTCGTCGTCGACTGAAGCTCCGAATACATCGAAAATTCGGAATGGTAGAGGAAAGGTCATTATGTTCAATGTAGCCCTCTCCAATATATATCACCGATTTCAAACTTGTACAGATCTATGGAGTCTCGCCCTTTGCAGATTACCATTCCATCACATCAATTTGAGCTTTTATCCAATTATTTGCACTCTTATTTGTTTTAACTCAACAGATGTTTTGCATGTTTTAATTGATAAAGTATCATTGTTTTCAAAATAAACAAAAATTTTCAAAAAAATTGTTCTTAAACAAAGTGAACGTTCACAATGATGGAAGGATACTTAGGAGATCCGCAGTGCTCTCCCAAGGGTGGTATGATTACCAACAGGTAAGACATTTGTTCGTATCTCGAGCATAACTGTACCTTTTTCCTGTAAAGCCTCTTATGGTCTCTCCTCAGCGAGGGTGTTCAGTGCAGTGTTGGTTGAAGTTGTTCATCTTCATATCCCCGGCAGTGCAGATTTTTCTTCCAAGTCCCTATTAGCACCTATGGTGGGGCATCCCCAGTAGAGTGCTGTTTGAGCCCTATTGTGGGGCATCCCTAGCAAGTTTGCTGTTTCGGACATTATTGTGGGGCAGTTCCCCTAGCAGAGTGTTTACTGAAGACTTCAACTTTCGCCTCTCCAGCAGAGCAATCTTCCTCTCCCCCCGGCGTGGGTGCTTTTCTGCAAAGATTCGGTATTTCGTGGATTGACACCCAGCACTCCATCATGTCCTCAGGTAGATCCCCGAGCGGAGTTGTTGGCATGATGAACGTTCTCTATGCCTATCTATCCTCATCAGAGATCGAGTTGCTTCCTGGTATATCTGATTTTCAGCACGAGTTGTTCTGGCGCGTCCGCCTGTGTATTAAACGCTACTCTCCGGTTGTGACCGACGATCCCTTCGGAAGCCTCTTGTGGCTCTTCCTCCCCTGCAGGATGATGACTTTGGTTTTCCCTCCGGAAGAGTGGTGCCGGATGGTTGATTCCCGAACTTGCGTGTTGAGCATGTCTGCGTGTCAGCATTCATCATACATTTTTAGGTATCATGCATACATGCATAATCATAGCATTCGGATACTCATGATGCAGCTGTTGCCGTGTATCTGTTGATGGTTGTCTCCTGCTATTTGGTGATACAGATCTCTCCAGTAAATCCTCCTAGCAGAGTTGGGTGTGTCTGATCTCTCCATGTAGAGCCAACCCCTTAAGCAGAAAGTGTCTATCCTTTCCTGCCATTTCCCCACTGAGATACATCCTCGTGGATGACGGTTGTTTCCGTTCCCTCCCAACACATAACGGGATGGGTGTTCCCTATTGAGTTCTTTCCTCATTAGGATGAGTCTTGATTCAGTTTGCCTTTTTGGATCGATCCTAAATTGGCTTCCTGTTGGCTGTCTCCTGTGCCTCCCTGGGGCATAAATGAATAGTCAATCACTAACCAGCACTCATTCATCTTATCCTCAGCGGAATTTGTTTGGCCTCTGCCTACAAACCGGTAGTTGTAAGTCCTATCTTTGTGGTTTTCTACCTACAAACTGGTAGCTGTAAAATCCCACTTTCATCCCCTTGGTGGAGTTAACCCTGTGTGCTCATCCTATCGATGACTGGTTACTTTTCTGTGGTTTTCTACCTACAAACCGGTAGATGTAATCCCCTCCTTGCAGTTATCAGTATCCAGTTTGCGGTGTTGATATTCTTTTCCCCTCTGGATACTTGCCTTGATCAAGCAGTATTGTCCCCTTTGGGTCTTCCCCTTCTTTTTGGATATTTGCTCCGAGTTAGCAACTTTATCCTCTTTTGATTGGTCATCTTTGCATACCTAGTCCTGGTACCGATGCCTTTCTTTTCGGTCGTTTATCCATTTAACAACCTGCAACCCGGTTATGGATAATCTTCCATGCGAGTGTATTATCTACGTTTTTGACGGCTATAGATAATATATCTCATGCACTCTTTGGTCAATCTTTCGATTGTTTTCTCCAGCAGAGTTCATCCTACCAATGGATTGGACGAATACCCGTAGCAGACTGATATCTGCATCCCCAGCTTGAGTCTATCCTACCTGTGGATTGCGTGGGTCGTCCCCGGCGGAGTAACAGATATTTTCCAAAGCAGAGTTTATCGTACCTGAGGTTTGTTTGAGCCTTATCCCCAGAGAGTTGCTTGGTTTATCTTCCCCGGCGGAGTAGTTATTTCCCCAAGCGGAGTTCTTGTGAATTGATTGGGATATCCCCAGTAATTTACTCTTTTGTCTTTAGCAAGTGGCGTGCTTACTCCCCAGCGAGTTACCTTGTCTTCCCCTAGCGGATTCGTATTATTGGTTCCCCGGCAGTTGCCTTGTTTTCCCCCAGCGGAATTGTATTGAAGATTTCTCAGCACAGTCGTCCTGTGTATTCCCCGGCAGAGTTTTCATCATTTTGCATCTTGCATATAGTAATCATCGCATCCTCAAAACTGCGTAGCATTTCCATTCCATATGGAGCATTACGCCATAGAAAAATTCAAACATATGCATTCATGTGTTCGTATCCCCTGCAGCGACAGATTTTTGTTCAACCTGTACAACACATTTGCTACAGTTGCTCCAGTCAACATTTGGTGTTGATAATCCCCACAGAGTTTTATTTCCTCATCCGTTGGTGAAAGGAAAGCCTGCTTCTCCCCAGTGAAACCCCCTGCAAGTGTTCAGCCTTGCCCTGTCATCTTGTGGATGTCAGTATCCCGTCAGCACCCGCGTGTGTTGTTTCTTTGGTGTCGGTAAACACCATCCTTCGGTGATTTCCAGTCATGCGTAAGTGTCTGGTCTTCTTTGGTGTCGGTAAACACCATCCGTCGGTGATTTCCAGTCATGCGTAAGTGTCTGGTCTTCTTTGGTGTCGGTAAACACCATCCGTCGGTGATTTCCAGTCATGCGTAAGTGTCTGGTCTCCTTTGGTGTCGGTAAACACCATCCGTCGGTGATTTCCAGTCATGCGTAAGTGTCTGGTCTTCTTTGGTGTCGGTAAACACCATCCTTCGGTGATTTCCAGTCATGCGTAAGTGTCTGGTCTTCTTTGGTGTCGGTAAACACCATCCGTCGGTGATTTCCAGTCATGCGTAAGTGTCTGGTCTTCTTTGGTGTCGGTAAACACCATCCGTCGGTGATTTCCAGTCATGCGTAAGTGTCTGGTCTCCTTTGGTGTCGGTAAACACCATCCGTCGGTGATTTCCAGTCATGCGTAAGTGTCTGGTCTTCTTTGGTGTCGGTAAACACCATCCTTCGGTGATTTCCAGTCATGCGTAAGTGTCTGGTCTTCTTTGGTGTCGGTAAACACCATCCTTCGGTGATTTCCAGTCATGCGTAAGTGTCTGGTCTCCTTTGGTGTCGGTAAACACCATCCGTCGGTGATTTCCAGTCATGCGTAAGTGTCTGGTCTCCTTTGGTGTCGGTAAACACCATCCGTCGGTGATTTCCAGTCATGCGTAAGTGTCTGGTCTTCTTTGGTGTCGGTAAACACCATCCGTCGGTGATTTCCAGTCATGCGTAAGTGTCTGGTTTTCTTTTGATGTCGGTAAACATCCTCTTTCGATGTTCATAACGTCGCTATCCCTTCCCTAGTGAAGATTACTCCTCTCCGTTGGTGTCGATAAACGTCGAGTTTTTCCCGATCATCCGTTGATGATTTGGTTGTGTTCACTCTCCCCAGTAGAGTTTCCTCCTCTCCGTTGGTGTCGATAAACGTCGAGTTTTTCCTAGTCATCCGATGATGTCTAGTTGTACCCCTCTCCATGCAGAGTTACCTCTCCGTTGGTTTCGATGAACGTCGAGTTTTTCCCGGTCATCCGTTGATGATTTGGTTGTGTCCTTCTTCCCTAGTGAAGTATTCCTCCTCTCCGTTGGGGTCGATAAACGTCGAGTTTTTCCTATGCGTCCGTTGGAGTATAGTTGATATCTTTCCCCGCAGGGTCGTCCCTAGTTAATCCTCCTCTCCGTTGGTGTCGATAAACGTCGAGTTTTTCCCAATCATCCGTTGATGATTTGGTTGTGTTCTGTCTCCCCAGCAGTAGTCCTCCTCTCCGTTGGTGTCAATAAACGTCGAGTTTTTCCTATTCGTCCTATGACGTCTAGTTGTACCTGTCCCCATGTGGATTTACCTCTCCGTTGGTCTTGGTAAACGTTGAGTTTTTCCCATTACGTCCGTTGACGTATGGTTGTATCTCTTCCAGTCATTCATTAATGTCTGGTTACCTCTCCGTTGGTCTTGGTAAACGTTGAGTTTTTCCTAGTTGTCCGTCGGCATCTAGTTGTGATTTTTATTCCCATTCCTCATCGTTGTGATGTCTGGATGTGGCCGTACCCTTCGAAAACAAAAACCAAAAAAATACCCAGTAATAAGTATCAGATCCCAGTGGACGTTTCCATTATTGGATCCCTGCATTGTGCAAATTCTACGGTTCTTAGTATTCAATCCCTGTTTACCCTGAAAGTCTGACAGCCGTTGCTCTCATCCATTCGGGTTCCCAGCTGATTGAATAGGGGCAGCTGTAGCACCTCAAATTTGCACCTATTATTGTACATACATTCTCATATTAGGTCATAGCATAACATGGTCCACTGCATAGCATTGCATTGTCCCTTTTGCCCAAGTGCAAGATCATCAAGAGAATTAGGTCAAACTGATCAGGAGATCAGTCAATCAAGCAAGCAAGTGTGTTTTTCATTGAGCCAAGGCCCTAGGGTTGGTCCAACATGTTCACATGACTTGGGGATCCATTTGAAGTGTTTAGGTCAAAGATTGGATGTTCAGAAGCCATCATTCAATGCACAATCAGTCAGAAACCCTAAAAAGTCAAACTTGGTCAACTGGGTTTGATTTTATGGTTTTGATGGATAGATTTGGTTTGAGAGAGCTTGTTTATGTCCAAATAGGCCTCATATATCATGGGAAACATCATCATTGAAGAATTTGAAGCCAAATCAGAAATTTCCAAAAATAGAAACTTGACCTGTAATTCAAATTTGCCAAAAATGGAAACTTCTTGAGCCTAAACTTATATCATGATACAAGCTTCAAATGAATTTTTGCCCAACATGAAAGTTGAAGATCTTGTTCTCCCATTTCCAAAAAGTCCAAGAACTCTCAATTCCCATATATGGTTGGCAAGATATGATCAAATCATTTTCACAAATTCTTGAACTTCAAAAGGCCATATCTCTCAAACCATTTGGCCAATTTTGGTGAGGTTTTTTCCAACAAGCCATATTTAACCCCCTCTTTCCAAAAATGTAACTTTCATGTACCAAAACCCTATGGATCAAAATGGCATTTTTTCACTATCATGTTTAAATTTCAAGTAAGGGTGAAAAGTGACTTTTTGATTTAAGCATTTCTAACACATTTGGCCATTTGGGAATGTTCTGAAAATGCATTTTAGTCATGTTGGAAGGCCCATTTTCGCAGCCAGCACCCTACACCCCACCACCTAAGTGAAAATGCTCCAATTAGCAAAATGGTCATTTTTAGCAAAGCATAATTAACATTCACTTAGCAGCTCACTAAACAGCAAATATATAGTGAATTTTCTGCCATTTCCAACCCTAGCAGCCACACAAACACAGAAAATATCACTTGCTCTCAAAATCCATTTTCTCTCATTCTTGAAAAAATCTGCAAAACCTCAAGAGAACTGGACCTTGCCTTTGTCGCTTCACCATCTAAACAGCATTGTGAGCTCTTTCCAACATTGTTTCACCAACTGTAACCAACCTTTGCTCGACTGTTTTCTAAAGTTCCATTAATGGCAAAGTTTGATTGAAGCTGTTTCAAGTTGTTCCAAGCCAAACCAACTTCACCATTCAACTTTGGGGAGCTGTTAGTGCACCTGTTTCAGCAAGGCATCACAAAACAACCACTGTTTCATCCATTTCTTCAGAATCAAGTAAAAACTCGATCTCTTTCTTTCTCTAATTCATGGTATATACTTTGTAGATCTCTTGTCCCTGAGCACATTAAGCTTTGAATTGCATGATTTGGTTGAGTGGTTTAGGAGATATGCTGTTTTTAAGTTTGAAGATGAATTGCATTTTTGCTCGATTCATGAGTTGTGTTATGTTTTAATGAAAATTGTTGTTGGATTCATGTTAGTTGAAGCTTGCTGATCATTTGTGTATGTCTAATTGTGTTTTCTGGAAAATTTTTGTTGAAACTCGAATTGAAGGAGATGAAGTTCATACTGTATGCCCAGAAACCCTAATATTTCGATTGCCTTGCCCAGAACTTCATTCCTTCACGTGCATGGCACTGTTCCTTCATAATAGCCAATAGAATCATTTCATCTACCGTGCCAAAACGCGACCGTTTAGGATAAGTGACTCTGGAATTACAAGTTTGCCACTCGTGGCACATGACACATTGATTTATGTTGTTTTTTCCAATTCTAATTCCATTTTTGAACTCAAATTTGCAAAATTCATAGATCATTCATTTTAAATCCAATTCTCATGGGAATTTTTGCATCATCTTCATCATGATCTCTACTTTTTTATCATATTTTTTCCAGATTTTTATGATCATTGGATTTTATTTGGCATATTGATTTGTAACATGTGTTCATTTTTTGCACATTCCACCAAAACCTTTGTGAAATGGTCATGACTTATCCAATGGCCCTGAAATTTTTTGTGCTCAAACTAGACTCATTCATGTTTATTTTGATGTAAAGATCATGAATTTATCTTATCTGGTTTGTGAGTTGTGAATTTTTGAAGTAGGGTGTGACAATTTGTGTCACACCATTGATGTGCAACTTGTTGATTTTCATAACCATGCTTCTTGACCTCAAAATGGATTGAATTTTTGCATGATTGAGCTCTTGTATGTCTAGTTCACATGGGATTTTTCTTGGATTTATTTGTGGCATTTTCCAATTGATTGAGATTTTTGTCCCCTGTTTGGTCATATGTTGACTTTTTGTGACACTTGTGCCCATTTGTTTTGTGAAATGCTCATACTTTATTAGATGGACATGAAATTTGATATGTGATTACTAGACATCTTAAGCTTGGCAATGGTTTTAGTCCCATTCATTTATCATATGCCATCCCTGATTTATGAATTTTTCAAGTTGATGCATGTTTGTTTGACTTCTTTGAGCATGTTCAAAATTGCCTTGCCTTTCTGATTTTCATTGACTGCCTTCCACTTGTCCAAATGAGATGAAATTTGACATGCTTACCATGCTGTGGGTTGTGATTGACCATGATTTATTTGGTGATTTTTGGAAATGTTTGAGATTGCTTTTGATTCAAGTCTTGCTGTTGACTTCTATGAGCTTCTAAATGTCATACCTTGACTTCTTTTGCTTATGAAATGATGATGTTGTTTGATATGAATATGAACCCAATTGGTTTTGTTTCTTAATTGTTTGAACATGATTTTGGATGCTTGCCCTTTGCTTTTTTGACTTTTTCATTCCTTTTTGACCCTAGGCTTGCCCTAGTGGTCCTGTTACTCACCTTTGAGTTCGTGTTTTCAGGTTGACCAACAAATGACCAATGAGACCAATTCTTTTTTATTGAGCTTGCTTGAATATCATTGTTTAACTTGTTTGTTTTGTAGGTGGCTTGGCTCACATGCCTTGAGCCTTGTGCCTTGCACATCCATTTGCTTCTGATTAACTGTTGATGTCTGTTTCTTTTTGCTTTGTCTGAAGTTGTATACTAATGTCTGCTTGACTATTTCAGGTGCTTTTAGTTGCTCAGTTCCTTGTGAACTTTTGCTTTGCTTTGCTTGTATAAGCAATTTGCATTGAGGTATACTTCTAATCTTCATGTAGTCTGGAAGACCTGGCCTGTTACTTGGCCAGGCAACTGTCTGAAGTCCTCCTTAAGAGGCAATGTTTGTGTATGTTTATAATTTGTCCCTGTACATATTCAAAGACCTCCTAAGTGAAGAGGCAATTGGCAGAACCCAAGGGATATGCAACCTATCCCCTGCTATTCTGTGTATCATCTGCTTTGCTCACACCACTGTGTTGATGCATTGCAGATACAAACCCAAGATCTTGTACAATTGTACAGTTGAGTCAGTTTTAAATGTGTAGAAGGGTTCCCACTTTCTGAACCCACACATTCTTGTCTTAAGCTCTCCCAGGCCAGGGATAAGAGCTGTGAAGTCTTATCTTCACTCACCTTTCATCTGCTTCACCTTAGCCCCTCAATGGCAAGGTTAAGAGCTAACACTACCCAGTTCCAGTGGTTTGTTTGTTGAGGTTGATATGACCCCTCGACTAAAACCTAGCCTTGATGTTTGAGCCCCTTGTTGGTGTGTTTATTTCATGCTGTATGTGCTTGTGTGGTGTGATTGTATCCCTTAGGTTTGCTAGACTCCGCGTAGTCTCGTTTGCATGTCAATTAAGGTAGCACGGTTCCTTCGTATAGGACTTCCTTTCTTGCTTGAGCTTTCCTAAAACACAAACAAACATTATCCCCTCTAAAGGATACGTCCACTCCTTCTACTACAGGTGAGTAAGTCTCCAAAGGTCGAGCATCAGGTAGATTGCGCAGTGACATTGTCCACTTAAAAAACACAAACCAACGGGAATAGTTTAGCCGAACTACGGCAACTCTGATTCTCATGTCCAGATGAGATACGTAGGCACGAGATGCGATGTCTTGTCGAGTTTGACTAACAACTAACACTAATTCTTTTCTCTCGCCCTCGTTGCGATTGAGACCTCCCCTTTCTCTTGCCCTAGTTGCAATCGAGACCCTTGCTTCCTGTGCAAGTTAGGTTAGGTGTGGCTTGCTTCCTGTGCAAGTCATGTTTAGGATAGGCTTGCTTCCTGTGCAAGTTAGCTAGAAACCTTAACTTAGGGACGATTTTGCATGACAACATCTAGGCTCGAGTCGTAGTCTCCCTAGTGTTGTGTCTCCCTCTGTTATCTGGTTAGGCTAGTCCTTTTTCCCTGCGTAGGGGAACTACGTCGCCCTGATCCTCATACCAGATGAGGTACGTAGGCAGGAGATGAGCTGATCTCTCCGGGCGCCTTTTTTCTTTTTGTGTGTGTTGTTTGACAGTTGCTAGGCTCGAGTGCCTGACTCCTTAGCAATTTGTTGTCTGTTTGTTTGAGTGTGTGCTTGACAGTTATAGGCTCGAGTCCCCGACTCCCTATTAACTTGTTGTGTTGTTGTGTGCTTGGAAGCTGATGTAAGACCATCGAGTGGCATTTGGGTTCTAGTGTGGGTGTGTTTTGGTTCGGATGCTGATGTAAGCCCAGTGATTGGCATTCAGGCTCCACGTTTGCCTTTGCCTCTGTTTGTTTGTGTGCGTGTCAGCCGAGCTACGAATGCTCTGATTCTCCTCCGTCCAAGGAGATACGTATGCATAGGATGCGATATCCTAGCGAGCATGTGTCGTTTCCCCAGTCCGAACTACTTCGACTCTGATGTCTATGCCTGATAGACTAAGTAGGCCCAGGATGCGATATCCTGCCGAGTCAGTTTCAGTTTCGGTCTTGTTTGTTTTCTTGTGTCTCTTTCAGCCAGTGTGTGTGTGTGTTTGAGCAGTGTTTTAGCAACCATTTTCCTTTCTATTGTGCGTGGATCCCGTCGAGTACGACGGATGCGTAGGGGTGCTAATACCTTCCCTTCGCATAACCGACTCCCGAACCCATTCTCTTTGGTCGCGAGACCATGTCTTTTCCCAGGTTTACTCTGAGCGTTTCCTTTCCCTCTTTTGGGATAAATAACGCACGGTGGCGGCTCTGTTGTTTGTTTTTTCCCGCCGGTTTTTTCGCGTAATGCGACACCTGGCCAAGTAACAGGCCAGGTCTTCCAGACTACATGGAGTTAGTGATTCTACCTCAATTGGTTTACACAACCAAGCAGCAGCACAAGCAAGTTCAAAATGAACTATAGCAACTAAGGTACCTCCTTTGGATGACAGTTGCGAATTTGATGTTGTTTGGCCTTGGAACACGAAAACAGATGTGCTTTGATGATGTGGAAGATGAATGGAACAAAGTTTGTTGCTCAATTACGCACGATCTAGCTCAAATCTTGAATTGCCATTGATGCACCTTTCTTTAACAGTCCATGAATTGGCTTGATAGTGATGATTCCTTGCTTCAATTAGCTTCAACAATGATTGTAGATGATGAAACAATGAAGATCTTGGCTAGGCTTGTGAAGAAATTGCAAAAAAGTGAAGATGAAAAGTTGAGAGAATTGTGCAATTTTGGATCTAGATCTGAGATGAATGAATGTTAATCTCAAAAACAGTTATAATTAACCATTTATATGATGCACTAATCCATTTTGTTAATCAAGTTTAGCCAAATGTGAGTGATTAGTGAAAATGCACTTTTATGCTAAATGGTAATTAGCCAATCCACCCTCACTTATGCAAATTCAATGTAACAGTAGAAATTTCTGGTTGCAGCAAGTTTGAAATGATGTTTGTGAGCTAGTGCAAGTGGAATCATGTGAAAACAAGGCTTATTTCTCAAAATGCACCTTTTCCCTCCAAATTAAAAATTGGTTCACTTGAAAAATGGACTTTTTATGTGATGAGTTTTCATGACAGGTAATGCTTGTTTTGGATAGAGGACATCAAAAGAATTTTGCTCAAAAAAAGTCTCACTCCATTTGGCCTTGTGAATCAAAAGTTATGCCACTTTGAAATTCCACTTTTTTGGACAATGATCAATCCATAACTTGCCAACCACAAATGAGAAATTCATGTTCTTGGACTTTTTGGAAAGGTGAGAGCAAGATCTACAACTTTCATGTTGAACAAAATTTCATTTGAAGCATTTTTGAAAATGTAATTTTGAGGAGAAAAACTTTCCATTTTTGGCAATTTTCAATTACAAGTCACTTTCTATTTTTGGAAAGTTTTCATCTGACTCTATTTTCTTCATTCTTGATCTTTGAAATGTCAAATGAAACTTGTTTGGATATGAATGAAGTGTCTCTAACCCTCTCCCACCTCCAAATCCATCAATTCAAGCACAGTTGACCACAGTTGACTTTCTGACTGATAGATGAATTTGCCATGCACTTATCAACTTGAGCTTCAAACTCCTGATGCCATGGCTCAATGATGAAACCCTAGCTTCCATAAGCTCAATATAATCATATGATGATCCCCATATCCATTGAAAACCCCATCTCCTTGACAAGCCCTGAATGGCACCATGCAGATGATTAGGGTTGACGAGTGGTCAAAACCCTAATCTCAAGGTATCTGATCATGAACAATGAATCTCCTGGTGATGACAAAACCATGATGATGATGATGTACCATTTCAACCAAGATGATGCTCAATCTCCTTGAGGAACCATGAAACCCTAATTTGAATCACACATCCTCAGATGGTTAGTGATCAATCCAATGAAACCCTAGCTTGCATCTTAACCTCTTTATCTTCTGATCAAGACTTAGGAGGATGACTTGCTTGTTGTTGCCACATGATATGCAAATATGAAAATGCCTAATGACCTAAAAAATGAAATGCAATATGTTAAGCTAGTCCCAAGAGAGGAGGGCAAATTTTGAGGTGTTACAGTTTGTTTTAGCAACCTTTTCCTATCTTTTGAGCGTGGATCCCGTCGAGTACAACGGATGCGTGTGGGTGCTAATACCTTCCCTTCGCATAACCGACTCCCGATCCCATTCTCTTTGGGCGCGAGACCATGCTTTTCCCAGATTTACTTCGAGCGTTTCCTTTCCCTCTTTGGGATAAATAACGCACGGTGGCGGCTCTGTGTTGTTTTGTTTTAGCCCGCCGGTTGTTTTTCGCGGATGCGACAAGGGGCAACTCCTTTCTCTTTGGTATACGGAATGGAAGCGGTTTTACCAGTGGAAGTTCAGATTCCCTCTCTAAGAATTATGAAAGAGGCGGGTTTAGACGAGGATGAATGGGTTCAGACTCGACTCGATCAGATAAATTTGATTGATGAAAAGAGACTTGCGGCTGTTTGTCATGGGCAGATATATCAGAAGCGCATGACCTAGGCATTTAACAAAAAGGTCAAGAGACAGGTGTATCAAATTGGCGACTTGGTAATAAAGTGTATCATTCTACCACAAGGTGATCCTAGAGGCAAATGGACTCCCACATACGAAGGGCCATTTGTAGTTAAGAAGGTATTCTCTGGTGGAGCCATGATGCTTGCTACAATGGATGGCGAAGATTTCCCGCATCCTGTGAACGCGGACATAGTTAAAAAATACTACGCATAAAAGAGACCCGCTAGGTCGACGTATCTAGGCAAAAGTAAGGGCATCCCGGCGAACCAAAAGGGTTCGGGCAAAAATTAGGGATAAACATATAAAAATGTACACCCGGCAAGTCGAAAACCTGAAAAGGCGGCTTGGGCAAAAAAGGGTATCCTGGTGGACTGAAAACCTGAAAAGGCGGTCCAGGCAAAAATTAGGGATTAAAGCGTATGAATATGTCCCGTTCTCGGTCAGCTTCACCCAAGTCAAAAGGACTGAACAAGCCAATCACTTTTATCCGACAGCAGGAGATGAGAGGCTTGAAGACATAATGACAGTAGTGGAATTAAAATCAATAGGACTTTTTCGGCATAGCTTTCTCTTTGTTTTCTTGACAACTTCCTCTTACTAGGATTTCTGTCTCCCTGTACACAAATTGCCTGTTTATAGGCCCTCTGTCAAAATCAATACAATTTTATTTCCAAAAAGATGCTTTTGTTTTACTTTCTCTGTTTTGTTTGCATAAACGTCCGTTGATTTGATTCGAATGAGTATATGCGTTTGAACATGATTGCTGTTTACCGAAAATACATGCATAAAATAGCAATAGCAGTTACTAAAAGACTTTAGGGTCGAGGATAAGGTCTAACCATGCTTTCCAACAAGTCCGGTTACAAATCCTTTCCCCAGCAAAAAACAGTTATTCCCCAGAAGAAATTGGCATCACTAGACAGACTGGTCATCTCTTCTATCCCCAACCAGGCTCTGTTGAATATTTCTATCATCAGACAGAAATCAAGTATCTCCAGCTAAGAAAGGGTCATCAATACAAGTATCTCCAACCAGAATATTGGGATTTATTTTCCCCTGGAAGAACTTTTCAGACACATAATTCATTCATTACATCATTTCACAGCATACGCATGCATACAATGTTCGCATTTATTTTCGAAAGCATAAAACATCTCATGCATCATGACATGGCATGAGGCTAACTTTATTTTTCAGGTTAATTATCCTCCTGATATAGTCAAAATAAAGATCCATTCAGACGGACATCTTTATCGATTACATTCAAGATTCAAATACATCTTTCGGATATAATCCATGTGAACATTCATTCTGACAAACACTCGGATATCCTCCTAATGGTGGCATCATTAAGCCCACCCCAGATATTTATGGCAAATACAACATATACAAATATTATCAGATATAGCCTAACGTACGGTTCATTCTGATTCAGCCCAACATATGATTCCTTCAATTATTCCAATACGGTCTAGCGTACGACCCATTTGGATCTTCATTTCCTCGGATACTACCTAGCGTACGGTGCATTCCAAGGTGTAGTCTAGCGTACGACTACTTTCTTTTTCAGATACAGCCTAACGTACGGCTCATTCTGCAACTCCAATACAGTCTAGCGTACGACCCATTTGGATCTTCATTCCTCAGATACTACCTAGCGTACGGTACATTCCGAGGTGTAGTCTAGCGTACGACTACTTTCTTTTTCAGATACAGCCTAACGTACGGCTCATTCTGCAACTCAGATATGATCTAGCGTATGATCCATTCTGATCCTTTACCCCCAGTGAAGTCGACAACCTAATGGATGACTCGCTATGCGGTCTAGCATATGACCCGGTGTGGCACCCATGTCTTCAAATTGGTCTGATATACGACGCACTCTGAAGCTCTCATCATCAAACTTCCTGGATGGCATCTTTAAGCCCATCTCCATCAAGACTAATTAACAAGTGCAAATTTTCGGGGCATTCTAAGTGTTCAATAATCTTCCACCTCCAGACCACGAATGGCGTACATACCATTCTAACTCTCTTGGTTCAAGAATATTGAACAGGGGCAGCTGTCATACCCCAAAATTTGCCCGTTAATCTTGCAAGAAATTTTTCAAGGCACTTCAATTCATTTTTCAAGACACTGATCTTAAAGGAACAAAGACCCAGCACACAGGTGGCCAAATCCAGAAAATGGCTTAAAATGGCTTGCTCGCTAGGCGAGCAAAATCCTTCGCTTAGCGAACCCTTCGCTACACCACTCGCCTAGCGAAGCTTGCGAATACCAGAAATTTTGGGCTTCATTCTGAGCCCATTAGGTCACAAAAAATCATTATAAATACCACAACTTCAGTCAGAAGAAAGAAAAAAGGGAGACAGACGGACGGAGACAGAAAGAAGGAACAGCAAACCCTGGAGGCTAACCCAGAGAATTCAGAGCAACCCTAAAGAAAACCCTGAAGGAAACTCATCTGCACAAAGGTTACCTCCGCCCAACTCAATCCGACACCAACCCTAAGAGTGATCTGCCAATTCAACGTTGCAATTCAATTGCCAACAGGTTTGCACTACCACTACCGCTTTATGCTTCCAATTTACATGTGGTATTATGATTGAATTTATAAATATATCTTAGGTTTTGCATGTGGATTTAAATATGTATGGATATCTTGAATGTTTAACCATAAAATTTCTATAATGGATGCCATAGGGTGTGGAGCTTGCTGAAATCGTACTGTTCTTAAATTCAAAACCCGCAGCCGTTCGCTAGCACATCGCTAAGCGAACATGTAGCGAGGGTTCGCCAGGCCCTCGCTAGGCGAGGCAGCAGCGAACATGACAGTCGCTGATTTTTCTGTTCTGATTTTTGCTAATCGGACATGTTTTATTGTAACCATGCATGGTTTACCTGACATTATTACTGTTGTGATTCCTTTTGGTTTGGTGCAACTCTCGATTGCACCCTGATTTGGTATTCTGACCTGTTTGCTGAATATTGTAAGGGCTCACATACTCCTGGAAAAGGTAGCTTGCTAGGTATTCCACTTTATTTGTGGGATACCCCTGTGGAGATTCATCCTAATTACCTAATTGATTATAATGTGGAGATTCATCCTAATTACCTAATTGATTATAAAATGTTGCCTTTGAATATATGATCTTGGTCCTCTCTTTGTTGCCTTACGGTATTACGGTCATGTCCCGTGAATATGGGGATACACTTAGCAAAGACCCTTCGATTAAATCATCATGTCCCTATAAGATAAATCATAGTCCCTCGGATGTTGCCTGCGAATATATGATTTTTGTCCCTCGATGACCCGTCGTTGTAGCCTACGGTTAAATGATGATCGTCCCTTCGAATGCAAAGGTATCCTTACAAATGTTGCCTTCAATGACCAATCGATGACCCCACGATGTCCCTTTTACCTCCAAAGGATAAAACTACTTACTTCTCAATAGTAAGGACAGTTTTACCCTCATAAGGATAGGAAACGCCCATAAAGACCTTGGGTAGGTATAACTCTTAAATGCTGACTCACAACCTAAAACATTTTTCATACATCACACTTTGCAAAACATCTACTAGAAAATCACCACTTGGTATACATTCATACTAGAATCATTGCCAAGTTATATTTTTCTAAACAACTTTCAAAATTAAACGAGATAAATACTTTGTATACATTCATACAAGAATCATTACAAAGCTAAACTCTCTTTTCAAAACATTTTCTAAGCAGTTCACAAACACTTTTTCAGACGAGAAAAACATAAGTGATCCAGCAATTAAGAGCCCATGGATAACCATGGATACAAAGGGTGCTAACACCTTCCCTTTGTATAATGTACCTCCCGAACCCAAAATCTAATTAAGGTCTTTCCTGTTCTTTTCCACCTTTCCTTATTGGATAAAAGAAAAGTCGGTGGCGACTCTTGCTATCCGCGACATTTGCTTTCCAAAGCAAAAACACACCAGGTCGGTTCACCGTATGACACATATAAATCAGGTAAAGTGAGAGTCATATTAATCAGTATGATCTTTCCCAAATTCAATTCTTTAAGCCTTATCAAATGGCATTACATTGATACTTGACCCTAAATCACATAGAGCGCGTGGGATCTTTACCCCACCAATGGCGCATGAGATGGTAAACTTACCTAGATCTTTCAGCTTTGGTGGCATGGTTTCGGGCCCTGCTATATTGCATTTCTCAGTCATGTTTACAAGTTCTCTGTCCAACTTCTTCTTTGTACAATTTAACAATGCCTTCATAAATTTAGCAAACTTGGGCATTAGCTCTAAAACTTCATGAAAATAAATACTTACCTGAAGCTTGGCCAACATCTCTTTAAACCTGGCAAACAACCCTGCCTCATCTTCCTGTAATGGTTTCTTCTTTATTATAGGATATGAAAATTTGATGTAATCGGGTAAATCTAGATTAGGGTCATTAAGAATATGCTTCTTAGTTCTTCTCCAAGGGGAGTTTTCGTCCATTAATTGTTCAATGGTGACTCCCTTCTTAGTTTGGTCACTATGATTTTTACTCTCCCCTTTCTCAGTCCCTACTTCTTCCTCTTCAATCAAGTCCTCTTCCATTATTTCATCCTCACCCCTATTGGAGATTACTTCAAAACTTGTTTCTAAAGCCTTACAAGTCTCATTTTTAGGATTATCCATATTGTTACCTATAAATCCTCCATTAGAACTAGATAAAACGGCTATTTACCGAGATAGCTGACCAATTTGCATCTCTAAAATTTTTATAGTCGCATCATGGTTCTTACTCATTATTTCGTGTTTTTTATTTACCTGTTTAAAACTGCTATGGGTAGTCTCGATGAATTTTTGTAGGGTGTCTTCAAGTGGTGAAGGTTTCCTTTGGATCAGAGCTTGTTGATTTTGATGAACACCTTGATTAACACTTGTATTCTGATTATTGCTCCATCTAGAATTTAGGTGATCTTCCCATCCGAGATTGTAGGTGTTTAAGTATGGGTAATTTTTTTGGAAATTTGTAAATTGAGCTTGTTCATTAGATCCTTCCAAAGAGCACATTCCATTTTCATACCCCTCCCCATAGAAATCACACCTCAGTGCTTATACCTGGCTCACGATAGCTTTACTCAAGCTGCTTTCAACTAGCTTTTTATTCAATAATTCAATTTGGGATAAAAGTGAAGTATGAGTATCAATAGCTAACATACCTTTTGGTGTGCCTGTCGTTTCAATTTTTACTGACAGTTCACTTTTGAATAATATTCATTCAAGTACATTTTTTCAATTAGGTCTTTAACTTGTGGTTTGATCATTGTTCTGACCGTGCCTCCCATTGAAGCATCTAGCAACATGTGTGTTTGACTCTTGAGACCTTTGATAAAATTATGCATTTGCTCCATGTTATTTATATTATGATTTGGGCACCTGCGTAATAAAAGTTTAAACCTTTCCCATGAGTCATACAATGATTATGTTTCCTGTTGCTCAAAATTTGTAATTTTAGTTCTTCGCTCAACAAACTGGGTGGTGGTGAAGAATCTCTCCATGTTAATATAGTTCCATTTGGAAGTCAAAGCAACCAATCTCTGGATCTTCCAATTAGCAAAAAAACCAAACAACCTCAACTTGACTTGGTCTTCAGTGACCTCAGTTGGCATGCACATCGAGGTTGTTTCGTAGAAGCGAGCAAGATGCTCCCATGAGTCTCCAATTGCGTTCCCGTTGAATGGTTTGTCTCTTAAACCTTAAAGAAGATAATTCTTTATATCAAAGTTAGCAGGGTCTTCCAGTACAAACCCTCTAGAAACTTATCCTTCATCAGTCCTTTTGTAGTAGTCCCTCATAGTCGATGGTGGTGGTACGACTGCCATGGTGATTTCCTCTTTAGCGTTTGAATAAATAGGTGAATTGTATTCTACTAAGATCCTTTGAGCTAGAGTATCTTCTCTAACCTCTCTCCTGATGGAACGTGCAGTTCTTTCAATTTCTGGATCAAACGGTGTCAATCTCGATCCTGAGTTGCGCATACATAAACAAGAAATACCTTAGTAGTATTGTAATTAAACAATTAACGATAAAATAAAAAAAATCAAAACCTAAGTAAAAATATGTTGCACAAGAGATGCCTTGTTGAAATTATCAACAGTCCCCGACAACGGTGCCAAAAACTTGATGACTTTTCGTCAAGTGTACCGATAATGTCGCAGTAATAAAAAGATATCGATTCCATAGGGACTGCTATTTAACAAGACAGTAGTTGTCCAATTATAAAAAATAGAAATTGGGGGATGGTTGAGTTTGAATGCGAGAAAATAAAAGATGTTTTGAATTAATAAGAAAGTTGTTAGGTTTTGTATAGAATCCCTTATTTTTACCATGTTGATGTCTAATCATTACATGAATGATAATGTTATTATATTTTCCACGACGAATTAAAACAATCATTATTTGGTGTATAGATCCCTAATTACCACTCGAGTCTCTTATCTCTATTCAACCAGCGTAAGTGAAATTAGGCGATGCACATAACATTAATTCAACTGCCTCTACTCAGGGTCTCCTATCCTAATTCAACCAGTGTAAGTATAACACCTGCCCTAGTTCCAACACATAGACTAATGGTCAGTATTTTCTATGTGCCCAAGATTATATTAAAAGAGTATTTCACATAAAAAACATTAAGCAAAATAAGCAATTGAATAGAAATATAACTATAATTATTCATGCAATAACATATTAAACATATGTCCCAACTTCAAAATAAGTTCATCAAACAAAACCTAACTTAGAGATATTTAGCTACTCATAACGATACAATCAAATACCAATCGATTAGATGAAGATTGCATATGAAAATCCTTGAAGAACTGACCTCTAAGGACTTCAAATGCTCTCAAAATCTCCATCTTGGTGCTTTTTACCGTCACTTTTAGTCTCAAAATGTAGAACCCTCGAAAAGATGCCAAAAACTCCTTTTTATATCGGTTAAATCAGTCGAGAAAGCGTCAGAATAGGCCCAGAAAAGACCCGTCGTGCGCATGATAACTAGCATCACGCACGATGCTGACTTTGCTTTTCTATCAGACGCGCGATGTTGCACGTGATTATTCCAGTAGCTGCACATTTTTTGCTCACTTTCCATCTGATTTTCACTAAGTCCTTATTTCTTTATACTTAGTCATGTTTGCATCTTTATTTGGTCTTTATCCTTAATTTTTAATCCTCTTTGACTTGTTTTGATTCGTTTCTTCGATCGAAAACATGCACTGGCAGAGTGTCATTAGTATACGTGTTTACAAAATCCATATTAAGTCCCAAAGCTAATTATATATGTGACAAGCTTGGTGCATTTGACTTATATGCTCAAGCTTGAGGGAGAGTGTTGATACACACACACACACTCACATACACACACACACACACACACACACACACACACACACACACACACACACACATATATATATATATATATATGATCCGTTGACTCCAAATGTAAGTCTAAAAAACTTACACAAAATCTCAACTGTTAATAAAAATAAAACAGACACTCATATAAGTAGTCTGATTTTTAAAAATAAATTTAGACTTGTTTGTCGGCTTCTCCGTTCTCTTTATAAGCTGAAACAATCCCCACCTGCTTGGTTTAGTCGCTTCCACTCTGTCTTGATACAATTTGGTATGACTAGATGTGAAGCAGATCATTCAGTTTTCTTCCTTCATTCCTCCACCGGTCGATGCATTTTTCTTATGGTCTATGTTGATGACATTGTTATCACCGGAGACAATACATAGGGTATCCATCATCTCAAAACTCATATTTTCAAAAATTTCTAGACAAAAAACTTGGGTCCATTTAGATACTTCTTAAGCATTGAAGTTTCCCAATCCTCATCAGGCATTGTAATCAACCAACGTAAGTATACCTTAGACATTCTCGGTGAAACTGGTATGCTTGATTGTCGTCCTATTGATACTCATATGGATCCCACAATCAAGTTTCTTTCGGGTCGAGGGGATCCATTGAAAGAGACGGGAAGATATCAAAGACTTATATGTAGACTCAACTATCTTACAATCACCAGACCAAATATTACATTTACAGTGAGCATTGTGAGTCAGTTTCTAAATGCTCCTTGTGATAGTCATTTGGATGTAGTCATCCGAATTCTTAGATATATAATGAATGCATGTAACATCATGTATAATATACATATAGAAAATACATTATACACAATGTTAATTGATACTGATACAACACAAGTGCATAAGAACATCATTATCGTCCTATTGATACTCATATGGATCCCACAATCAAGTTTCTTTCGGGTCGAGGGGATCCATTGAAAGACCCGGGAAGATATCAAAGACTTATATGTAGACTCAACTATCTTACAATCACCAGACCAAATATTACATTTATAGTGAGCATTGTGAGTCAGTTTCTAAATGCTCCTTGTGATAGTCATTTGGATGCAGCCATCCGAATTCTTAGATATATAATGAATGCATGTAACATCATGTATAATATACATATAGAAAATACATTATACACAATGTTAATTGATACTGATACAACACAAGTGCATAAGAACATCATTATATATATATATATATATATATATATATATATATATATATATATATATATATATATATATATATATATATATATATATATATATATATATATATATATATATATATAAGAAAATACAACCATGGAAGATGTTATACATGAGCACCTAATAAAAAACTAAGATCTATGATAATATCCATATTGCACATAATCCACAGCGGAAGATCACGATAACAAAAGTCTTCGAAACATCGTCATACAAGCTCATCCTTGCCTTTAACCTGCAAAGAACCACCTGAAAAGCAACAATAATAATGAGGTGAGATAATAATCTCAATGGGTTCCCTATCTTATGGGTTCACTTGCCTCTAAAAGGATCTTTATCAATTTCTTAACTTAAGCCATTCAACTTCATCCTACTTATGTACACTTACACAATAGAATAAGGACTTAAGCATCTAAGGGAATTTATGCTTCGTATGGAAAACACACAACATGAGTTCACATAACTCAAGAATCACTACTCAAAAACATGAAACATCATTCCCCGACCCGACCTACATCTAGGGCAAGGCCTAGTTCACACATGTTCGTATGGTTCGACTTTCTTGTGGATTCGGGTTTTCCATGGGAATTGAACACATTTCAAGAACCGTCACTTGTATGGTACTCGAACCCACTTATAGTATCTTTCACCATATGGGACTTGAACCCACTTAGGCGTCCACCTCTTTTCCATGGATCCAATCCATAGTTGGGACTCAAACCCATTATGAGGTATGAATCATTGGTGCCACATCCCCAATTCTACTTTACATAAGCATCTTAACTAGGATGTTCATGATCAACAGTAATTTCTGAATACGTGACTAGTTCTCAACAATCACCATGTGATTATTCTGATCAAACATCATGTAATCATATCACAATCACCATGGGTTGATATCACGATTACCATGTGATTCTATCACAATCATAATATATTATAATATGTTTGCATACAAGTTGGTTCAATTTGAAATTGGATCACCGTTAACCATCCATGCCATTCAGAAATTTCCGTAAGTAGAACGATCCATCTCTAGCAACTACTTGTTCATGGATGCACACCGAGGCATCTCTTACATTTGAGAATTGCAACCTAAGTTATTTACCATAACCTAAGTTATCTTTATTAATTCATTCACCTAATTTTAAACTTAGGTTTGGCCTCACTTTTCATCATAGATTTTAATCTATTAATTCAACATAAGCAAGCAATCCACGGTATGTTTCATAATACACACATGTTAACTCATACACATACACATTGCAACATGATACATGAAATACACATAATAGTTCATCACCAATTAAGACTTTCAGAAAAAAGGTTCCTCACCAATATCCAACAATAACATTTGAAATTCATATAAGTTTTCCTCATAATTTTTTCACTTAACTTGTTAGATAAACCTTAGGCAAAGCTTTCATATAACCCGATTCGACCTAAATTATTCCACCTATACGCTGTACAGTAAGTGTATGTCCGATCATCCTATGGTGGGGATTACACTGACCAAACATGGAAATTTGAGTGGGATAAGAACATAGAAGTTCCACCATGTTATAACCCTATGAGTTAGCTTTCCAAAACATCTGAATGCGTCTGAAGCCAAAACCACAATCCTTCAGAAACTCGAGCCATCTCCTCTGTCTCATGTTCAACTCCTTCTGATCAATTTCAAACTCTTATGATCATTGAACACTTCAAATCTAGAGCCAAGCAGATAATGTCTCCAAATCTTTAATATGAACACCACGACAGCCAACTCCAGATCATGCGTAGGATAATCCCTCTCATGAACTTTCAATTGTCTATAAGCATAAGCCACAACCTGACTATTCTGCATTAGTACACCGCATACACCCATCTTCGAAGCATCACAATACACAATAAAGGATTCGCTCGGATTTTCCAGAATCAAAACTAGCGTATACGTCAACTTCTTCTTGAGTTCTTGGAAACTCTCTTCACAATGCATATCCCAAACATAAGCTTGACTCATTCGAGTCAATTGATTTAAATGCAATGCTAACTTCGAAAAGCCTTCAATAAACCTCCTGTAATAACCAACCAAACCAAGAAAACTTATGATCTCTGTAATAGACTTCAGAGTCTCCCACTGAAATAATGCATCTATCTTCGATGGATCAACAACAATACCCCCACTAGAAGTTACATGACCAAGAAAACTCAACTCCTTTAACCAGAATTCACACTTAGACAACTTCATGTACAACTTTTTCTCTTTCAAGGTCTGTAACACAACTCTCAGATGCTCTACATGTTCATCCTCAGACTTGGAATATATAAAGATGTCTTCTATGAACACAACCATAAACTGATCTAAGTAGGAATGGAATATTATATTCATATACTCTAGGCGCATTAGACACTCCAAATTGCATCACTGAATACTCATAGTGATCATACCTCGTTCTGAGTGTAGTCTTTGGGATATATTTCGACTTCATACAAATATGATGATAACCCAAATGAAAATTGATCTTACTGAACACACAAGCACCTACCAAATGATCCATCAAATATTCAATCCTCAAAAGAGGATAATTATTCTTTATTGTCACTTTATTCAGCTGTTGATAGTTAACACACAATCTCATGCTACCATCTTTCTTCTTCACCAACAACAACGGTGCTCCCTACAACGAAACATTTGGTCGAACAAACTTTTTCTCAAGCAACTCTTCCAACTTCTTCTTCATCCCACTCAACTCTAAAGAAAACATCCTAAAGGAGCCATCAACATGAGACTAATACCAGATACCGAGTCTATAACAAACTCCACCTCACGCTCTAGTGGCAAATCTCTAATGTCATCTTGGAACACCTCGAGAAAATCACACACAACAGGTAGATCCGTAATCATTCTCTCGCTTCCCCCGCTCAAGGACGTGAACACCATGAACACTTGGGCACTCTCACTCAAGGACATATTTACATATCTCACGGTCATGAAACTTGCCTCTATATTCTCTTCGGATTCAAGAAACTTCACCGATTTATCAAAATAATTGATATGCAGATGGTTAAACCCCAACCAATTCATTCCCAAAATAACATCCAATTGACTTAGAGGAAAACAAACTAAGCCAACTCCAAAATCTCTAGTATAAATTGTCAAAGGACAATTTCGGCACACCAATTAAGTAGTCATTGAACCATTAATTAGGGTATCAATAATCATGTTACCGTAATCATTCTCTCGCTCCCCCCGCTCAAGGACACGAACACCACGAACACTTGGGAACTCTCACTCAAGGACATATTTACATATCTCACGGTAATGAAACTTGCCTCTGTATTCTCTTCAGATTCAAGAAACTTCACCGATTTATCAAAACAATTAATATGCACATGGTTGAACCCCAACCAATTCATTCCCAAAATAACATCCAGTTGACTTAGAGGAAAACAAACTAAGTCAACTCCAAAATCTCTATCATAAATTGTCAAAGGACAATTTCGGCACACCAATGAAGAGGTCGTTAAACCATTAATTAGGGTATCAATAATCATGCTACCGCTCATAGAAGACACTTCCAAATTCAATCTTGACACACACTCACCATATATGAACTTCGAATCTTCCTCTTCACCGAACTCAGGAAACAACACTGACTCCTCCAACATCATGCACTCTTGCAATCAGCGACACATTGAACCAATCCTCCATACGTGAAACATTGTAGAGAAGCAGAAGCTCCACCTCCAATTGTTTCAATCCCACTCCTACAGTCAAACGGTTAGAAAAACAGATGAGTACCGACAGTGTTTCACACACATGTGACATACCAAGGATCAATCAACATTACAAAAACCTGGTCGTATGGACCGACCTACTTTGATACCACTATGTAACACCCTACACCCTGAAACGAAAAATAATACGAACATAGAAGAACTACACACATAAGGTGTCACTCAAACACAACATAAACCTGTTCCGTAACATGGTTTAGATAAAACATGCAATAATTTAAACACATGTCATCACATGTTCGCTTGTACATAGGCCCATCGCAACGAAAATAAATCAATTAAGGTAACTCAACAACGATTAAGTCTCATAACATAAACATGGTTATGGAAAAACGGCTTCAACATCAACAACCTCGCAAATAATAGAAAATAATAAAACAGTCATCCACCCTCCCAGTGTTACAAATCAAATCAACAAAAACTAAATATTGCATAAAACAGGAAAAGAAGAACAACATCAACGCCATCCTTCAGTTTTTAAGCAACTACTCATTTACCTGCTCGTTTGTACCCCAAGAATGAGCACAAAACCACACAAACAACAAAAGGGGTGAGAACGCGCTCATAATATATAATGGTGCAAAATTATACAATGGTAGCCTAAGCAAACATCAACAATTATTCAACACAACTCATTCACATCCACTACAAAAGTATTCTCAATCACCAACATCAACATCATAACTTAATACATATGCAAACAATGAATGCAATATACTTAACACCACGAATCTACAATGCATGCAGTACCATTACAGACAACACAAGTCCATCTCGCTCCTGAATCCCAACCATTGGACTAGAGCATACCAATTCACTACTAACACATTTTGTAACGATTCACCGATTCCCATCTAGAACCAACTACTTGCTCTTGAATCCACACCATCTGACTAAATCATACCAAATCACTATTATCACCATAAGTAATGCTTCACTAATTCTCATTTGGAACCAGGTACTCGCTCTTGAATCCATACCAGCAGACCAGAGCACACCAAAACTAGACCGAAGTCCGTACACCATGATGCATGATTTTCAACAACATGAAATATCACCAAAATTATCACCATAATTATGCTCAACATCATAACAATTTATTAATTTAACAATTCAACAGTAAAAAATAACAAAATATCTCCAAATAGTAGCCTATTCACAAGACAACAACAAAAATTGGAACCGACATTCAACTCCAAGCAACATAGCAAACAACATCCATTCTGGCAGTTTGACGGTTTACCCGTCACCAAGGTGACACATGTCACCTCACACGTCATCCCTGTGATGACCGTCCCATAAAATGGTGTCTAGGGACCATGAAGGTCTACCCGTCAAGCAGCTGTCGCCTGTCAGTATCTCCAAAGCCATGACGACCAGGGCGTCATTAGGGTGACGCCCGTCACCCTGAACCAAAAGGCAGAAACTACATTTTTACCATTGGAGTTTAATTCAGAACTCCGATTTTCACTTCCCATACCATAAATCGAACAACAACAATTAGGAAAATGGTATCTAATAACAACACACCATTTATCCATCAATTAACATGCATTTTATTAGATTAATCATGGATTTAACATGATTTATTTATCAAAATCACAATACACATATGAACACACTTTCATACCAATTTCATCAACAAGAACACATAATTCTCATGGTAAAGCAGTGCACGAAAACTAGATAACATAACACATAATCATACTATTACAAAATTCAATTCATATTCGTCATTCATTCATCAAAAGGAAAAAAGTTATGAAAAACCTAATGGGATTAAGCATTTTCCTCAACTAAATCATGTGACCCACACCATATTATGAGTAATTCCTCCCCTTAACTTGGATTTTCTAGCAAAACACCTTCAGCTCCACAATGGGGTTCTCATAGTTTTGTCCTCTTCCTTCTCCAAAATTATATTTCACGTAAAAATAGTCCAAAAACCTCTCTACTAACTTTTTTATTAATAACTTAATTCTCCTTAAAATTATGCTTCCCACTATGCCCTCACTTATCCTTTTATTTAACAATATACCCTTTTAAATTCCAATTTATTTTAATAATAATAATAATAATAATAATAATAATAATAATAATAATAATAATTCTCATTATTCTCTGCTTTCCTATTTTCCACCAAAAATCCCCTTTTCTATTTTATTTTAATTATTAAATCAAAATAATTAGAATTCTAATTATTTAATTATTTAGTCTTTCTAGTCTTTCTATCACCCCACCAACACTCTCATTATACCCCACCAAGGCCCCACATATACATACAAATCACCATACATATTTAATTAAAACACACCAAATATTAATTAATTAATAAAAATATGAAATAATATGATTAAATAATTTAATCAAATTCTAGGGTGTTATAACACACATGTTACTCATACACATACACATCGCAACATGATAAATTAAATACACATAATAGTTCATCACCAATTAGGACTTTCGAAACAAAAGTTCCTCACCAATATTAAACCAATAACATTTGGAATTCATATGATTTTTTCTCACAAGCTCTTCACTTCACTTGTTAAATAAACCTTATGCGAAGCTTTCACATAGTCTGTTTTGACCTAAACTATTCCACCTACACGCCACACAGTAAGCGTACGTCCTATCATCCTATGATGTTGATTAAACAGATAAAATGGGGAAATTTGAGTGGGATAATTACATATAAGTTCCATTATGTTTAATCCCTCTGAGTTAACTTTCCAACACATCCGACTGTGTCTCATTACGAGTTATGAAACTAAAGTTACGTCACAAACAGTTTCAGGGGAAAAACACAAAGTTATCAAGCTCACTGGACGCCACCAGGAGGAATTGAGAGAGACTGTGACATAAGGTCATGCTTGAAGCATGCTTGAAGCCCCAGGAAACAGAATTTCACTCTTGAAGCACACTTGAAGCTCCAGGAAGAGGCTGAAGGCGCTTTAAGCGCCCCCGGGCAGAACTAAACGAGCGTAGAAGTAATTCCAACTTCAAAAACTTATAAAACTCCATTTTCTTCAAATTTTATCCATACTTAGCCATTTATAATCACCTCCTAACATACCCAATCATCTCATACCTTAAATTCAACCTCATTCAATGAAATACAACATGTTTCTTGATTTCTTAACGTCATTAATCTCTTACCAATTCAACATGACTATTATAGTGACATATCATAAAACAAGAAACAACAACAATAGAAACATAGTTCTATCACAGGTTCACATAACCACCATCCATCATCAACACAACCTCAACTTTATGGTGATCACAACAACAACACAACAAGAATCATGCATTAGAGAAATAGCAACTACAATATAACATACCATCATGAAATTAACAACAATAACACAAAACATGATCATAATCATATACCAACCATTAATTTCACCATCATTAAACTTTAACCCCATTGTCATGAATTCTTTCCCCAAATGCTAGAACTACCTAGAACCCACATTGGTAGATGAATATGATGAAAGATTGGAGATGATTCTTTGATGATTCAATCTATTGATCCTTCATGCCAATATTTTCTCTTTTTCTTCCTTCCTTTCTTCTTTCCCTTCTTCTTTCTCTTTTTCCTCTATTCTTTCTACTAACAAGAGGTATTTATTGGAATGGTAAGAGAAAAGAAAAAGTATCTTAAAATAGATTTTATCCCCTAGTAACAATTTACTTGTTTAAGAATGTTACCAAAATGTCATTTCTTGTACCAACTAGAAAAGATCAATTGAATGGAGTAAGAATTAATCTCTTCTGAGTCTAATAATTACTCTATTTGTCCAAACTGACAATGAATAGAGCATCTAGGAACTCAGTTTGTCCAAACTGACAATAATTGACAATGAATAGAACACTTAAGAGGATATGTGATATTATAATGCACCAGGAAAGGAATATTATATGAAGATAAGAGTGATGCTAAAATAATTTGTTATTCAAATACAGACTGGGCCAAATCACTATCGAATAGAAGATCCACGTCCAGATATTGTGTCCTGATTGGAGGTAATATGGTCTCATGGAGAAGCAATAAACAAAATACATTTGCATTATCTAGTGTTGAAGTTGAATATCGTGTTATGGAAGCAACCTCAAAGGAGATTGCATGACTTAAATATTTACTCTCAGAACTTAGGTTGAGAGATCTTCAGAACACAAAATTCATATGTGATAATCAAGTGACACTCCACATTGCATCTAATCTAGTTTTCCATGAACGGACCAAGTATATAGAAATAGACTGTCATTATGTAAGGTACTTTCAGGAGAAATCACCACAGATTTCGTCAAAATTGAAGACCAACTGATTGATATGTTTACAAAGTATCTTAGGGATTCTCGAATGGATTACATTTGTAATAAGTACGGCTCATATAACATATATGATCTAGCTTGAGAGGGAGCATTAAAATATTTGTATATAGAAAATTCCACATCGACTATAGCATGCTTGAGGAAAAGTTAAGGGATATGTGATGGACTAACAAATTGTTTGAGGGAAAAGTTGCATTTTCCCTTGTACATACGTAAGTCATTTTTCAAGGAAAAACTAAAAACTTCTTCTTCCCTTGGGATGTATCAAGTTTTGAAGAATGATGAGGAAAGTATGGATATTGCTTTATGCAAGCAGGACTTCACCTTTCATCAATCAAATTAAATTTTCTTAAGTCGTAGTCTTTACCACTACTCCACTATTCTTGAAGAACAAAACTTTTAATTATCCTTGAGGAGGATTTTCTTAAACCCTAAGTCTTTTAGTTATGTTTAAATGATACTATATACTAATACGTATTGGAGTTAGAAGAAATATTGAGTTGGCTTTTAAGAGTTAGGTAAATAATGAACCTAGAATGAGAAATTTTAGATTGAAACGATGAACCTTAGAATAAATTATTTGAACTATTGATTATTGCTGAATTATAGGAGTCTTTAGCTACATTAGATAATGGACATGACCTCAAATTTATAGGATACGATAATAGTGTTTTTAAAAGTGTGATTTCAAGTTACAAAAGTATGAAAATATAGATTTTTGCAAGGGGATCAACTCACATGAAGATTTGAGTCGATTCCAATAGTTTATAAAAAAAATAAGATTTGTTATTGAATCACTAGATGATGTAAGTTGAATCACACAACTTTTCTAATCATTCTGGTGAAGTGGATCAACTCACCATATTTTATGAATCGACTCGCACAGTTCAAAATGTCCCCTAAATATTGTTTTAAAGTCTATAAAATTTGATTGAGTGTGTTGTGAAAACGATGCTGGAATTACAAAGTATAATTGGTTTTTTGATCGGTAAGAAACCTACAAGGGTAGAAAAGAAGAAAACAATAAGAACACAATGAAATTGGTTATAAATTGTTATTCTTTACTGTCTCTTTGAAACAAGATTACAGGTGTTACAGAATAGCAAATAAACTCTCTCACCCTAATTAGGATTTGCCTTATGCAATGATTAGAGACTAGTATGCTATTTATAAGAAAACTAACATACTAAGTTAATGAACTTTTACACACATGTCCATTACACAAGGTAACTTAGAGAACAAGTTAACTTAAACAATTGAGCATAACAAACAAGCCCAATTCGACATGCTAACAATCCTAACATACTTCAACTACAATATGTGAACAAATTTCGACGATATGCTAATGATCTTGTCGGATTGTCGAACCGAAAAACTATTCTTCGAGTATACTAGAGTTCGATTCAATATCTCAAAAGAATGTCATATATTCCCTTAGACGTTATGTGTGGATCTTAAACTTAAAAATTATGAAGAAAAGACTAGGAGGATCCTAAACTTAAAAAACTTAAGTATCATTGAATATAAGAACAACTTCTATAGTTCCACTATAGCTTGGATGAATGAGTAAGTCCAAATATATGAAGCATACAAGGTATAGATCGACTAGGATATAGTCATCTTATAAATTGATTTACAAATTTAATTATGGCAGGTAATGGCAAACATAAATATATTAAAAACCAAGAAAAAAGTTATACAATTACAAAGAGCACACATTTTCTTTTTAAATTATAAATTTATAAATATTAATAATTTATTAATATAAATAAATATTATTGTTAAAAGTTGAATCCAAAGTTAGCCTATTAAACCTTTTAAACTCAATTACCACGTATCAATTATTGAATAAATCCATTCAACTCAAAGAACAAACTAAACACCAATTAATTTATATCTACTCTCACAATTAATATTTATCATTAAAAAACAAAAAACTCACAACTAAAAATATTTAAAGATATAAATTTTTATTTTAATCAATTTTATTTTTGTGGTCTATATCTCTTCAACAAATATATATTTATAGAACATTTTTGTATTAAGTGTTTTATTTTATAAAAAATTATTTGATATTAATTACTTTTACTAGTCAATTAAATTAAAATATATGCACTATTTTTTAGTGTCCAGTATATATATATATATATATATATATATATATATATATATATATATATATATATATATATATATATATATATATATATATATATATATATATATATATATATATATATATATATATATATATATATATATATATATATATATATATATATATATATATAAGGATTGAAGGTACGATACATGTATTAAGTGCCATAGATTATCTAATATACGTCTATTAAATGCTATGGCATATTTAAGTAACCTCAGCACATGGCTTCACCCTCGCAAGCCAACAATACCTTAGTTTGTCATGTTCAGTCTCTTCTTTACGTCGCAGTCACATTTCTTTTTAAGGACAATCAACCTTCACATATTATGCTGTCTCTTACTAGCAAATTACTCGTAATCATAGCTGGCCTTCAAAATATCTAATAACCTCTATATCTCTAATAGCAACTCATTGCATAAAGTGGATAATTTTTCATAAGCAAAATTTCATTGCATAAAGTGGATATACTTTTTTTTAATTTTTCTATAACTACTATAACTAAAATACAGGATGACAAGTACAAGGAAGGATACTCAATCTTTAATACAAAAGATGATCAAGAAACTAAAATTAGAGTTATATTCTAGAGAAAGACAAAGACAAGAAACTCGACAACTAAAGAAAAAACTCAGTCTAAAGACATCTATTCGGGTAAGACAATCAATCTTCTCACTTCAGAGGGGGAGGATTATGATACTTAACTTGATACCACTTCCGAGTGAGGAATTTAATTCTTCCAAGTGTATTCCAATTTGTCAGAATGTCACCTTTAAAAAGGATGTCATTTTTACAGGTCCATAAGACCCAACATACTACTGACCTAAAAAAACAGAAGAAGGGTGCATGAATGCATGCCCCAATATATTTTTTTTGTTGGTTATCAAAACTGTGGGTGAATGGAAAAAGAAGGGTGCATGTAACAAAAGGCCAGTGGGCCTAGGTTTTTGTGGCCCATGAAAGGAACACTCAAAAAGTGAAAGGGAAAGAGTTCCCTCATTCTCACATTCGCTCTCACTTGTTCACTTTCTCTCTCCTCTCTGCTCTTCACCTGAGATCGTCTCCGCCGCGTCGGAAATCACCTCCGGCGACAGAGGAGCCCAGAGCACGACCAAACCTACACCAAAATGTTCGTCTCCTCACCCTCTCACCATCCCTAGCCTTTAATCTCTCTAAATCTCACACTCTTCATTTCTCCTCAAACACATAAAACCCTAAAAATCCTTCAAACAAAAATTAAATAGTATACATCCATGGAATCAATGCATAACCTTAGGGTTTTAGTTAGACCAGTCTACTCTACACCATGGTAACAAAAGCTTGCAAGAAAGATGAAGAATGGAGGTTGAGGCTTACCAGAAGGGCATAGATTAGCCCTGGTCAAAGTAGGAATTCAGGAAGACGTTGATAGAAACCCAGAAAAATATGCAAGTTCAAGTAAGACTTGTCTAATTCCCAACTCCAATCTTTTTCTTCTCTTATTCTTCTATTTGTTTTCCTCTTTAATTTCTGTTGAATGTTGTAGTGTGTTGTTGACGTAGAATTAGGTTAATATTGAGAGCAAAGAGATAGAGGAATGGAGGGGCCAATATTTATTGCACATAACTTCAGAGGTTGAAGCTCTTTTAATGGAGGAGAGAGAGCTATGAGTGAGGTTTTGGGAGTGGAGAGTCAAATAGGCATAGTAACGATAGGGTGAATGATATGAAGGTGTGAAAAACACAAGAAAAGAGGGGTTTGAATTGGGTTTTAGAAGCAAAAGCTTTTTCCAAAATAAGAACACCACTAACAAGATAATAACAAAGAGATAAAAACATAATTATTTTTATTCCGGTTCGCTTGAAACTCAAAGCTACTTCAGTCCATCCTCCAATGTGATTATGCTTATACACAAGAACTTAATCCATTAAACATATTATAATAACAACAAAGAATAACCTTCTTTGTATTCTCAAGGATCCAACTATACCCTAGTCTCCTCAAGGACTCACAAAGAACAACCTTCTTTGTCTTCTCAAGGATAACCTCCTCAAGGAATCAAACAAATAATTTGAATAATATTTTGTGCGTTACACATTGCTTTTATACAAGCAGATTTTACACAAATGAATAACAAACACTTAAAGAAAAATTTGTGTACAAATAATTGATAGCTTTTCACAAAGAAATAGACTTGTCAAAATATTGTGTCACCGACGATTTCTTCAAGTCTCCAAGTCTCACTTATATAGCATAAGAAGAAGACTATTAGAGGGCAAAGAGGGAAAAGGTCATAGAGCGATTATCCACTGTTGGATGGTAGAGGAGTGATACTGCATACTATCCTTCGCCCACAAAGTCAGTAACATGTGTGATGTATAGTATTGTCCTTGCCCAAGAAATCAGGTAGTGGAAAGGATGTTTGATTTGTACTATGTACTATTTGATAACGTTCCCATTTGATCTTATCTTCAAGTTCATTGGCTTCTGATGAAAGTTGATGAAGCATGAAATGAAGAAACATAGAGATGGATTCAGAAACCTCAGAATCTTTGGTCAGAACCTTGACAACGTCAGTAGTTTGGCTTGAGATCTTAAGTATCTTCAGTATCTTAAGAGTCTTCAGAATCTCCTGTCAGAACCTTGATAACTTCAATCATCTGGCTTGAGATCTTCAGAATCTTCATCTACATAACACAACTTCAGAAGATTGCCATTCTTCAGAATTTTGGTGATCAGAGTCACGTACAGAAGCATAAAGTGAGAGATCATTGCAGCAGTAACATAATGTCTCCTCAAAAGCTTCTCAGGAGTGAATCAGCACAGAAGCATAAATATCATTGCAGCAACAATATTGAACATCTTCCAGAACTTCTAATAGTTTCCTATAAGTGAATTTGGAATACGTTATTCAGAAACTGATGATGTTGCACATCATATATTCAAAATCAGAACTGGCTATTAAAGCTACACAGTAACAAACCACTAGGGTACCATAATTGTTCTCACATAAATACAATATTGTTATCATCAAAACTCAAGGTATAGATGCATAACCAAATCTTGTTCTAACAATCTCCCCCTTTTTGATGATGACAAAATATGTATTTTGATGAACAGTTTTGTACAGGGTAATCACATATGAATACATCTTACAGAAGCACAAAGCTCCCCATGAGATGTATAATCCTACAAAAATAAAATTAGAATAAAATAACACTTTCCTAATTAACCTTTTTAAATTACCAGAGTAAATTTTCAGTCAGAATCTGGTTTATCTTCAGAAGTTGATTGATGTTGTCCAGAGCACTAGTTTGTTAACATCAAAATTCTAATAAGCTTCATGTCAGAATCTTTGTTGAGTTCTTTTGAAGAAGCTTTAGAGATGGTTATCTTGTTAAAAGAAACTTGAGTTTCAAGTCTGATTACTATAGAGGAAACTCTTCCTTATAGCTTGATGGCAATGCCACGATTTTTAGAAAAAACTTTCAGAAGTACTTAGATGCTCAATACTCAACATTCTAGGTTCAGAACATGTATATTAGTTCCTTGAATTTGATTCTCAATCATCAGCATGAAGGTTGTACAGACTCAGATAAAAGACCATTTCATCAGAAACTGGTAACTTGTATTATGATCTTTGAAACTTCATAAGAACTTTTGATGTTTGATTATAACCATTCTGATTCTCGATATATAACCCTGAAAATCATTTAACAAACTATTCTTCGAAGTAGTTATTAGCAGAAAACATTATTCAATGTTTGGGTTCTTACTTAAGGAATTTAGGCATATCAAAATAACTACGAATCTTCCCCTTAGATATGTTTCTCCCCCTTTATCATCAATCAAAAATACATAGACAAAATAATAAAATGAATAAAGAGAAACAAAAAGATTTTCATTGATAAGCCAAAAAGGCAGATAAGATACAACTAGTAAAAAAATAAAAAATAAAGAAATACAAAGAACCACAAAGAAATACAACAAGTATTTTAATAAACATAAAAGGGCACATACACACACTTATATAGAAATAGAAAGCACACACGTGCAAAGACATTTATTGAAAACAACTAAGGGTTTTGGGAAGGAAGAGGAGGCGGCGGAACAATTGGGTAGTCATCAGGAAGATTTAAGGGATCTATCAAAGGATCAATATTATCTTCAAGACATATCTCCATGTAGTATTCTAAAACTTATGGTGGATTGATCTTTGTGAATATAGGATAGTTATCCAACAGAATATTACTATCGTTGATTTCTTCTTTGGATGGAGGTGTGCTTTCAATGGAGACAAATCTAGGAGGAGATCTAGGTTGAGCTAGTTACAGTTGTTGCAGCTGTTGTCGAATCTATTATTGAGTCTGTTATTGAGCAGCCATTGAAGAAGATGAAGGAGATGAAGAACAGTTGCAGAGAGGGGTGTTTTAGGTTTGAAAGATGAAAGTGTGAGAGTATTGTGTGTGTAGTGTGAGTAAAATGGGTTTATATAATTCTTTTTTGCAATGATGACAAGATGGAAATACGCACTCATAGGGGGAAGCGTAAAAGTTTAACCTAATTCCAATAATTGTGAAACCCAATGTGTCACGCTTTTATCATGCATACTCAGAAAGTGGGACAACTATCACCACTTAGAACCACATGAAATCAAACGATATGACAACCATCTAATGCAACGACTGTTCTGAATCGGGAAGACAAATCAATAAAATTGCTTCTGATCATAACCTTTATGATTCATGAAAACTTCCTTACTTCAGAAAGCTCATCTTTCAGAGTCAACAAAAACATTCTCAGAATCTAATCTAGAGTTCTGAAGAGTTAAACATTCTGAAATACATCTTTTCATTTTGGACATAAATCCATAAATAAGTTTTCCAGAATGAACATGAATCTATCTTCAGCAAGGGGTTTTGTAAAGATACCATCCCATTGATGGTATGTATCAATAAATTTTAGATGAAAAATACCCTTCTGAATATAGTCACTTAAAAAGTGATGTTTACTTTCAATATGATTAGTCCTAGAATGCAAGATAGGATTCTTAGATAAACAAATAGCATAAGTATTATCACATAGAATAGGATGTTACTCTCACATATCTGATAATCTTCCAGCTGACTCTTCATCCAGAGTATCTGAGTGTTGCATCCAGAAGCTGCAATATATCCAGCTTCGGTTGTTGAAAGCACAATTGTTGACTGTTTCTTGTTGGACCGTGAGATCAGGTTATCTCCCAGAAATTGAAAACTTCTAAAAGTACTTTTCCTTTCTATTATGTCTCCAGCATAATCATCATCACAATAGTCTACTAATTTGTATTCACATGATTTTCTATAAAACAAACTAAGGTTAGTAGTACCTTTCATATACCTAAAGATTCTCTTAACAACAGTTAAGTTAGTTCCCCTAGGATCTGATTTGAAGCGAGCACATAAGAAGACACTGAATAAAATATCAGGTTAAGAAGTGGCTAGATACAAAAGAGATCCTATCATACCTCTTAATAGCTTCTGATTTACCTTACTGCTTACCTCTTCTTTCTCCATAATACATGTAGAATGCATTGGAGTCTTTGCTTGCTTACATTCTGATAAGCTAAAATTCTTCAGAAGTTCCTTTGTATATTTGCTCTGATGAATGTACATTCCTTCTAAACATTGATCAATCTTGATTCTGATAAATAACTTGAGTTCTCCTATCAAACTCATTTCAAATTATGTCTGCATTGACTTAGCAAAATCCTTGTACAACGACGCATTAGCAAAACCAAAAATAATATCATAAACATAAATTTTCACAACCAGAATATCATTCTTAAATGTTTTGCAAAAGAGAGCCGTGTCCACTTTCCCTCTAGTAAAATTATTTTCCAAAAGGAATTTACTTAGTCTATCATACCAAGCTCTGAGAGCTTGCTTCAGACCATATAACGACTTTTTTAGTTTAAAAACAAAATCAGGATTTTGAGAACTTTCAAAACCAGAAGGTTGATGCACATATACTTCTTCATAAATATATCCATTTAAGAATGCACTCTTAACATCCATCTGATAAAGGATGATGTTGTGATAAATTGCAAAAGAAATTAAAAGACGAATAAACTCTAACCTGGAAACTGGAGCAAAGGTTTATATATAGTTTATACATTCTTTCTAACTATGACCTTGTGCTACCAGTCGAGCCTTGTTTCTGACAACCTATCCTTTCTCATTGAGCTTGTTTCTGAAGACCTGTCTAGTTCCAATGACATGGAATCCCGTTGGTTTCCGAACAAGATCCTAGACGTCATTTCTGGTGAATTGATTTAATTCTTCTTGCATAGCCATAATCCATTCATTATCCGAAAGAGCTTCATCAATAGATGTGGGTTCTATCAGATATACCAAACCTATAAACGTCTCTTTAGAAGGTTTGAATGAAAATCTTGTTCTGGTTGGAGCATTTTTATCTCTCAGAATCAGTTCTTTAGAACAAGAGGTTCTTCACCTACTCTTCTTCTGATGAGTCAGATCAATGATAGTTCTTCACCTACTCTTCTTCTGATGAGTCACCTACTCTTTTCCTTCCGAATCTTTTTCTCTAGAATCAATATCCTTGGATTATGAAAGATTGATCTTCAGATCTGCAAATTTCTCAACTAGCTTTGACTTTTCAAGGTCAAGCTTATTATTGAATCTAACATGAATTGGTTTCTCAACAATTCGTGTTTCTGTGTTAAAGATTTTGTAGCCTTTAGAGCGTTCAAAATATCCTAACAATAAACACTTATGTGCTTTAGAATCAAACTTTCCAAGATTCTCTTTAGTGTTCAACATAAAACTTTCACACCCAAAAGGGTGAAAGCAAGAAATGTTGGGCTTTTTGTTCTTCCATAATTCATAAGAAGTCTTACCCATAATAAGTCTGATAGAAATCCTGTTTTGAATATAACAAGCTGTGTTAACTGCTTCTACCCAAAAATGCTTAACCATATCAGTTTCTTGGATCAATGTGCAAGTGATTTCTTGCAAAGTCATATTTTTCCTTTCTACAACTCCATTTCGCTGTGGAGTTCTAGGACAGAAGAAATCATGGGAAATACCATTTAAATTAAAAAGATTTTAAAAATTTTTATTTTCAAATTCGCCACCATGATCACTTCTGACTTTGACTATTTTGTAGTTCATTTTTGTTTGCACTGGTGAGCACAATGTAGAAAATATAGAGTGTGACTCATCCTTATGTTTCAAGAACTTTACCCATGTCCAAAGACTACAGTCATCAACGATGACCAATCCATACTTCTTTCCATTGATAGAGGCAATTTTCACTGGTCCAAACAAATCAATGTGCATAAGTTCTAATGGTCTAGAGGTAGAAACAACAGTTTTCACTTTGAAGGATGTTTTAGAAAACTTTTCTTTCTTACATGCTTCACAAAGAGCATCTGAAGCAAACTTCAGGTTGGGTAGACCTCTGACTAACCCAAGCTTATTTAGCTGAGAAATCATTCTCATGCTAACATGAACCAAACTTCTATGTCATACCCATTGCTCCTTATTAACAGACATTAGACATTTTGATCTTCAAGATCAGAAAGTCTAATTTTATAAATGTTATTCTTTATCTTTCTGTTAAAAAGGATTATACCATCTTTCTGTCTGACAGCCTAATAATAATTTTGATTAAAAATGATATCATAACCATTGTCACTATGTTTAATAATAAACAAAAGGTTATGCATCATACCATCAACTAAAAGAACATTAGTAATAAAAGGAAGTTTATTGTTACCAATAGTTCCAGAGCCAATGATCTTTCCTTTCTGGTTTCTTCCGAAACCAACGAAGCCTCCAGGCTTAACTTCCAAATATTAAAACATAGAACTTTTTCCCATCATGTGTCGTGAGCATCTATTATCCAGGTACCATGACTGGTGTTTTAACTGAGCTTTTAAGGATGTCTGCAACATAAATTATTTTATCCTTAGGTACCCATATTTTGGGTTCTCTCTTATTAGTTTTCCCAGAGTTGCTTACAACTTTGGGTTCTTTTAGAAGAAGGATAATCATGGGGAATTTGTTCATGATACTTGGGTTTCAGAACCGAGTTCTTATCCTTTGTATGTTTCTATGCCTGTGCAGAAATATCAAGCTCAGTGCCAGCAGGCACAAAATGAACATAGAGAGGTTTTGGTTTTACCTTCTGACTTTCGTTAGGTTTTATAGTTTATGTACAACCTAAACCTTTCTTTCCATTTCTGCTAACTCCGCAGATCAAGAAATCCATTTTTCTTCTATATATGCTTTTAGCTAGAAAGTACTGGAATGTTTTGTCATATCTAATGATGCAATCAATATCAAAAGCTTCTGAGATTATTTCCTCCTCTATTTTTGAAATTTTAATTTTCAAAGAAGAGTTGTTACTTTCTAAAGAAAATAATGTTTCATTTAGAGAGGAAATATTTTTTTCAAGATCACTCTGAGTTTAAGAGGCAATTACTTGGACTTGTTTAAGGTCCTTGTATTTACTCGGAAGACTCTGGTACTTTTCCAGCATTTCAGAGAGACATGATTCAATATCATAACAAGATGGGTTAGAAAATACCTCTTCAAAATCGGAGTCAGCTTCTGATTCTAATAATACCTTTTCTTCTTGTTCTTCAGAACCTATGGGATCATCTGTAGTTTCCATCAGTGCAACATTGGTTTTTTCTTCGTCTGAATCTTCTTATTCGGATTCTGAGTAATCCCATGTAGCCATCAACCCCTTCTTGCCTTTAGAAAAATTCTTCTTAGGCCTTCTGCCCTTTTTTAACTTAGGACAATCATTTTTGTAGTGGCCTGGCTCCTTGCACTCGAAGGAGATAACTTATTTTCCAGAACCTTGCTTCTTCTGTCCAGAAGAAGAATCAAATCAACCAGCAGTCCTTCTGGCTCCTCTGAAATTTCCTTAACCATTTTGCATGTGCTTCTAGAGTCTATTGACTCTCTTTGAAATTAGAGACAACTCATCATCATATTCTAAGTCTTCATCATATCCTTTTGATTCTTCCTCAGCTTGATAGGCTCTTGTCTTCTCAGGTTTAGATTTTAAGGCAACAAATTTACCTCTCTTCTGAGGTTCATCTTCTCCGAGCTCAATCTCGTGGATTCTTAAAGAATTAATAAGTTCTTCAAGACTAATACTGTTGAGATCCTTTGTCAGCTTCAAGGTAGTTACCATATGTTTCCATTTTTTTGGAAGACTTTTGATGATCTTCTTGACATGGTCAGTTGTAGAGTATCCTTTGTCCAGAACTTTCAGTCCTACAACAAGCATATGAAACCTTGAGAACATAGTCTCAATTGTTTCATCATCTTTCATTTTGAATGCCTCGTACTTCTAGATTAAGGCTAAAGCCTTTGTCTCATTTACTTGATAATTTCCCTTATGAGTCATCCTTAGAGAGTCAAAAATGGATTTGGCAGAATCTCTGGTTGTTATCTTCTCATACTCCATATAAGAGATAGCATTTAACAATATGGTTCTGGCCTTATGATAATTTTTGAAATCTTTCTTCTGTTGATCAGTCATAGCACTTTTTGTTATAATATTTCCTTCAGCATTCATTGGGTGAACATAGCCATCAACTATAAGATCCTAGAGATCAACATCGTAACCAATAAAGAAACTTTTTATTCTATATTTCTAATAATCAAATTTCTCACCATCAAAGATTGGTGGTTTAGAACTGTAGTGATCTCTTTCATTATTGCTAACACGCAGCATTAGGAACAACCATTGTTTGTCACACAAACTAGATAAGTACTAAACACGGTGAGGTGTTGATAAAACTTTTATCACAATCAGAACCGGAGCTCTGATGCTGATTGAAGGTGTGGAAAACACAAGAAAAAGGGATTTTGAATTAGGTTTTACAAGCAAAATCTTTTTCCAAAACAAGAACACCACTAACATGATAATAATAATAATAAAGAGATAAACACACAAGTATTTTAATCCTGGTTCTCTTGAAAGTCAAAGCTACTCCAGTCTACCCGCCAAGGTGATTTTTACTTATACACAAGGACTTAACCCACTATAATAAACATATTACAATAATCACAAAAAATAACCTTCTTTGTCTTCTCAAGGATCCAACTATACCCTAGTCTCCTCAAGGACTCACAAATAACAACCTTCTTTGTCTTCTCAAGGATAACCTCCTCAAGGAATCAAACAAATAGTTTGAATAATATTTTATGTGTTACAAGTTGTTTCTATACAAGAAGATTTTACACAAATGAATAAAAAACACTTAAAGAGAAAAAATTGTACAAATAATTGATAGGTTTTCACAAAGAAATAGACTTGTCAAAATATTGTGTCACCAAAGATTTATTCAAGTCTCCAAGTCTCACTTATATAGCATAAGAAGAAGACCGTTGGAGGGCAAAGAGGGAAAAGCTCATAGAGTGACTGTCCACTATTGGATGGGAGAGGAGTGATAATGCACAGTGTCTTTCGCCCATAAAATCAGTGACATGGGTGATATATAATACTGTCCTTACCCACGAAATCAGGTAGTGGAAAGGATGTTCGATTTGTACTATGTACTATTTGATCACATTCCTATTTGATCTTATCTTCAAGTTCTTTAGATTTTGATGAAAGTTGATGAAACATGAAATGAAGAAACATATAGCTGGATTCAGAAACCTCAAAATCTTTGGTCAGAACCTTGACAACGTCAGTAGTCTGGATTGAGATCTTCAGTATCTTCAGAGTCTTTAGAATCTTCAGTCAGAACGTTGATAACTTTAATTGTTTGGCTTGATATCTTCAGAATCTTCAACTACATAACACGACTTCAGAAGCTTGCCATTCTTCAGAAGTTTGGTGATCAGAGTCACATCGAGAGGCATAAACTAAGAGATCATTGTAGGAGCAACATAGTGTCTCCTCAGAAGCTTCTCAGGAGTGAATCAACACAGAAGCAAAAAGATCATTGCAACATCAATATTGAACATCTTTCAGAACTTCTAATAGCTGGCGCAAAAGTGAATTTGGAACACGTTATTCAGAAACTGATGACATTGCACATCATATATTCAGAATCAAAACTAGTTGTTAAAGCTACACAATAACAAGCAATTAGGGTACCAAAATTATTCCCACACAAATACAACATTGTTATCATCAAAACTCAAGGTATAGATGCATAACCAAATGTTGCTCTAACATGATAGGTGATGATGAAGCGAGAAAGGTAGTGATTATATAGGTGAGTGAAGATGGCAAAGAGAGGGAAATTCAATTATGAAATTGATGATTGAGGGCCACTAGATTGTAATCCATGGCTAGGGTTAATCAACGGGGGAGAGTGATTAAAAAGTTGGTTAGATTGTGTGTTGATTGAATGAGAAATTTGGAAGGATTTGTGCTAATTTTGGCCCAAATTTAGTGTAAAATAGTGATGGCAATGTATGTTAGTTTTAGGGAATTTGAATGTTAAGGGTTTGTAATTAACTTGGTTAGTTAGTTGATGGTTAAGGTCAGGTTAGAGCGGGTGGTTAGTAGGTTGTTAGAGTTTGTTAACTAACTTGAGGTGTAAGTTAGTTTGTCGGAAGTTAACAGTCAATTTGAGGTTTATGTTGAAATTGGTTAAAAGTGTGTTGGGAATTAGTTATGACTGTTGTGAATGTAATTGTTAGGGTTAGTAATAAAGTTAGCTTAGTTACTGATTGTGTATTGGTGCATTGAGATATGTATGTATGCTGAAATGATGTAGCATGCTTTGTGGTTGGTGTTTTTGATATGTGCATGGCTTAGATTGTGTATGTATGATGGTTGAGATTGAGCATGATTCTATGATGGTGTACATTGATTGATAATATATGTATGTAGTGTATATGTGTTTGAATATGGATTGGATAATGTATGTTGAATTTGATGGAAGTGTGATGCCATGACTACCATGTATGTATGTTGTGTGTGCATTTGGAGCTTGATATGTGCACCTGTCATGATCTTGAGATATGTAACTGTTATGTTATGTAGGTTTATGACATGATGTTATTTTGATGTTGTAGGTTTTATGCAGGTTTTTTGGATTGGTGTGGCCTTGATGTCAGTTTGGGTACAAGGTTATGTGTGTTTTGTTATGTGGATTATCATGGAAAATATATGGTGTATGTATGTGAATTGAATTATATGGTATTGTGTGTGTATGCATTTTGTTTAACATTGGTTTTGTGCTTGATGTTAAGGTTGAATAGTTGGTGGTATGAAGTCTTAGTGTACTTATGGCAGGTCATGATGCTTGTTGTACCCCAAAATTTTCCCTCCCCTTTTAATCTTTTCATTCAACCCATAACTTGAAAATCATTTACATACCCTCATGCTTCATGCATATGCATCAGTCATTCATTCATATCTAGTGGTTGATCATTATGGATTCAAAGTTCTTGGCTTGCAAAGCCAGGGCCTTGGAATGGATGAAACCTTAGAAGTTTGGCCTTGATATTCATTTGATCACAGGGGATGCAAAACCCTAATGGCTTGATATTTGAAGTTTGAATTCAATAAGGTTCCATCATGGTATTCTTCAGAGGGGTTTAAACCCTAATTTTCTAGTGATTGGGTTGTAAGGCTTCATGTTTGTTCTGTGGGTCTTATCTTGGCTTTTAAACCCTAGTTAGGGGTTCATATGTTGAAAACTTGGTTGAGAAGCATCATAATTCTTTCAAATCCTTTGAATGAAAGATATGATTTTGAAACCCTAACCTCAGATGCTTGAAGGTCCATGCAAGTAAAGAATTTACTGAGACTTCTTGGTTTGACTAAAACCCTAGCCCATCTGGGGAAGGCTCATGCCCATCATCTTGTCCATCATGCCCACATCCTCCTAGCTCTTACAAGGTCATATCTCCTATGCATATGGTGTGAATTACTAGTTCTTGGTCCATGAATTCATACTTGTACCAATCCATTGATCTTTTGGGCCTTGGCTTGCTTTTGATCCATCAAGGCTTTCAAACCATGTATAGGTCTTCATTTTGGGTCCATCTATGTTTAATCAGGATTCATGTCAGCATACACCAGTCCATACAAGAATACCCTAGTGTGAGACCTACTATTGACCTTGGCCGATAGTTGACCAAAGTCAACCACTTTCCATAAGTCATTCTCAAGTCATTCATCTTCATGCCATGGTCATTCAAAATCCAATGCCATTACTTACTTCAATGTTTCAACCTAACATGAACTAAAATGCAAAGTTACACTTCATTGTATTCATTCCATTCTAAACCATTCACATGTGTTAACCATTTTGAATTTGGCATAGTCATGACTAACAAAAACACCTCTACATAATCCAACTTTCAAGACATAAGTATTCAAAACTTCATAAACCATTCAATTTTCTTTTCACAAATCAATACACATTACATCCAAATGTCCTAACATCCACTACATTAACAGTTCAATGGTCTCATACAAGCTCAAGAATTCAATTCATAACCAAACTTTTTAAGCTTTCCATTGCAATCTTTAACCATAAGCCAACCACATTCATCATCATGTTTTCACATGCCATACATATTGAATTAGAGTTTGGTTCATTTCACTTGTCTTGCTTGATTAAGAATGCACTTTAAACTTTCTAAATTCCATTCACATCATTCATTCATACATCTACTTCATTATGTCATGCCTAAAGAAACACATCTAAATCTTTGAATTCATTCATCCATTCCCATTGTCATTGGTCACACATAGATTCATGTTTCATCTCACCTTCATTTATCATACATATATATGCATAGATTCATGTTTCATTTCACCTTCATTTATCATACATATATGCATAGATTCATGTTTCATTTCACCTTCATTTATCATACATAAAGTCCTACATATATACATGCATAAATAACATGGAATGAACATGGAGAATTGGTTGGAAATAATCTAAATGTTGTTATTAAATCACAAAGATCATGTTGTATTTGGAACAAAGTGTTTTGGATCCAAAAGAAGCATAAACCTATACCTATACGTAGTTGTTAAAAGCTATTACATTTCAAATAATACAAGCTACAAAAATTCCAAAGACCTAAGATCTAATTTGATTTGATTACAGTCATTAGTTTCTACCTTCAAGCCCCACTCATCCATTTGCCATCACTATTTGAGTCATTCTGCAGATTACATGAATTTGGCAGCAGTGATCAGTGCATTTTGATGCACTTTCTTCTACTTTTGTACTTAGGTAAATCTATAGTTTATTATATTATTTTTAATATTTTAGTGTATTTTAATATTTAAGTTTATTTTTGTCTTTATTTTATTTTCGTACTTTATTTTCAGCATAAATAGTTATTTGATACCTTATCACTATGCAGATCATAACTTGGGCTATAGGAATCAGATTGACACGTTCTAATATGCGTTGGAAAGCTAAGAGAAAAAATTACAAGTTTCATGTTGAAGTCAAAAGCAGATTCAGAATAAAGAAGGGTCGAATAATTCGTTGAAGTTCCAGACTTAATTAAAATAGTTAGTTTGGGTCAGTTTTTGTAATTTTCTGGCCGAATCCTATAAGGGCCCGAATTTTCCTTTTATTATATTAGGTCTTTCACTACTATAGTAATCCTAATTCTGAATTTGGATGAGACAATATTGCTTAGAATATTTCATGGAGAACTAATTCCCAAAGAGCTGATATGTTGTATTCGAATTCCACTTTGAGGTTTTTATTAATTTCAATTTAATTTCAATTTCTTTTCAATTCTTCCTATAAACTCGTTTGCTTAATTCGATTACTTTCGTTTGCTTAATTCGATTGTTTCTTATAGGATAAAGTTGATTAAATTTGATTGTTTGTATGATCCTTAACTATAATCACGTTAGCGTAGCTTTTTCGTTATCGTGTTTGATTAAGTCGCGTTTGCTTAATTCGCGTCTGCTTAAATCCGTTTGCTTAATTCAGAAATTAGGAACATATATCATATAATACCAATTTGCGCTTGTCAGTGGGTATTGTAATCGAATGAGATTGAATCCGTTAGGGAATTGAAATTATAAGAATCGATGATAAGTCGGAAATCGATACAATAGATTAGCTTATTTATCAATTTTGATTTTACCTTTAATTATCTTCGATTTAAGTTTTGAACCTTTAAAACCCCTTTTTTTCATCCGTTTAGTTGTAACATTCAAGAGTTCTTGTGATACGATACTTGAGGCGTCGCTTCCCGTTTACTATATTTTATTAGTCGTTTTTTACCCGTGTGCGACAGCGGATCAAATTGACGTCATTGTCGGAGACTCTTGTAGATCTTAACCATTAGTATAGTCTAATCATTATTATAGTTTTAGGTGTTATGTTTTAGCATTTTTTTCCCTAACTTTCTTGCGTTTTGGTCTTTTTGTGTTTTAGGATAAAAAAATCAGTTTTTAAAAAAAAATCGTCTCATATTATTCCAATTTTTTGTCTATTCATTAGGAAAAAACCAAGGATTAAAAGTCTCTATTTAGGAACTAAATAGTGGGAACCGTTCTAAAAATTCGAAATTCGTTATTTTTCTATTCTTTATGATTTATTTTCTGTTTTGATAGTTTCAGAAAATTCCGCAAAAATTCTCAAAATTTTTAATTGATGTTATTAGATTAATTTTTGTGTTTTTGTATTTTTTTTCCTATTATTTTAATAGTTTTTTTTCGTATTTCAATTGTTTTTTTTAATAGGGACATTGTCAGTATTTTTCTATTTGTTGCTGCATTGCTGAATTAGTTGTGTTTTCTCATTGTTTGTTGTTTTTTTTCTTTTCTATTGAGTTTAACATGGCTGACCAAAGAACTCTGAGAGAACTTGTTGCCCTTGATGTTGATTATAATGATTTGTGTATTGATAAGACTCTAGCTTCTGCCAAATCCTTGATTGAGAAGATGTCACTTAACTCCCAACAGTTTACAACAAGGGATAATTTTTCGGTCCAAGCAAAAGGTGTGAATGAGATTCAGGTTTCTTCTTCCAACAAAGCTCTAGAAACCAGAATTGATGAACTTACCTCTTTAGTGAAACAATTGATGCTACCCATTTCACCACCACCACCATATAACCCTCCACAAGTAACCACCTCTTCACCTTCTGAACCTTCACTTGAGGATCTTGTCAAGCAAATGGCTGTAAATAATCTTCAGTTTCAACAACAAACAGATTCTAGTATTCAGACTTTACAAACACAAATTGGACAGCTTGCCACTTCAATGAATGCCATGCAACAAGCTCAATGGTCAAACCAACTACATGCTCAAACAGTAGTTAACCCAAAAGGCTCTAATGTGAGTGAAATTTCCTTGAGATCCGAAAAAGTTGCAGAACCAGCCCTAGAAAAAAATAAAAACATTGTTAGTGTAACACTTGAAAATAAACCTGAACCTTCTATTGTTGTTGAGGTTGAAAAAAAAGTATGTATCACCAATCCCTTTCCCACAAGGAGTACTGAAAAATAAGAAGATTGACGAGGAAGAGCATTTTGTTTTTCAAATAGAGTTGGTTTCTGAAGTTGTTGATGAAGCTTATTCTGATTTGTTTTCAACTGATTTTCCAACTTTATCTGATTTTGATGATATTTACTCATGTGATGATTGTACTAACACTAACCTTTGTGCTGAGATTGATGTTGCCTTGCAGGGTGATATTGTAAATGAAGTTGTTTATGTAGCTGAAGCTCTTGACATTTCGGCTGCCCCAAACATACCATCCATTGAGCAACCACATTCTTTAGAGCCTAAACCACTTCTTGAGGATTTATATTATTCATCAAAGCTTCAACTTAAGCAGAAACATAAGAAGGGAATTGGATGGACCTTGGATGACACTCGTGATATTAGCCATTCCATATGTATGCATAGGATCTCACTTAAAGATGAAATAAAAGTAGTGAGACAGCCCCATAATCCTTTGATTCTTGATGTTGTGAAAAAGGAGATCACTTTCACGCGCCCATTCAACACTTTTACTTATCAAAGATTCTTCTTTGATTCTGGAATACAAGGCGAATGCACTAATCAAAATTTCAAGGTCAATGGACACTACCCAAAGCTTCTACATGAGAACCCGACTTTGGAAGAAGAGACTGCAGAAGAACTCTCTTTGGGAAAGGCTGCTTATGCAATCACTTATCCGCCTTGACTCCTCGGGTGTGTTCTTTCCTTTCTCCCACTCTTATTTTATATTTATGGTATTTCATTGAGGATAATGTATGTTTTAAGTGTGGGGGAGGGAACCATTTATTTGTTTTGTTTTGTTTATTTTGTTTTTCAGTTTTTCTCTGTTTTTGGTTTTTAGTTGCTAAATTAAAAAAAAAAATTTGCATGTTTTTTCCTTTGGTTTTTGAGTTACAATTATGAGTATTTTTCTTGGTTCTCTTGACTAAAGTTTTATGGTGTGATGTGAAAAATTTGTTGTGCATTTTTAGTATGATAGGAATGACTAAACTCTAAATTGTACATCATTTATGGTAGATCAATTAACCTTGTGAGATTTTGAGCCTTATATGGATAACATACAAAAATCCATCTCTTTCTTTCTTGTGTGGTTCACTCATGTCTGTTAGTCTCTAGAACTTGAATTGACTCTTGTTGATGTTGTTGTTTACTTGTGCACACTGATATGATAAAGGCAGTTTTGTTTTTTGTTTTTTAGCCAGTTAGCCAAAAAGCCAACCCTGAAATAATATCATCCCTTGTTTGAAACCCCCTTGAGCCTATTATCCTTTTTTTGTTTAAAACTCATTACAAACCGAGAAGTGAAAAACAATGTTATACACCCTATTCAAAGGGTTGAAAGAGTCTTGTTTGGAGGTGAATAATCATGTTTGCAATATTTCAGAAGTTGGTAGAAAAAGAAAAGAAAAATAGAAAAGAAAAAAAATGAATGAAAAAAAATAGAAGGATGTATACATGTCAATACATACTCCTTATGAAAAAGAAAAAGAAAAAAAGAAGAAAAAAAGAGAAAGGAGAAAAAAAATATGAACGAAAACAGTTAATATAGAGTTGTTGAAGTGAATGACATATTTTGTAAATTCAACTCCCGCAGTTTCTTTCAAGTCTCTTTTGTCTCTTTGAATTTTAGCCTAGTACCCCTTAGGATTTATCTCACCCTTACCTTGGCCACGTTACAACCAAATAAAAGTCCTTTTGATCTTTGTGTGCATGTATTTCAATTGTGGATGTTAGAGTCTTTTCAAGCTTATGGTAGTACTAACTTTCATGATGTGCTTTGAGTGTAAACAGTTAACCTAAATACTTGAGAGTTGAGTGAAATTTATCCTGTGAGGATCTTATTACTTTTGTATGTACTATTTGGTAATCTATTTTTCTATCTTCTTTGAATGTCACAAGAAGTTGCTCACTAACACCATATTCTTGAATCTTAGACTTAGAATTCTGCTTGTACCTTGTATCTTGATAAACTTTGGAATTGCATGTTTTGTTTGTTCTGGTTTTTTTCTTTCTGTTTTAAGTTTTGAATTTATAATTTTGCTCGGAATGCAAAAGTTCAAGTGTGGGGGAATTTGATCAATGCATTTTGATGCATTTTCTTCTACTATTGTACTTAGGCAAATCTATAGTTTATTATATTATTTTTAATATTTTATTGTGTTTTAATATTTAAGTTTATTTTTGCCTTTATTTTATTTTCATACTTTATTTTTAGCATAAATAGTTATTTGATACCTTATCACTATGCAGATCATAACTTGGGTTATAGGAGTCGGATTGACACGTTCTAATATGCGTTGAAAAGTTAAGAGAAAGAACTACAAGTTTCATGTTGAAGCCAAAAACAGATTCAGAATGAAGAAGGGTCGAATAATTCGTTGAAGTTCCAGACTTAATTAAAATAGTTAGTTTGGGTCAGTTTTTGTAATTTTCGGGCCGAATCCTATAAGGGCCCGAATTTGCCTTCTATTATATTAGGTCTTTCACTACTATAGTAATCCTAATTCTGAATTTGGATGAGACAATATTGCTTAGAAGATTTCATGGAGAACTAATTCCCAAAGAGCTGATTTGTTGTATTCGAATTCCACTTTGAGGTTTTTATTAATTTCAATTTAATTTCAATTTCTTTTCAATTCTTCCTATAAACTTGTTTGCTTAATTCGATTACTTTCGTTTGCTTAATTCGATTGTTTCTTATAGGATAGAGTTGATTAAATTTGATTGTTTGTATGATCCTTAACTATAATCACGTTAGCGTAGCTTTTTCGTTATCGTGTTTGATTAAGTCGCGTCTGCTTAAATCCGTTTGCTTAATTCGGAAATTAGGAACATACATCATATAATACCAATTTGTGCTTGTCAGTGGGTATTGTAATCGAATGAGATTGAATCCGCTAGGGAATTGAAATTATAAGAATCGATGATAAGTCGGAAATCGATAAAATAGATTAGCTTATTTATCAATTTTGATTTTACCTTTAATTATCTTCGATTTAAGTTTTGAAACTTTAAAACCCCTTTTTTCCATCCGTTTGGTTATAACATTCAAGAGTCTTTGTGATACGATACTCGAGGTGTCGCTTCCCGTTTACTATATTTTATTACTCGTTTTTGACCCGTGTGCGACAGTGGATCAAGCAGCCATTACACCAAGCCAAACATTGCCTTGCATTGCGTCAATAGGACTTGGCCTTACAGAACTTAGAAATCGTTCCCTATATTTCTTCAGTAAAAAACCATTACCCTACAAACTGAAACAAGCACCCTGTAAAATCCAACATGTTCGTGGCCCTGCAAATGGAAATACACCAGTCTAAGCTCCTTCACACATCCACCTGCATACACAACATAAACAGAACACCTTGTTAACCCCACATACACCTACACAATTCATAACATATTACTCAGTTAACCCTATATTTTTTCATTAACAAAACCGCATTTGGAAGCCTGCATAACCGACTTTTTACCCAAATTTCTCTTTCCCCGGGTTTTATCGATGTTTTCCCTTTCCTTCGGAAATAAATAAAGTTCAATGGCGACTCTGTTGTTTGTTCGACCGTGTGATACGTTCGGGTATATTTCCGCTAGCTTCAGCTGGCGACTCTGTTAGGGAGAGACTTGACAATCATATGATTTGAATTGTGCTAAAGTCTATGAATAGAGGTGAATACGATGAGCAACTGGGTCATGCATCCCATACCCAAACATATTCAGAATGAGTTAATGGAATTCTCCAATCTCATTCCTTCTCTATTGCTTAAGGCTCATGCCACACAATTTTAACCTTGATTAACAAACTCTTGAAGAACCACCTTTGATGTGCCTTGTATGATCCACTGCTTGATATGATTGGGATTCCTTGATTGAGAGAGTCTGAACTTGAGGCCTCGAGATCCACAACTTACAAAAAGAGTCTTATCAAGTGATCAAGAGTCTTTTGATCACTTGAATAGACTGTGGGATTATACAAGATCAAAGGATTTAGTTAATCAAAATTGCTTTTGATCAACTTGAATCGAGGGTTTGAATTAGCTTGAAAATGATTAGTTAACCTAATCTAAAGGTTAAGATTATTCACAGGCTATTCCTAAGGGAGCATGCATATGTTAGTCAAAAACTTGATTAAAACTATTTAATATCCTAAGTCAGAAATTAGTCTTAGAGGAGCATGCATTTATATGGCCTAAACAACAAAATAAATCGCTAAGAGGCAAAATGGTCATTTGATAAGGATATTGATATCAAATTAATTTCTACTCGTGAAAATAAATTAAAATTAATTACACCTAACATTCTAGAAAGTTATCTAATTATCTAATTAATTCCTAATTTTCTAAATCTAATTAGCTAATCAAATTATATTTCTAACATCTAAGATTCTATTTAACTAATTAACTAATTAAGAACTAAATCCTAATTATACTAATCTAATATAAAAATCTAATAAACCTAATTAACTAATCAAGACTTGAAAAACCCTAATTATTGATTAAATCCTAATTACTAACAAAATCCTAATTATTAACTAAAATCCTAATTGTTAATTAAAATCCTAATTGGTGATTAATAAAAAAACAAACAAGAAAGAAACCCAACAAAAGCTGGGATTGGGCCTTGAGGACAGAAGGGGGTGCAAACCCATTAACATATGGGCGCTGGAATGGATCCTTGGGCACATAGGCCCAATCTGGGTCCAATAGCCTTGGCAACGCAACAAGGGGGTGCAATGGAAAAAATGGTGTGATGTCAAAAATATGGTGGGCCTTGGATCCATCTTGCCTTCACCGGTCCAACACATTCAAATAGGTTAAACATGACACCTCAAACATGAAGGAAAGAAAATGCAAAAACGTTGATCAAAACAACAAATAACGCGTTCAGAGGCCGACATCATCATTCTTGAGCCGCGTTCTGGAGATGTTTGTTATCATGCTACCACGTCTATCACCGTCATGCTTCCACCTTTGGCTCGCTGATTTGGAAATATTGGCGCTCATCAGCATCAAGATCTCAGCTCCCTCAGACGAAGTACGATGGCGCTCCATTCAACAAGTCGAACTTCATTTCGCCACTAGCGTATCCACTCAAGAAAACGCATATACACGAAAACAAAAGTATCAATGAAAGGGGATTGATGAACTCACCAGATTGGTTCAATGTCTAACAGGTATGAATCTCCTCTTTCTCTTTGATTTATCTTTTCTTCTTCCTCTCGTTATGTGCTTCTTCTTATTCTCGCTATGTGTCTCTTATTCTGCGATCTGAGAGAAATCGAGAGTGTGGGGAATTAGAAGCAGAGAGAGTATTAAGGATTATGGAGCTTATCACAAGCTAATTAAATCTCCGATGAAGAGCTTCAATGGCTTCTAGGGAGTGCATGTAGGTTAGGTTGAGGGAGAAATTAGAGAGAAACGAGAGGTGAGTTATGCAGGGATTCAGAATGAAAAACTTTTCTGAATTGTGAATATGCTATATATAGATCCCAAAAACTCACAGAGTTAAAATTATGTTAATATTTGCAGTTAAAAATAGTTAGAAATTTGATTTTGTTAATAACTCTGTTAGCATGAAATAGTTAGGTTGTTAGTTAGGAAAGTTAATCTATTGGGAAATTCTGTTATCCTCTAGTTAATTGGTTAGGTTGGTTTCAGTTAGTGTGGAAGGTTGTTTCTGTTGTTAATTGGAATTTGAATGGTTGAATGTTAGTTATGAAGGGCTGTGTGCAGAATTTGATGAATCAAGGGTTGGTACAATTCTCCAGATCTAAGGCAGTTGAAGAAATTGTTGTTATTGAGTCTATAACCATTGTGTACAGGAAAAAGAAGATCAAAGCTCCTCCCAAGAGGATTCATCCTATCCATATCAGTGTTCCTGGTCTGTTCCCGTATCAAAATACCAATGCAGTGCCTTAGAGGTGTGAAACGACTCCATATGTAGATGGAAAAGAGATTCAAATTCCTGATACTAAGATCGTTAATATAACTCGAATAGGAAGCATAACTCATAGTGGCCGTGTATTCGCTCCGAAGTACACTCATATGATGTCTCAATTACCCATAATTGTCGCTCCTAAGGAGAAGGTCCTTCCTACTCCTCCTCCACAGGAAGGGGCATCTGTACCCCTGTAGCGGGGTATTCGTTACCTTATGGTTTATTGACTAAACCAAAAGTAAACATACAAGTCGAGTCGCCACCTCACTTTTATTTATCCAAAGGAAAGGCTAAAAAGAGAACAAAAGCCAAGTAAGAAGTTTTATCAAATCAAAAACTAATAAAAATGTCAGAGATCTAGGTAAGGGGGTTGGTTATGAAATGAGAAGGTTTTACGCACCCAAAACATCCTTAGTACTCTAAGGGGACCTCTTTTTGCAAATATATGTTGCAGGTTGGTATTTGTGAAAATATGTGCAAAAGATTGGGGGGATGAGAAGAGAATAGATTATATTTAAAAATTTGTTGTTTGAATGGATGAACCCATTGCCTACGTACCATCACAAAGGTAGGATCAAAACCTCGTAGTTCGGGGTAAAAATCTCAAAAAAGATTGGTGAATTGATTTGACCAAAAGCCTTAAGGTATTTTGTTATCAAAGGGAGAAAACTCAACCTAAACCAACAATCCACCATGTGAGGAGAGCTTCAATATACTAGTGAGGGGTTAACCCTATAATAAGTATGGAAGACTTATAATCCAATCACTAAGGATGAGGTGAGATTTACATCAACCACTATGATAACTCAAACCTATGACTAATGTTTATGAAAAGTTTTGACAAAGGTGGCCATTGGAACCAGAAAAACAACTTGAAGTAAGTTGTATTTACAAGTTAGAAGTATTTACAAAAATGAGGTCAAAGTTGGATTAGGATTTATTCATAATGAGTATTAATGAAAAGATTTTGAAAAGTCAAAGGCATAAGGCCTAGGTTTCTAATTTGAAAACAATGTCAAAGTTTGAAAGAAAAGATTTTGGCTTGGGTTAGAGTGAGGAGAAGAAGAGAAGGGCTAGTCCTAAAGCATACAAAGATAAAGAGAGAGGATAAAACCCTTGGAGTTCCTTTTCTTGAAATCATAGAGATGATTCAAGATGCTCCTTTCCTTTGGACTTATCAAACAATAAGAAATCGCAAACATAGATTCAAGCTCCTAGGATCTCCATTTGGCTTGTCTCTCTTAACTTGGCTACTCATGACAATGGTCCTCTTTTCTATCTGAAGATGGAATCCCTATCACACAAGAACAAACATCAAAAAGTTCACAACACAATAAGAGGAATGGACAAAGAATGAGTTTAGATTAGGGAGTCCTTTGAAGTCAACTTTGAGATTTAGCATTCTAAAGACATGAGGCCTAGTTGCTCTTCAACAGATTTAGCATTCTAAAGGCATGCATGAGACCTAGTTGATTTTGAACTCCTTTAAGCATAGGTATGGTCCTAATTCTAAGTCCTTTCTCCTTTTTGCATTGGGTTCAGACAAACAAAGACAAAACAAACACAAGACAACAATATATTTATATACAATAATGAGCTCAAATGAGCAAAAGAAAAATGACATAAACATAAAATATATGCTCAAGTGAGCAAAATGAAAAGAAAATATGAATAAATGAACAAGAAGTAAATTGCAAGAAATTAAATGCTCAAATTAAAGTTAGTAATTAGTATGGTTATGTTAGTTTGTCATAAGACAATTTAGCGCTATGTTAAGCAATCGTAAGTGGACTAATGTAGTAGTCACACCTATCTAAGGCCGGTCAATAAAACTATAGGCAAATAAACACAAGTTAGAGATCATGACTAGTAAGCCAAGCTCCTACAACTTGCCATGCCAAAAGAAAAAAGGAAGGCGTTGTATGGACTTTAGGGTTTTTGCTTGACCAAGAAGCAACCTATCTTGGACACAAAGCAACTCACTTGATCTTGGATCAAGTTGAGTTTGATTTGGATCAAAGAAGGTTAAACCTCTCATTTGTCAAGACCAACCATAAGACATTAACTCATTGGCCAAAGTAAAAAGAAAGAGATGAAGATGAAATGAATGAAAAGAGAATTCAAATGTCAAACACAATTGGTCAAAAGTGAACCAAATCGTCATCAACCAATGCTAAACAGAAGAGAAATGAAGATCACAAGTAAACAAGTCAAACATATTTTTTTGGTATTTTTGAATTAAAAATAAATGCAAAATAAAAATGGACAAAATATGGTCAAACCTCAAATTTAATTCAAATCAACTTCAATAAGTTCAATTAAATTCTCATAGGTCTAACATGGTCAAACAAGCTTTGACAAAAAATTTCAACAATTTTTGAAATCAGAAACTATTTATAAACAATTAAAAACAATAAAAATAACACAATATGATCCATATGTGTTAAGAAAATATTTCATTGACTTATCATGATCCATATGTGTTAAGAAAATATTTTTGAATTTTTCAGATATCAAAAAGTATTTTAAAATGAATTAAAAATATTAAAAACCAAATAATTCACAAAAAATATTAAATGAAGTCACAAAATAATTAAAAATCAAAATATGAAACTAGATTTTTCAAGAAAATTTTAGGCATTGGTCTCATATTTTTGTGACTTCAAATAAAATATTTATGAATTTTTGAAAATAAAGTGAATTAAATGAAATTAAACAGAAATAAGGAAAATAGAAAAAATCAGCGCCACAGGATCTTTTCATTAATTGACGTGGCACATATCTCATGGGTCAGAGGCGCGGTCACACGGTGCATTGGAGTCAAGCACGCAACATTTTGAATTAAAACAAGTCAACACAATGCAAGGCCACGATTAAAACATTTCATCAAGATCCAATGGACCTGAAGCTCCCACGTGGGGATGGTGGTGGAAACCACCATCTTCTTCGGCCAGACAAGTAATTCCGGCCACCACACGCAGGGAATTAAACTTTAATGAAAATGAAAAAGCAAGGTATCAAAATGAAGTTGAGGTGATGCACATCACCCCTGTAACCATGGATCCTCCTCAAAGTTTCTATTTAGAGAGAAACATGAGCTTGAAGATCATGGTACACAGACTGAAATGGCACGATTTGCAAAATTGAGACCACCACTGGCCTTCCTCATGCTTGAGGACTTCAGAAAACAAAAAAAACCAAAGGAATTCACATTATATTTCAAGATCTGAATCAAAAAAGTTTGGTGATATACCTCTGAAATGGAGCTTCAAACAACACGAGTTGTCCAAGCTTTTGATCTGGAAGTGTGATGATGATGCAAGGTTAAGGAATTAAGACTTGAAGATCAACTAATGATGTTGAAATTCAAGCTTGAAATTGAAGATGAAAACTGAATTTCCTTTAGGTGAGGGTTTGGTTTTCAATCCAGCAGCATTTCAGATCTCCTTGTGGTTGATTTTTGAATGAGCATGAGCTTCTATTTATAGCTGGAATGGATGCAATGTGGTGTTTGGCTCGTGTGCATGAAACTTGGATCCTTCATGCATGGGCCTGTACAGGCGCGTGCAAAGCCCAAGAATGAATGGAAATGCATGATGATATCAAATGTAGTTGAATTGGACGTGCACAAGAGGCTGCACAAGCTTGCAGTCCAAGTTATGATGTGAATTGCAAAAATGAGCATAAACATTAAGCTCTTTGAAACATCCACATGGAAAATCCAAAAATGGTCATGTGAGTAATGGTTGGAAAGCTATTGGAATAAGTAACAAAAGTCATGTTGGGCAAAAATTCATTTGGAGTTTGGAAATTTATGAAAACTGGCTTTGAAGTTTTGGGCACAAAACATGTCTAGGTTCCCTTTGAAAATTTTCAACAAAAGCAACCACTTTCAAGCCCTTTTGTTTCAATGATGCAAGCCTCAAATGGAAAAACCTCCAACATGAAAGTTGTATTTCTCTTCACTATGATCAATTTATACTTAAATTTTGCATCATTTAGATTTTTCATGAGAAAGTTATGGGCACTTGAAGTTGGACATTTTTCAAATTCAACGACTTAGGTCCAAAGTGACCTATAATGTTTTGTATTATCACATGTGTTTATTTTAGGATTATGGAATTTTGTCCAACATAAAATTCTAAGTAGACATCTTAATCTTTCCAATGCAATTTGTCTCACCTCAAAATCATAAAAATTAAGGAAGTTAGGTCCTTGGGAAGTTGACTCAAACTTAGGGTTTCAATCAAAATGACCTATAATGTTTTGAAATTATTGATGACCTTCCAAGTTTCAAATGGATTTTTGATGAACATTAAAGTTGTTCATATGGTTCTTAAGAATTTTTTTTTCTTGGGGTCATCTTCATTTGACAAACACATCACAAGTTGTATCTCAGTGGACCTTAGCTTAGTCAGATGACTTGACTGGTCAACTTTTCAAGGCCAAACCTCCAATCTTGATGAATGAATTATTGATGGGTCTCAAATAGGCTCATATATGCATAAAATAATGAATGAAATAACTTACCTTGATTAAATTTGATCATAGGTTGAGGTTGCTTCATGAGCAAGGCACAGTCAATGCACAATTGAATTAGGGTTTCCTTGGGAAATAATCCTCAAGCCCTTTGGGTTATCTTGATCAAATTGGCAAATTGAGATACTTGGGAGACATATATGATGATTAGGAACTTTGTGGACCATTTTCATGCTTTTCCTCATCTTCATCTAGCCACTTCATTGAGCTTAGGAGCCTCCTAGGAGCAGGGGAACACATGATCACTTGAGCTTCAAAACAAAAAGAGTTAGTGACATATTTTTGTGCTTTTGGTTAGTAAACAAAATAAGAAAATCAATAATATACAATACAAGCATGCTTGGTGGTCTCAAACCAACTCACACAAGTCCCATCCCTAGGGTTAAGGAGCCACACATGCTATGATCCTTGAGGCAATGCATTGAGCAAATGATATGATGCCATGAGGGATCTTAGGGTCAAAATTAGGGTCTTACAACCCGCCACTTCAATCGTGACAACTGTTCCAGCTATAACAAAGGTTATTCCCAATAAAGCTATAGAATCTGAAACTTCCAAAAGAAAATGGCTGATGAATGAAGATGAATAGGTTAAAGGTCACAAGAAAGGTATCTCTGTTGAGAAAGGCCAAGAGTTCCTCAAATTGATCAAGAAGAGTGACTTCAAAATTGTTTATCAGTTGGGTCAATTTCCCTCCAAAATCTCCATACTGTCTTTACTTTTCAGTTCTGAGGCTCGCTGTAAGGCATTGTTGAAAGTCCTGAATACTGCTCACGTGATGAAAGATATCACAGTCGATCAATTTGACGACGTGGTTGCAAATATCACCGTCAACAAGTACTTAGGATTTAATGAAGCAGAATTACCTCCTGAGGGAAACACTCACAATAAGGCATTACATATTTAGTCATGTGTAAAGACTCCCTACTATCTCGAGTTCTTGTAGATATTGGTTCCTCTCTTTATGTGATGTCGAAAGCTACGTTGAGTCAGTTACAATTTAAGGGCCCCGAGATGAAGACCGGTGCTTTGATTGTTAGAGATTTTGACGGCTCTAGAAGGCAGGTCATTGGTGAAGTAGATCTACCCATTTATGTGGGACCTCACCAATTCACTATCACCTTCCAAGTCACAGACATCAATCCAGCCTACAACTTTTTATTGGGTAGACCTTGGATTCATGCTGCTGGGGCGGTCACTTCTATATTGCACCAGAGGTTGAAATTCCTGATCGATGACAAGTTGTTTATAGTATGTGGTGAAGAAGAACTTTTTGTTAGTGAGCTTTCTTCGTTCAGATATGTCGAGACAGATGAAGGGGTCGTTGAAATTCCACTCCACTATTTAGAATTTGAAGAGGTCAGTTCAACTACTTCTAATCATGATCAGTCATCTGCCACCTTCATGTCTTCAGTCAAAAGCGACAAGCAAACTCTGGAGAAATGTCCGTTAGCCGGTTGGGGTCAAGTCGTCAATGTGGCAAAAAAGCACGACATATTCGGTATTGGATATCGTCCCTCGGCTTGTAAAGCAAGTCCTAGGAAGCAAAAATTCAATCCTGTCAAGTTCAGTATTGTAGGTTTCCAAGGAGATCACATCATGGCAGTCATTGAAGAATCTAATGGCAGAAAACAAGAGACTCTCAGTCTTGTACGCAGATGCCCTCCAGGATTCAAGCTCACAAACTAGACGACTTTCATGTTTCCTATAGTGTATTCGGAGAAAATGTAATGCATTTTGTTTTATTAATTCCTTGTCTTCTCCCGAGACAAGAGTATAGCTTGTAAGGGCCTCCATGTTTAAAAGTATTATGTGGTTAATAAATAAAGTACTTTTTTCATTCAAAATTTATGTTCCTTTTCTTTCAGTTATTTTAGTTTTTCACCAAAAATGAAATGGCAAAAGTTTTTTTTTCCACTTTATTAAAAAGCATACTAAAAATAAGCTCATAACATGCAGAGCAAATAAAACCATTGATAATAACATGGCTAGAATCAGCTGTAAGTCTAGATTTCCAATTAACCAAGCTGAAGATGACAGTGAGGAAGATTGTGATTTACTAGTTGAACTAGTGAGGCTCCTTGAGCACGAAGAAAAAGAGATTCATCCATACAAAGAACCAGTGGATGTTATTAATTTGGGTTCTGAAACCAACAAAAAAGAAGTGAAGATTGGGGCATCTCTTGTCGAGCATGTACATTCTAAGTTGGTTAAGTTACTACGTGAATATGTTGACGTCTTTGCTTGGTCGTATCAAAATATGCCAGGGTTGGACACCAACATTATTGAACATCACTTGCCACTCAAGCCTGAATGTCCTCTAGTCAAGCAGAAGCTCAGAAGGACTAGACCCAACATGGCACTCAAGATCAAAGAAGAGGTTAAGAAGCAGTTTGATGCTGTCTTTTTAGCTATTTATCAGTATCCACAGTGGGTTACTAATATTGTCCCAATTCCGAAGAAGGACGGTAAAGTCAGAATATATGTAGATTACCGAGACCTCAATTAAGCGAGTCCAAAGCATGATTTCCCTTTGCCTCATATTGATGTTTTGGTTGATAATACAACTCAGTTTTCTGTCTTTTCCTTCATGGATGGTTTCTCAGGGTATAATCAGATAAAGATATTTCCAGATGATATGGAGAAGATAACTTTCACCACACCTTGGGGAACTTACTGCTACAAAGTGATGTCGTTCATCTTAAAGAATGCATGGGCAACATATCAACTCGCCATGGTAACCCTCTTTCATGATATGATTCATGAAAAGATTAAGGTTTATGTGGACAACATGATTGCCAAATCTAGAACTGAAGATGATCACTTAGAACACCTGAGGAAATCGTTTTCCAGGCTCCAGAAGTTCAAGTTACATTTAAATCCCGCAAAGTTCACTTTTGGGGTCCGATCTGGTAAGTTATTGGGTTTCAGAGTCAGTCAGAAAGGTATTGTGGTTGGTCCCAAAAAAGTTCAAGCCATCCAAGATATGTCACCTCGCCGAACAGAAAAAGAAGTCAGAGATTTCCTTGGTCGACTCAACTATATTTCCATATTCATATCACATTTAACAGTTACCTGTGAACCAATCTTTAAATTATTGAGGAAGAATAAATTGGTTGTGTGGAATGATGACTGTTAAGTGGCATTTGACAAAATAAAAAGTACTTGTAAGAACTACCAATCCTCATACCACCAGTTCTTGGTAGGCCTCTTATTATGCACCTCATGATACTTGATGAATCCATGGGTTGTGTTTTGGGTCAACATGATGACGCAGGCAAGAAAGAACATGCAATATATTATCTCAGCAAGAAATTCACTGAATGTGAGACCAGATACTCACTTTTGGAGAAGACTTATTGTGCTCTGGATTGGGTTGCTCGACGCCTAAGACAATACATGGTTTTCCATACCATTTTATTGATATCCTAAATGGATCCGATAAAGTATATATTTGAAAAGCCTGTGGTCACTGGTAGAATTGCTCGGTGGAAAATGTTGTTAACCGAATATGATATCCAGTATGTGACTCAAAAAGCAATAAAAGGGAGTATTATGTCTGATTACATTGCTCATTTACCTGTGGAGGGTTATCAACCGTTGAGGTTTGACTTTCCAGATGACATCATGTTTATCAGAGACTTTTCTATTCCAGGCCCTGAACCAGGACCACGATGAACGCTCGTGTTCAACGGTGCTTCCAATGCTCACGGTCATAGAATAGGCGCAATTATTACTTCTCCAACTGGCTTCCACCTTCCATTTACCGCTAGATTATGCTTTGTCTGCACCAATAATATGGCATAATATGAGGCATGCATATATGGTATGGAGGCGGGCATTGACTTAAGGATCAAGATCCTTAAGTTATATGGAGATTCATCTCTGGTAATCAGTCATGTAAAAGGTGATTGGGAAACTCAAGATAGCAAGTTGATACATTATAAAGAGCACATCAGAAAACTAATACCCTACTTTGATGAAATCTCTTTTCATCATATTCTAGGGAAGAAAATAAGTTAGCAGATGCTCTAACTACGTTGGCATATATGTTTAAAGTTAAGTGGAAGAATGAAGCACCAACTATCCATATTTACCACTTGGATAGACCAACACATTGTCTAGCAATCGAGGCAGATCCTGATGATAAGCCATGATTCTATAACATAAAGACATTTTTGGAGAAACAGCAATATCCTGAGGGTATATCTATTACTGATAAGAAGGCCTTGAGAAGACTTTCTTCCAACTTTTTCTTAAACGGTGATGTGTTATACAAAAGGAATTATGATTATGTGTTGCTCAGATGCGTGGATAGACACGAAGCTAGCACGATCATAAAGTCCATACATGAAGGTTGCGAGGGTGTACATGTGAAAGGTCCTGCTATGGCCAAGAATATCCTTCGGGATAGGTATTACTAGACAACAATGGAGGTTGACTGTTATAGCTCTGTTAAAATATTCCACAAATGTCAAATATATGATGACAAGATCTTTGTGCCACCAACTCCATTGAATGTTTTGACGTCTTCCAATGGTAATCGATTTATCCTATTTTATATTGATTACTTCACAAAGTGGGTCGAAGTTGCTTCATATGCCAATGTCATTCGACATGTAATTAATCGGTTTATCAAGAAAGAGATAATCTGCCGCTACAGAATTCCTAACAAGATCATCACTGACAATGCCAATAATCTCAATAATAAGATGATGAAGGAGTTGTGTGGAAAGTTTAAGATCGAGCACCACAACTCTTCAACATACCAGCCCAAGATGAATGATGTCATAGAAGCAACTAATAAGAACATCAAGAGAATCATCCAGAAGATGGTTAAAACATATAAGGATTGGCATGAGATGCTACATTTTACTCTGCACGGTTATAGGACCTCAGTTTATACATCCACTGGGGCAACTCCGTATTCATTAGTATATGGGATGGAAGTTGTCTTGCCAATTGAAGTAGATATTCCTTCACTCAGGGTTATCATGGAGGTTGACCTTGATGAAGCTGAATGAGTTCAATCTCGGTATGACCAACTCAGTCTGATTGAAGAGAAGCGTTTGAAGTCCGTATGCCATGGTGAGTTGTACCAAAGATGCCTCAAATGAGCTTTTGATAAGAAAGCTCTTCCTCGTGAATATCGCTCAGGAGAACTCGTGCTCAAAAGGTATTCTGCCATTCACTCAGATCCTCGAGGCAAATGGACTCCCAACTATGAAGGACCTTTTGTCATTAAGAAGGCCTTATCAGGTGGAGCCCTAATACTCACAACAATGGATGGGTAAGATTTTCCATCGCCGGTGAATGCAGACATAGTCAAAAAATATTATGCCTAGAAAGAAATGATAATAAAACCCCGCTAGATGGATTCTCATAAGATCAATCTAGGAAAAAATGGTTGTCTCGATGGACCAAAGAATGAGTAGTCCATGCAAAAGTTAAGGATAAAATAAAAATATGAAGCTCGCTAAGTCGAAAAACTGAAAGGATGCCTTAGGCAAAAATGAGCATCCCGGTGGAAAAAAGAATAGAAAATGGAAAAATACAAAAATATTGGAAGCAAAATATTGGAATTTAGATCCTATAGTGGATGACGACCAATATTGTAATCAATGTAAAAATAAAAAAATATTTCCCATTGCCATTTCTTTTATTTTTCAATTTTTGCAATATCCTCTTTAAGGATATTTGCATCCTTGTACACACCTTATATATGCATTTTATTTATAATCAATAAAATTCAGTTTCTTTTATCAAATGCTTTTCCAAGAAGATTCTCTGAATATTCACCTATCATATCCGAGTGTCCAAGAAGGTTTACTTTAGGAACTCTTGTTTCATTTCCAGCAGTGTACTTGTTTAATGAAAAGGGATGTTGAGACATTTTAAGGAGACATCAAATTTGATTCTACATAATGGATATCAAAACGTTTAAGGAGACATCAGATTTTATTCTATAGAGTGGATGCCAAAACATTTAAGGAGATATCAAATTTGATTTGATCAAATATTATGCATAACATATGTCAAAACATTTAAGGAGACATCATATTTGATTTGATCAAATATTATGAAGTACAAATGTCAAAACATTTAAGGAGACATCATATTTGATTTAATTTGATTTGTTTTGGATCTACTGATTTTTTATCCTGAAGCCCGTGCTCTTTTGGGGGCTATTTAAAGGGTGATTCTAAACCTAAGAAAAATAAGAAGTTGCGCTAGAATTTGTTATTGTTAGGGTTTAGTTGTCATTGTTATTTATGAGTCATTCTAGTATCTCTTTGATACTTGAATTGGACTGAGTTTATTAAGTTGTTATTGTGAATCACTCATTTTAAGCAAGAAACAAAAGAAGGGCTTGTTTGTTTCTTGGTCTGATGATTTTGAAGGTGAAACTGATGATGAAACTGCTAAGCATGTTATAACTTTCACTGGTAGATATGAATCTGATGAAGATTCTTGTGATGAGCATGTCTCTTATGAAGAATTGGTTGCTTTCTACAAAGAGCTTTGTTTTCGAAGTAAAGAGGTGTGTAAGACAGGAGAAGAGCAGAAGAGAATCATAGCTCAACTACAGGCTGAAAAAGAGACACTTTTATCTACTGGCACTGATCTTGAAAATGAGGTAACTATATTGTCTTATAAACTTGAAAACATGACCAAATCCATAAGAATGTTGAACAATGAGTCTGATATGCTAGATGAAATTCTCCAAGTTGGAAAAGGGACTGGAAACTTAAAAGGTATATGTTTTAATTACCGATATCAAAATAAACAAGGAAAAACCCCTATGACAAGATTTATTCCTCCATAAAGGAAGTATGAGCCCATGATGTCCGACCAAATGTTACAACATCCTTCCAGACATCAGGAAACTCAAACTAAAATCAAGTTTGTGCCTCGGAAATGTCATTATTGTGGTAAATATGGACATATAAAGCCTTTCTGCTACAGATTGTATGGTTATCCAAAACATCCAACATATCCTAGGGCTAATCATGTAATGATTAAAACTAGAAATGAGTGGAAACATAAGGTTGTTGTCTCTAGTATTATAACCCATACTTATCTTATAGCTTTATCTAGACAAGACTTGTACTTTGACAGTGGTTATTCAAAACACATGAAAGGGGTCAAGAATTATTTGGTGGACATTAATTCTTATTCCTCTAGTTTTGTCACGTTTGGAGATGGAGCTAAAGGTGAAATCAATGGTATGGGAAAGATAAGTTGCACTGGTCTTCTTAGACTAGATGATGTTCTGCTTGTGAAAAAAATGACTACAAATCTCATCAACATTAGTCAATTATGTGATCAAGGTTTAAAATTCAATTTCAGCAAGTTAGAATGTTTGGTTACAAATGAGAAGAATGATGTTCTAATAAGCGGAATTAGGTCTAAAGGCAATTTCTATTTATGGATACCACAAGAAACTACTTAGTTTTCCACATGCATAGTGTCCAAGGAAGATGAAGTCAAGTTATGGCACCAACAACTTATACATATGAATCTCAAAGGGATATCTCTTGGTTACTCTACAAACAGTATAGCTTACATGGTATTTAACTCCAGAACCAAGGGCGTGATGGATTCCATTAATGTTGTGGTTGATGATTCAATTATTGTAAAAGGGACTGATGTCAATAAAGATGTTGGAACATCATCTCAACATACCGATGCTTCAGAAAATATGGAAGACATTGAGTCAAACATTGAGCCATCAAGGAATAAATCAGATGCTTCTGCTGACATCTGAGTTGTTTGTTTTTCTGTTTGGTTTTGTATGTTTTTATAGGACTTTGCCCTGAATATTGCACCTATGTGTGCCATGGTCTATATCTTTAACTCACATGATTTTCTACTGCTTTGCTCTATTCTTTTGTTTCCATTGATAAATGTCATCTTGGTTTGTCATATTCTGGCTAAAAAGGGGGAGTAGATATTGTAGAGTTGTGCTAGTTATGATCTTGATTTTTTTCTCTATGTGAAGGCTCTGTGTGAAGGCTGTTTCTTTGAGGGGGAGTATGTTTCCTATGTGACAGGGGGAGTTATTTATGTGTTGCTGATCATGACATTTAGGGGGAGTTTGATCTGGTTATGCTTAGGCTGTTGTGTACTTGTTGTGATGTCAGACAAAATGACTTGACATTTTTGTTTCAGAGAGTTCTGTTTGTGTAGAGAATTATGTTTGCGCTTAGGCTGTTGTATGCTTGTTGTGATGTCATACAGAATGTCTTGACATTTTGTTTGGAGCGTGAGAGTTTATTTCTCTCTATGTGTTTTATGTGAGGCTGGGTTTTTACTACTTATTTCTGCTGCATGTGCCTCTGATATGTCTTGGTGTTATACTAAGTGTTTAGTTATTTGGTTTTTTTGCTTGTGATTATTGCTGTTGTTTTATCTTTTCTCTAGCTATATGATGCAAAGGTTGTTTTAGCCAACATTTTCCACAGGGGGAGATTGTTAGGTCTGTGCTTTTATGATTGGCAACAATTTTATTAAAACATGTATCACAACAAGATGTTGAGCAAGATGTCATGACATGTTGATCAGACATCTTTGCAGGTTTTGTTTTACTTCTTGGAAGACTTATTTTATTATGAGATATCTGAAGATTATCTGAATATTCAGCTATCATATCTGAGTGTCCAAGAAGGTTTATTTTAAGAACTCTTGTTTCATTTCCAAATGTGCACTTGTTTAATAAAAAGGAATATTGAGACATTTTAAGGAGACATCAGATTTGATTCTGCAGAATGAATGTCAAAACATTTAAAGAGACATCATATTTGATTATGCATAATGGATGTCAAAACATTTAAGGAGACATCAGACTTGATTTGATCAAATATTATGCGTAACAGATGTCAAAACATTTAAGGAGACATCAAATTTGATTTGATCAAATATTATGCAGAACAGATGTCAAAACATTTAAGGAGACATCAGATTTAATTTGATTTGTTTTGGATATGCGGATTTTTTAGCCTGAAGCCCGTGCTATTCTAGGGCTATTTAAAGGGTGATGATAAACCTAAGAAAAGCAAGAAGTTGTGTTGGAAATTATTATTGTTAGGGTTTAGTTTTCGTTGTTATTTCTGAGCCATTCTAGTATCTCTTTGATACTTGAATTGGACCGAGTTTATTGAGTTGTAATTGTGAATCACTCATGATATTTTAAGCAAAAGTGCATTTTGTTTCATTGGAAGTGTGTCTTCTATTCTTTGATTGTTTTCAGGTGTTATCACTGTTGTTTGATTGAAGGGAAGTGAGAGGGGTCTCATATCTAGGAGAGCCTTAGATAGAAACTCCATGGGTAGTGATTAGGTGAGAATTTTGTAAAACAAGAGGTTGTTTAGAACTTCAAACTAATACTATTATAGTGGATTTTCTTCCTGGCTTGGATGCCCCCAGATATAGGTGACGTTGCACCGAAATGGATTAACAATTGACATGTGTTATTTACTTTCTACTTTTTACACTGTAATTGTTTCTGGTGTGACATATCCTGATCCCGGTGTCGTGACATCGTATACGGAATTTGTTATCTGTTTCCTATTATTATTGTGTGAAGTCCTGATATTAGTGTCGTGACATCGCATATGACATCTGATATCTGCGTACAAGAATTTTTATTATGTCTTTACTTTCTTCGAGTTTACAATTGATGGCATTTGTGAACTAATTTGTTTTAGATTGGGTGCAATAACCTGATTAGAGGAGATGTCTCGACCATATGAAGTTCTTCTTGCCATGAACTAGAATTAATTGATTGAGGATATTTGCCTTTATGTCATTGTACCTGAAAAATAACAAATCAAGCCACACAGTTTTTTCGTTTTAGAGTACTCTCAAGAGCCATTAAGTTAGAATTGATGAATTGAATCTTCCACCAAGCTTCACTCCAAGGCCTCTGTCTATTTTTGATATAAAAATATTGGACCATCTAATCCAATATATATTTTTTTGACCTTCCACTTCTCCCCACAAGAAATCCATTTGGATTTGAGTGATCTCTTTGAGAATTACTTTGGAAGCTCTATAGAATGAGAAAAATCAAGTGGGGATATTATACATGATTGCATTTATCATCACGACTTTCGTATCTTTCATTTTTGTTCTCTAAGTATTTTACGTCGAAATATGTTGATTAAAACGTTAAGTGGATGTAAATTTAACAAGATAAAGTAAATGGCGGAAAATAACTGACGAAACGTAAAGTGTCGAAAAAGAGAAAGTGCAAAAAGATAAATGACTGGAAAACGTAAAAAAGATTTGTAAAGAACTTTAAACTTTATAAAATAAACTTTGAAGGAATTGGTGTTTGTTTACACATACATGTTCCAAATATGACTCTTTTCTCTCACACGGGTACTTTGAGTGTTTTCAGGAATTTTGTATAAGTAATTGTTCACGCCTTTTTCTGATAACAACTACCCTATTTATATACAAATAACATAACTGTCACTAACGACCAAATCCTAAATCTGTGACACATGGCCTTCTTCCTTTCGCCAGATGCTTCCACGCGTTTTCTGCCAAACGTCACGACTCTTTTGAATTTGAATTTGTACTTTAAGTCGAAATGACGTCTTCCTTCAGGCTTTTTGTCGAATTGTCGATATACTACAATGTTCTCCATGTCTGTCAAAGGTGTCTTCCCAGCTGCAGATATTTTGTCGAAATGTCGAAGCTTCCATTTTGTCGAAGTGTCGAGCCACACTTATCAACCAAATCGTTTTATCCCATGTCATCATTTGTCGAAAAAGTCATTCTGTACACCAAATCTCATGGCGTCGAAAACGCACGTATACAGGTGTGCCTTGGCGCACCCATATGGAAATCATACTGAGCTTTGGCATCATAACCCAATGGATACAGGGTATGATCCAGCTTCAGCTCTCTCAAAGTTAACATTCCTCCTTTGAGCAAGTAAGGAAATATCTAGTTGTATGGTACCGGAAGAGGATCGTACTGCCTTTGTGGCCTTTTTTGCTTGAACTACCTTTGTGGAGGGGCATTCTGCTGATATTATTGTGGTTTTAGGGCCGTTGTTGGTAAGATGGTTGCTGGTATGACTGTTGTTGGTGAATTGGTTATTGGTATGGTGCAGGCACGATAACAACGACTTAATGGTAGGTATTGGAACATGTTGTTAAGATTTGTTCCCTCATCCTCCTATAAAAGCATTGGCTTCACCCTTCTTCTTCTTATGGAAGTTTCTAGAGAACCTCTTTGGAGCATTGGATGCCTCAACATTGCTATGAATTTTGCCATCTTTCAAACCTTTCTCGACCCGATTTTTGATTGCAAGTAAATCAGCAAATTTGGAGGCCCCACTGCTCACCAGCCTATAAAAAAAGGGATTCTTCAGAGTATCCACAAATATTCTAGTTGTTTCCCTTTCAGACAAGGGGGCTCCACTTGGGCGGCTAGCTCTTTCCATCGTTGAGCATATTCCTTAAAAAAACTCCTTTTCTTTCATTGCCAAGTGTAAGACCCCAATTTTTACCCCAAGAGACCTCATGCAATTTCATCATAAGCATTAGCATTGGGATCATACCTTGGCATCCTCCTTACCCCTCTTTCATTGGGTTTGTTTTGGGAGAGATCACCAAGCACTATGTGATTGTATCATACTTGTATATCACCATTTTACTAACCAAAATACCAAAAATATGTCTTTGCATTTGCCTAACTCTTTTGTAGGTGGGGCATGATCTCCATTGATCTATCAAGTTCATATCTAGGGTTTGAGACCTTCATGACAAAGAGCACAACCATGAATTGATCCAAGAATGTTTATGAGCATCATATATGAGTTCCATTGATTCCTACATGTTTTATTGATCAAGTTTTCTTCAAGAGTTTGAAGGTGATTTGCCTTGGAAACCCTAGTTTGACTGGGTATCTTGAGTAACTTCTCCAATAAGCTATCTCACCAATTGATCAAATTTATCAAGGGACACTTCAAAATTCATCATCTTATGCATATATGATCTACCATGAGCCTATAAAGTCAAAATAATTGAAGGTTATCAAGTTGGTTGATGGTGGTTGGCCAAATGAATTCATCTGATCAAAACTGGGTCTCCCTAGACCCTATCTCCTACAATTTTCACCATATGAAAATGATTCCAAGAGAAACTTTACTCTAAATGACATTTCAAACAACTTTCATGTTGATACCTAGAGCTAGTTTTGCTTGGAAAATCATTTTCTATGTTGAAACATTATAGGTCATTTTGTCTAAACCCTAATTTAAAAGTCAACTTCCCAGGGTCATAACTTGCTCAATTTTTATGAGATGAAATATTTCCAAGTTTCACAATCAAATTCAATATGTCTACTTCAACTTTTATGTTTGGAGTGATAGCTAATTCAACTTTTATGAGCATGTGATATGAGGATACATTATAGGTCATTTTTGACCTATACCATTGAACAAGTGATTTTTCCAAACTTCAAAAATGCATAACTCTATCATTATGAATCCAAATGGAATGCAATTAGTGACCATTTTTAAGTTCTTTGAAATATCTACAACTTTGATGATGACACGTTTCTCATTTGAGTCTCACATAAAAAGTTAAGCAAGGTGGAATATTGAGGTATATGGCTTGACACTTAGAAAAAATTTCAACATGTTGAAATTTCCAAACTTCCACCTCAAAATTCACCATGATCCAAGCTCCAAATGAAAAATTGTTGAACATCAAACTTGTTCCCCTTGATCCAAGCTTTCCAAAGAACCCAAGTTCATGCATTTTGGATGAGGTTTGCTAGGTCTGCGCATGGCTTTAACAGGGCTGCATCATTGGAAAAAATCAATTGCACAAACTTCAGTTCACATTGCCTTTCCATTCAAGCTTCATTCAGACCTCATTTGGAATCATTTTGGACCTTAATGCATTGCATCATGGGCCTGTATATGGCCATGCACTCGTGCCATCCACATTGCCAATTTTGGACAGATTTTTGAAGTGTGCAAATATCATTCCCCTTGGCTATAAATAGAAGGCCTCTGAGCTCATTTGAACAAGACTTTGTGCGCCAACTTTGCCCCCCATTGAAACCAAATAAGATATATAGAAGGCTTTTTTCGAGTCCTACTTTTTGTTCATTTTGTTTATGCGAGGTATCATAAGCATAATCATTCCATTTTTTGAATTGGGGAGAGATGGCTGAGTGGACTAAAGCGTCAGATTGCTAATCCGTTGTACGCATTTTTGTACCGAGGGTTTGAATCCCTCTCTTTCCATTTATTGATGATTTGGCATTTTTTTCTTTTGAAACCTGAGAAATTTCAATTTGAAATTTGAGTTTGAATCTCAACTGTTGGAGATTTATGAACTCCAGGATCCAAAGCCTTACAACCTCTCCAATCACTTCCTATTAGCTTCTCAAGTATGATCAGATCGTGTTTAAAGCAAGCAACATCAAGAACTGCATAACATTGAAGGTAATTTTCAGAAAACTTCATCTCTTTGATTCCCATTCAATTCTCTTGGATCTTTGGTTGTCTGAAGTCCTACCAATATAGGCAAGAAGATTGAGTTGCTTAGAGGTCAAATCGAAGCAACTCAATTGATGCACCTCAAAATTCAACTCCTCATATCTTTCTATATATGTGGAGTTAGTTAAAATTGAGGTGATATTCGTGATCTACACCATTTTATCTTTCAGATCATGTCCTCTTTTGTAATTTTTGATGTGGTGATGATCGAATCAGTCCGGCCAGGGTCATCGGAGAAGATGACCGACCTTTGGACTCCGGCGATGTACTGGAAGTGTTCAGATCCATTGATTTGTTTTAAAATGTTTTAATCTGGAGCGCTCATTGTGAATATCAGGCGTGTGGATGAGTTGACTAGCGTGTACCATGGAACGCGTGTTCTCCACCACTTGATCTGCCACCTCAATTAATGAGGCAAATCAAGTGGTCCATGTTTTTTGCTATTTTCTAATTTTCATTTTAATCCTTTTATTTTCATTAATTCATATTAATTTTAATATTGATCCAAAAAATATGAGAGTTTCACCAAAAAAATTCAAATAATTTCCTCTTTCATATTTTGAATTAAAATTATTTTTTGGATCATTATTAATATTTTTCATGATTTTATTGATTTTGTGATTATTTTTAATTGTTTAAAAATACTTTTAAATCTTTAAAAATTCTGAAATTTTTTCTCCAAGGTCCTTTGACCTTGTTTGACCTATGATAAATCTCATGGCCATTTCTTTGGTATTTTGACGAGGTTTTAGGAATTTGACAAACCATATTTAATTTAAATGTATTATTTTAGTCTTTTTAATTTGAATAAATGTCAATTAGTTGTGTTGACCAATTGTGATGACTTGTTTGAGTTTGACTCTTGTTGTTGGGCCTTGGTCAAGATTGATTTGATTTTGTCAAGTTAATATCATTGAATTTAGGGGATTGATGGAATGTACATTCCATCTCCCAAAATGAATGGATGATATTAATTTGGTTAAAGTTCTCCCTTGACCAATTTGAGTTTTGATCCATTTCCCTCCCTCTTCATCTTATTCTCATCCCCCCATTCTATTTGTTTGTAAACATCATTTTTGTACCAACTACATATGCACACAAAAAGGGCTCCCTAGGAGTACCTAGGACACTTTGGGTGCTAACACCTTCCCTTTGTGTAACCAACCCCCTTACCTGTAATCTCTGACATTTTATTAGTTTTGATTTGAAAACTTCTTACTTTTTGGGTTTTGTTCGTACTTTTTCCATTTTCCCTTGGAAACAATAAAAGCGCGGTGGCGACTCTTGTTATTTGATGTCTAGCTTATCCACAACTTGATGATCATGAATTTACCGCTACACCAAGCCTTGCAGCTGCCTACGATCAGGTGCCATGTCAAGGTTGTATTTGTATTGGCAAATAAAAGCATCAGCTAGATCTTGCTAGCTCTTCTCCAAGCCCATATACAATTTTCGCGAGGCTCCACTCAAACTGTCTTGGAAACAGTGTATGAGTAGCTTATTGTTCTTGGTATGGGAAACCATTTTTCGAAAATACATCATCAGGTGACTTTTTGGACAAGTATGCACCTTGTATTTCTCGAAATCAGGTGTTTTGAAGTTAATTGGGATGACTAAATCCGTAACCAAACACATGTCAATAACCGCGACAACAAAAATATTGTTGCCCTCAATGGCCTTGACCCTTTTCTCCAGGGTTTGATATTTCTTCTTGATCAACTGTCCTTTTTCCTCCTGATCATCATTATTGGAACCAACATCATAGTAAGCATAACGATGATCATCGACGGGCCTTGGAGCCATTCTGTGGACCACATGTGGTGGTTGCATTTCAGGGACTGCTGGTAGTTGCACCACATGTTGAGTAGATAGCCCTACTACTAAAGCCTCATTTAAGGGTGGCGAGTAATTTGGCGGTAAACTAAACTCTGGCTAAGTAGCGTTAACCCTTGGAGGACACGATGGTCCAAAGGAAATTCATGCGACTTCAAACATCACAATATGCATAAGTGGTTCTTTTTTGGTAGTTAATGCTTGCAACATTTCCATCATTTTCTCCATTGATCCCTTGAGGTCATTGATTTCTTCTCTCATATCGTCCATCTTTCTTCTGACTTTATCTATGGTTCTGTAGGAATGTCAGGGAATCAACTTTGCTGGACAAGAGGATATAATGTGGGTAAGTCTTTGCTTTTGGGAATGAAATGAATGATAGATTGTCACAATCCAAATAATAACAGTGTTAAAGTAAGTAGCAAGAAGTAAATAACACAAATAGTTGTTAACCCAGTTCGGTGCAACATCACCTACATCTGGGGGCATCCAAGCCAAAAAGGAAATCCACTATAACATAATTAGTTTGAAGTTCTAAACAACCTTTGGTTTTACAAACTTCTCACCTAATCTCTACCCGTTAATTTTTTTATCTCAGACTCTCCTAGATATGAGACCCCTCTCACTTCCCTTCAATCATACAATAGTGACAATAACTTCTAACAGTAAATAGAAGACACACTTCTAAGAAATAGAATCCACTCTTACATAAAATCTCATGAGTGATTCATAATTACAACTCAATAAAACAAGTCCAATTCAAGTATCAAAGAGATACTAGAATGACTCACAAATGACAATGACAACTAAACCCTAACAATGACAATTTCCAGCGCAACTTCGTTACTCTTCTTAGGTTTATAACCATCCTTTAAATAACCCTAGAAAGCTGTGTGCTCCAGGCTTGATCAACAGCAAATCCAAGGAATACTGCACAATCTTATGCAAAATCAAATCCATTCATATAAGAAGTTTCCATAAATGTTTTGACATCTTCATGATCTTCTGCAGAATTAAATCCTATCATATCAGAAGTTTCTATAAATGTTTTGACATCTACACAATATTTTGCAGAATTAAATCCAATCATATCAGAAGTTTCTGTAAATGTTTTGATATCTTCACAGAAACAAGTTAAAGCACAGCCTATCATTTGACTCTAAAATACATGTTTCTTGAACCATACAATACATGAAACAAATCTACAGAGAATCTTCATAAGTTTCCGTAAATCTTTAGAGAAAATTTAGATATCTCACGATTGAAACAAATCTTTCAAGAAACTGAAACACGACACACTACAATGTTGTACTAACATGTTAGGATATCTTGTCCAACATCTTGCTAGAATACATGTTTTCCCAAAATGCAGCTAATCACTACACACCAGACTTAAGAATCTCCCCCTTTGGAAAATTTTGGCTAAAATAACCTTTGCATATCCCAACTAGAAAGAGGGTAAAGAAATTGGATATTCTCCAATCCAAAAACTACAAAGGCAAGCGCAATAAAAAAACTAGCCTTAACATCAGAGAGAAATAAACTCTCCCACAAACAACCTACTTTAGAGAAAAATAAATTCTCTCAGACAAGATGTCAAGACATTTAATCTGACTTCATTAAAAACTAACAACACATACAAGAACTAGCATATCAGTATAAGCTAGAAAAGCATATGCTCCCTTGAGTAGCAGAACATGGGCAAGAGCTACTCTCCCTCCATAAGTACTCCCCCTCAAGGGGTCGGAGCCATAACAGGGATATCAAAAAGAACACAAGAACTACTTCCCCTTTTAAGCTAAAAGATTGACAAACATAATCAAAATAGATGTAGCAGAGCAAACAAATAGTTAAGTTACAGACCAAGAGCACTAAAACTGCATAAATATTCAGGGTATAACCCACACAAAAAGAAACATCTAGAAGCAGAAAAGAAACAAAAACAACAGAAGGAACAAAACACACCAGTCTTTATCACTGCTGACTGTCTCTTCATCATTTCTAGCATCAACACCTTCTTCATTTACATTTTCTTCACCCACATTATCACCTTCCAGAGTTCCCTTAGCCTCTTCTTCAGACAAATCCTTTATCAGGATCTCAAGCTTGCTCTTCCTTTCAGTACAAACTTTGATAGTTTCATCCAAGGTTTTGCAAGTGTCTTTTAGTTCAGCAAGGATTCCTGTCCTAGTAGTCGAACTAGTAGGTTTCTTTCCAGATGTCATGATAATATCTGGGACATGTTTCCACGTGAACAACCTGTAATGAAATGACAGATGAGGATCTCTTTTGCAGGCAACATCTGAACTAATCAAAATACTTGGGTGTTGACTCAGTATTACATCACAAATTAATGAGGGAAAAGCTATAGGCATCTTCACAACAAATGAGGTAGCATGCTTCATTATTAGTTCAAAAACATAGGACCCAAAGTCAAAATTTGTTTGGTCCCTATAATATAAATGAACTTACCCAATCTTGTAACAATGTTGGAAGTATGATTAGTTGGAACCCAATTAAAAGCTCTAATTCTGTGAAGTACTGCATACTTCACACTCAAGCACCCTGCTGAAAACTTTCCTTTTATAGGCCATTCCTTTACCTGCTTTGCAGTAATTTCTCTGCAAATGACATTGTCAGAAACTTCCACTTCAGCTTGTTCTTCTTCACTTCTGCCTAAAAATTTGTTTATGATTTTAGGAGAGAAATCTACACACCTTCCTCTAACATAAACCTTTATAAAATCCTTACTCTTCTTGTTATCACAATCCTTAGATATATTCACAATGAATTCTTTAACAAGCATCTCATAACACTTACCAAAACCAGTCACACTTTTCATCAACCCAACTTCTTAAATCAAACCCATCACTTCTTTGCATTCAAAGGCATCCTTACCAAGTTCCCTTTCCAAGGCCAGTCTTCTTTGGTAAACAAATTTCCACTTCTCTACATTCTCCACAAAGTGAACGGAGATGTTATCAATTGGAACTTTGGGAATATTGGCTGGAACCTTCTTCCCAGAAGCTTGCTTTCTTGTAGTAGAAATGATGTCTTGAACATCATGTTTGACATCAAAGTCAGAATCACTAGAACCAGATGGGACTTAATTCCTATCCATGGATCTCTTCTTGGTGGTAGGAGTAACAACCTTGCTCCACCCTTTTATAGGACCAACACCAGTACTTCTCTTGAGAGCTTTGGAGGGCTTTCTAGAGGACTCAACAACTTTCCCTTTTCTTCTCTTTAACCTCTTAGAAGTTCTTGGAGCCAATTTCTTACCAATGGGCTCATCATTAGAGTCTATATCATCTACATTCACAATTTCTGTAGATTGATCCTTCTTCTCACCAGAGTTTTCTTCTTTGTCAGACAAATCACCAGACATGTTATCAGAATCATCTTTTTCTTCATATTTTTCAAGGGACTTAGTAGGAACATGCTTACTATCAAGCTTTCCATCAATTTTATCAATAGAGGTTTTAATAGGGTTATTAGTTTGGGCCAAGGATGTAGAGACATCCGTCATAACACCAGTCTTAGGTTCAATACCCAAGACTTGAGAAATCAACACACATATATATTTATCAAGATTGTCTCTTTCAACAACAATCGTACTAGATTTACTCAGACTCATAACAGATATAGGTTTATTTGTATTTTCAGATGTTTTAACATTTCCCATAACTTTTGGAACAACAGAACTTTTTGCAGAAGCATCAATATTAGGTTGGACATTAATAGGATCAAGGTACAAGCTAGTCATAAAATGAGGTTTCTTGACAGCGATAGAGGGTTCAAAATTTCTTGCATCACTAGCAGCCATTTGAACAAACATAGATGGAGATGAAGATTTACTTACTTTAGAAGGCTTTACCTTTTTTGAAGCAGTTGTTCTAGGCTTCCTTATAAGGGTTGCATGACCAGGAACAATAGAGAGAGAGGAACGACATCAGTAATAACTTCAGAATGATCTACATCAGTATCGATAATCCTAGGGTTCGATTTCTCTTTGGTGTGCTTGCTAGGTGTTGAGACATTTTGGAATTTTGATTTTGAGAAATTAAGTTCAAAGAGAATGTAGTGAGATGAAGGTAACCGAGAATGATGATAAACATGTTTCTGAGGGTAGAGTGAATGATATTGATGGAGTAGGTAGGATGGCATGTTGGGAAAATAAGAAAGGTTTATAATGATTTCCCTGAAGTTTCGTGCACCGTTAAATGGAGGGAAGAGAAAACATGATTTGCATGCCTCCATATTAGTAATTGCTATAATTATTCAACATGAAAATACCCAAATCTCCCCTAACTTCTCAAACTAATTTGTATCCAATGCTTTAGTAAAAATATCTGTCAGTTGCTTCTCAGTGGCTACATGCTCAGGAGTAACAATTTTGTCTTCAACAAGATCCTTGATAAAATGATGACGAATATCAATATGCTTAGTTATTCTATGTTTAATGGGATTCTTAGATATGTTAATTGCACTAAGATTGTCACAATATAATGTCATGACATCCTGCTTGACATTATATACCTTTAGCATTTATTTCATTCAAATTAATTGAGAGCAACTGCTTCCTGCTACATTATATTCGGCCTCAGCAGTAGACAATGTCACACAATTTTGCTTCTTGTTGAACAAAGATATAATATTATTTTCCAAGAAGAAACATCCTCCAGAAGTGCTTTTTCTATCATCAACACTACCTGCCAAATCTGCAACACAGTACCCTATAAGCATGAAATTTGCATTATGTACAATATTCCATAATCACTAGTACCATTGATGTATTTCAGGATCCTTTTCACTTGAGTAATATGACTCATTTTAGGTTCAAACTGATATCTTGCACACACTCCTACAACAAATGTGATGTCAAGTATGTTAGCTGTAAGATATAGCAAACTACCAATCATACTCCTGTATAGACTTTGGTCCACATCTACACCTTTTTCATCTTTAGTAAACTTCAAGTGGGTTGGTGCAGGTGTTCTTTTGTGACTTGCATTTTCCATGTCAAACTTCCTCACTATACTCTTAGCATACTTGCTTTGAGAGATAAAGATAATATCATCCATTTGTTTGACTTAAAGACCAAGAAAGTAAGTCAATTCACCAACAAGACTCATCTCAAGTTCAGATTGCATCTGCTTGACAAAATGTTAGACCATCTGATTCGACATCCCTCCAAACACAATGTCGTCAACATATATTTGTGCTATCGTGAGTTTACAATGCACTTCTTTAACAAACAAGGTCTTGTTTGTTCCTCCTTTCCTGTAGCCATTGTTGACAAGGAACTCAGTTAACCTTTCATACCAAGCCCTAGGTGCTTGGTTCAACCTATAGAGAACTTTCCTTAGTTTGTAAATATGATATGGAAAGTTAGGATCTATGAGCCCCTTGGTTTTATGGTCAATTTTTGATTCAAAATCACATATTTAAATTCGTATTTCTTTTTTGTCAAAAAAAAATCTTTTTTCTTTTCATTTCATTCAAATAAATGATTTCACATGTATTTTTTATTTTTTTTTCTTCATGATTTCGCCGTCATATTACAACATTGTGTTGATCGTCGTCTTATTGCGTCGTCTTATTGTTCTGTTCAAATTGACATATTAGTTTAACTTTTCAATCAATGACTTTGACATCGTCAGCACTACATATTTGAATACATGAATATTTCAAACATTTCAACTTTATGGTATTTGTAAACATTGTCGTATTTATAGATATTTTGTCATTATATATCATTAATTTGGATATCATTTTTAATAAATAAAACAAAATCTAGAAAAACAAATTATGCAATCCATATTATTCTAAGTTTTAAGTAGCAGGTCGTGCAAACCCCAACGATCTTTGACATTGAAGTATTCCCGTGAATGAAGGTGTTGATTTCTCCCTCACTTTATGGTTTAACATTCTTCTTACTTTATTTAATACTTAAATTTAAAATTAATTTAACAACATTGATTGAAATCTCTAGGTGTTGTGTTGTGTCCTCCACTCCCATGTCAACTACTAGTGATGTCGTTCTCGTTCCTGTGATCACGGAAGTTGTCACCCTCACTCTCGTCTTTTTGTTTTCCTCTTTTCTGCTTGTTCAACTTTAATTTTACTATATAAATCCAAACTCAACATGAGAAAATTAACATAAAGTGATATTAAGACATCTAACTACTAATTAAGATAGAGACAAATAAATTATGATGATTATGAATTTAATGATTATAGTTAAGCAACTAAATTTGGCCGCAAAAAAAATCAAGTATAAGCTACTTTTACGAATAGTGACATAATGACAAGAGGTGATGTATCACGTAAGAGAAAACTGCGAACCAGGTCTTCCAAAGACAGTGGGCAATATAGGCACAGTTGCCTTATTATATCAACGTTTATAACAAATAATGGAGATTTTGTCTTTCCACTCCAAAAAAAAATTGGTCTTTTAATTTTCTTTTTGACAACAATACCTATCTTATTATTTATCTATTTCAAAATTACTGTTGGTTAAAATAACTCAGTCTGAAATATCCGATAATACACTAAAAATTTGGTAGTATTTTTGACGGTTACAAAGTATTTTTTTTTTATCTGGATTTTAAAACTTCGATATGGGATTCTATCAAATTTTAAAAGATTTGATATAGATCAGTCACAGGTTTAGACCAAACAAATAGAAAGTCTATTTAATTATGATTTAATTTGATAAATATTTTATGAGATCCCATTTTAATATAGTTTAATCTTAAAAAATTTGAGACCTTGTACAGTCGTCCGTCTTGCACTTTTTCAAACACTTTTTTACTCATAGCTATGATTTTATACAGAAAAATCGGCATATTTTTATGATTTTACACCTATTTTTTAAAATATAGGTGTAAAATCTATGCTTTTACATCGATTCTTAAAATAAGATAAAAACTCATAAATTAAGTTCTGGGAAAACTCATGAATTTTTCCAAAAACTCAGAAAATTTCCAAACATTTGGCGCATTATACATAAAAATTTATAAATGGTATTATGGTAAAAATATATTTAAAGGGGTGCCATGTCAAAAACAATTGGGGTGGTGGACAAAATCTCCAAATAATAAGACATTAAAAGTTAATGGGCCAACATTTAGGCCCAAAAGAAAGAACATCACAAGTTATTGGCATAAGAAATTAGACTTAAGACTCACTCTAATATGAGTCTAAGTAAAGGAATTATCTACACTTCTCCATCTGTTTTTGTTGCTCCTATCCACAAAGGAAAATATCAAAGTAGAATTGGATTTGGTATTGATGATTGTGCTTTTTGTAAGAAGAAAGATCATTCGAAATCTCAATGTCTTAAATTATTGAGAGAAAATAAGATTTTTTTTAAAAGTCCATAATCCAATGTTGTTGTTGTTGTTTCTCCTACTACCATTGGTTTTGGTTATGATTAGGTATGTTAATCTGAGACCACTTCTCAAATATATGATATTGCAGAGAAGGTTCAAAAGATTCTTGCACTCAGCCATATGCCATATTTGTCTCCTTTATTAAAGGTTTGAACTCTTATAGTCTATCAGGTATTTTTCCATCCACATAGATCCTTGATTCTGAAGCATCACATCATATGTCATAGGATGCCATTAGCAAGCATTGGTTCCGTCTCTACAACTAATATGTCACTTTCTAATGTTTATTATATTCCAAGTCTTACTTCTTTTAGTAAATTATGTGATTATGGTTATTCTCTTACATTTTCTTCCAATTCTTGTTGTGTGCAAGATTCACATTCTGGAGGCTTGTTGGGACAAGTCGTAGACAAGGGGGACTTTATGTTTTTGGAAAAGTTAAAATTCTTAGATGTTGCAGCCTCAACTTCTACTTCCACTATTGATTTCTTAGCTTATTCTCGTTTGAATTCTCTATCTTCTAGTTTATGTTTATGGCATTCCCGTTTATGACATATATCTGTTGTTATATTAAAGTATTTGGTTTTTTCAAGAGTTTTAGGAAAGTTACAAACCCGTGATATTTAAGATTGTTGTGGTTGTAAACTTGCAAAATTTTCAGCTTTTTTTAATGAGAATGAGGGCCTAAGCCTAGCAAAAAGAAACTACACAAAAGTTACACGAGTTGAAAAATTACTTACGATATCACTATTGACTAGCTGAAGTAAATCCTTTGGAAAATCTTGAAAGACAAGAGGCCCGGGATGATGAAGAAAAGTTATTTTTTCCATTGCATCAGGGTACCAATTAGCCTATCTATAAACATGAATGTAGCGAACAACAATGTCACCGAAAGTCAGTTGTTTTATTTGTTCCTAGAGACCCTTTGATGCATCAATATAATTCTTTGTACCATTGAGGATTTCAAGTATATTTTTGTTGTCTGATTGGAGCTCAATTCTATTGTATCCTCGGTCGATCGCTAACTTGAGGCCCTCTAGCACTTCCCAAACTTCAGCCACCTCTAAACTACAGATACCGATAAGTTTTGAGAATCCTCCACACTAAATACCCGTGTGATCACGAAAACCCCCCCACAAGCCACCCTTGAATGTTTGTTCATCGCCCCATCGACATTTAACCCAACCCAACCTTCTGGTGGCAGAATCCACCTGATATTCTTCATAACTTGTGAATTCAAGTTGATGCCTCGCTAGAAAGAAGCACTAACAAAATATTATTTCATCTTGTTAATGATTATACGAGCGAAATTACTAGGCATAATGTAAGTGTCATCATGCTTCCTCTTATTTCTCCAATACCACAAGGTATGGCAAGTTGAGTCAGTACTCAAAGTTGAGGAAGTGCCCGCTACTTTTGCATCCACCCAGTCATAGTCGACACTTCTGGTTGGATTTGAAGATTTAAGTGTTCCAACACATCGGCGTCGCTAGGCTCACAACCTTCAATCCGCGTAGGAAGCTGAGTGAAATCTCTAGCATGTTCTCTAATTTGCAAGTTGACTCTCACCTCCTCTTCCTACAAGATGCGACAGGGCATAAGAACCTTTGCGCGATTTGCTCTTTTGCCAACATTTGATATGATGGTGTTGGTAAGTTCAAATTTTGACTATTTTTGCACATAAAAACTTGAGATTTTCAGCTCTAATTTATTTCAATGATTAATTTCCCCAAATTTTTATAGAATGTTATATATTTTGAATTTGGATTTGGTATCCTTGGCGTATGTGCTAAGTATGCAGGAAACCAAATAATAAAGACAAAAAAGCAAGAAGTTAGGAGTAAAGAAAATTTGTTGAAAATAAAGCTTGCTCGTCGGGTGAGCAGTAGCGAGCTCGCCCAACGAGCTCTGGCAAACCAAAAGCAAGGCCTTCCATGCTTTGGGCAGAGGCAAACTGGCGTCATGGTCTCCAGGAAAGGTTTGGCAAACTTGAGTTCGTCGGGAGATACCTTGGTCGTCGGATGAATGTAGATATTTTCCAAAGGTGGTTTGATGCATTTTTGAGTGGCAGATGGGCAATAAAGTGACTTTCGTCAGGTGAGACCCTGCTTGCCGGGCGAGACAGTAAATTCCCAAATTTGTATAAATAGGTCAAAATCAGAGTTTTAGGTATGGTTTTGGGAACTTTTAACCCCATTTCCATCACCGTCATTTTTTAGTTATGAGAGCTAGATACTTAGAAAACAACAAGTGAGAGTTCTTCTTGAAGATCCAGAGTTGGATTTGCCTCTATCGTTGGGAAATCGCAGTGGATGTTTGTTCATCTTCATTCTTTTCTTAAATCCCTTTCTTGTTGGGATTGTATGTAAGTTTACTGTTATCAACGTTATCCTTGTTTACTTGTTTATCTATTGATTTGAATTGTTATTGATAAATAATTTTCGAATCTAGATCTAGGATAATCATCAGTTAGACATTAAACTCTAGACATAGATATAAGTTTAACATTCGCGTGAGTATCAAATCTTAATGCTCCGTATTGTTTGATAGACAGAGAGATCGTCGATTAGACAATACGATTGAATTCTCGACGAAAGTTTAGACATGAACTCTGTTGTGAGCGATACGTGATGATATTGATAAGTGTTTAGATAGTGCATAACTGGTTGGTAAATTACATGTTTGATCGGTGGATGAAATTCAATCCTGTAAAGCTCTCATATCTCTCAGAAGCTTTATTTATTTATTCATTCGTTTTTACATAGCTTAACTTTAAATTCAAATCTTACTAACCCAAGTATAAATTCGTAGAGACTGTTGAATGGAGTTAATGTCGCACCAATCGCTGTGGAGATAATAAAAATCAAAATACTTACTTGTACTTGCTTCTTTACCACTTTAACAGGCGCCTAACAACCCGGAAGAAGAATTTTCAACCTCTAAGAAATTCCTAAATGCCCAATCTGACCCAAAATTGTCAGAAAGGGTTATGATTTTTGATCTTACGTGATCACTACTAAGAGAATGGTTAGGAGATTAAGGGGATACCCCCATGGAGAAGTAGATGAAGTTTTAACTTCAGAATTTCTCATTAAATCAACAATATTATCTCTCATCCTGACTAGAAAATAGGAAATGAGGAAATAAAGTTTGAGTTACAAAGGTACCTGGTTATGGAAACTGATTAAGCGTGAGGAATGAAAGAAGGCAAAAGCTTTAAGGGAAGCACTGCGTCGTTTCTAATGATATTCTTAGAGAGAAAGGAATGAAGATGTTTCTATAGAAAGTAACTATAAAATATCAATGCTAAAGGTTGCAAAAAAAAACTTTCAAATATTCAACTCACTCTATTTATAAGCAATGCCAACTGAAAAAGACCAACTATGAAAAGTAATCACGAAATCAACAACTAGATTTCCACTCAAGGATACATGTCAACTCGAGTGCACTCAAGCACTCTATAAGTTGCGTCATACTTTAATTGGTCACGTCACTGCACGTGTCAGAAAAAGATGACTAAGAGCTTCAATGATGGAACCACATTAAATGCACATGTTCCCCATTAGTTTTTTAAAATACGGATCCCAAGCGTTTCAAATCCATTTCACATCGGACTACGACATGGATGCTAGTCAATGATACTTAAGGCTCCACCAGGCTTCTTCAAAGTCCGACAAAGCCTTGGGGGCAACTGTTCTTGACCGGCCAAAGACTCAATTGACCAAGACCCAATCCATCTCAAATCTACTATACTCGATCCAAAGTATAAAAACAGTTCACATGCTAAGAGCAAATGTACAATCTCTGATCTCCACTTTCAGTATACTCGTCTTGAATCTTGAAGTAATTTGGGCGTTAGAGTGCTAGCCATGCATGTCCACTCCGCGCCATCGTAAATGAGATTGATGTCACCGTTCAAGATCATTATCTATCCAACTAACTCTATTTTTGATTGCTAAGCGGAACTAAAGCATCTATTTCTGTTTCCCGAACGAAATATGAACTGTATTAACCAACATTATACACTAAATTAAACAACTTCATTTTATCACTTAAGACTATTTCTTAATGTCTAAAACACATACATAGTATTAACTAAACTATAAATTGTATTAACAATGGTTTTACACACCATTAATTAAAGTTTTTTAAGAGAGAGACATACATAGAAAAGTTAAAATTATGAAAATTATTCTTCGCAATATGGTGTAATGTAAGAGTTTTGTGATAATTATTTTATTTCATTTTAATGATTTATTTAATATTTTGAATGAAGCAGATTGAATGTAGGATGTTTGAGACGAGGTGGAATGACATTAGAATAAGATAAATATGTTTTTGAATGAGCCATGCCTCGATTCAAATAAAACTTGATCAAAATGTTGAATCGTATCATCTGAATATTAGTTTGAATCAGACAACTGATTTCCAACGCACACAAAACAAGTTATTCAGATCACACTGAGGGATGTGCAACCAAAGTCAAAGTTATACCTATATGTTTTATATGACAGTTAAACAAAGCCACAAACTAAATGTATTTCGATGATTTCGTGTTTGATAAATTAGGAAATGCATTTCCACAGAAAGATGGAACTGTGATCTGATCTACAAACACAGTCAATAAAGGGGTTTCTTAGCCATATACTCATAAATTAGAAGTCTATGAGTTCCATCTACATAGAAACCTCTAAGATGATGTGCTTATTTCTTTTTCAACTTCCATCATTTGTGACAACCTTAATGTAAGAAACATAACCAGAATCAGTACCATCATATTTCTGAGAACTTCCAACACTGTCCAACAAGAAACAGTTCCCTGAACTTGTATGGAAGAACATTGCAAGACAAGAGCATTTTCCGCGGAAAGATGTTTGACACCCGACCAAATCGGTATTCCAACACTGTCCATCATCAGCTTTCAGAAACTCAATAGACTTTTCTGATTTATCATCACCACAAACTTAGTGCTGTCATTGATAACGGGGACAAAACCAAAAGCAAAAATTCTACTGTTTGATAGGAGGAACTTGACGTCTTTGTCAATATAATTTGTTTGAGAAGCTTCCATACCAAGTGAGATTGTGCCAATATATTGATCATCACACCAACACAGTTTGGACATGATCAGAAGAAGGATAGCAACAACATTGGATAAAAGAAACAATTTTCTTGTTCCAATGTTTTAGTTTAGACCTAGGAAAATTTACAAGGAAGAAAAAAAAGAACATATCATGTTGAAAAGCCAAATAAGTTTGGTGAGAGTTAGTAAAGTTCCTAGAAAATGGTTTCTCATACTTTATCCTATTGAACGAGACCAATACGGAAACTGCTGATTTGGTCGTTCACTTGATATCTAACGGTCTTCCTTTCATGTTAGGTTTGATCCAATGTACTTCTAGGGCAAGCCCGTCTTAAAATGATGTACTGGTAGAACCTTCTTTATGGATACATGCTCTAAAGATCTGGTGTCAGTAGAATGATATAATATCTTGATCATTCTATGGATTACAAATCCATGGACCATTTCTTGGGTGTAGATCCTCTAAGGTCTCTTTTAGTGATGTTGGATGGATCTTGCGGTCCTTTCATTAGTTCTACGACTAATATTGTTAGTTATAATTCATTTCAGTTGCATTTAAGTTGAATTTCAAGTTAATTTCAATTTTATTTAATTTTGAATGTGTATAGAAGTAGAAGCTGCCTTTTCAATTTGTTAGAGATCTTTTTTTCATTGTAATAGAATTTTCAATTCAGTAAAAGTTAGTTATAATTTTTCTCTCTCTTTCATCTTCATTTTCTTCCTCTTGTGCACCAATAATTGGTATCTAGAGCTCTGGTTCAGATCTACGAGAAACACCAAGGAAAACACTAATGAACGTGAGGCGTGTGTGATTGATTTTGTTTCTTGAATTCACGTTGAATTTGTGATCGAAATCGTAACAGAATCACATTTCTTGATTATGAGGGATTGGGAAACACGAGTGTTTGGTGAGATCTGAGTGAATTTTGAAACAAGAACGACGATGAATGGTGGAAACAATAGCTTGAATACTAAGCTTCTAGTATTTAATGGAAAGAAATAAAATCGGTGGATGATCCAGATGTGTGTGTTGTTTGGCGTTCAAGATGTTCTTGATCTCGTCAATGACGGTTATGCAGTGGTTGCAGCAGCTGCATTTGAGGCACAAAGGAACACGTACAAAGAGTTGAGGAAGAAAGATTATTGCACCACAAAAAATGAGAACACAATGCTCGCGAAGCGTACGCTCGCATGATGGACTTAACAAAGTTGCCATCGAAATTTCTTTATTCCCAAAGAGGGAAATGAGAAAAATCGATAAAACTAAAAAAAGAATGAAAATGGTATTGGTCGTTGCAACCAAATCAGGATTCGGGAGTCGGTTACGCAAGGGGAAGGTATTAACACCCCTCACGTCCATTGTACTCAACGGGAACCATTTAGTTAGTTTCAAATTAATGTTAGAGTGATCTTAGTTTGCAATCTTCTACTTATTTTGGATATGCAAAGAGAAAAAAGAGAAAAGTTTTAGGATTTTTTTGTTGATGCAAAGGACTTAAAAAAACTTTTTTTATTAGGGTGCAAAGAAGAAAAGACCTAAAAAGGTTTTTATTATTAGGGGGCTTGACAAGATTTCGCAATCATGCTCCTACGTATCTCCATGTGCAATAGAGAATTCAAGGCTTACGTAGTTCTGGGTAGAAAATGTTTGTTTGTTGGTCGATTTTAGTGAAAGCTATCTTGTATTAATCGACGAAAAATAATGTTTTACCCAAAACAGGTGAGGAGCGGGCGTTTGAATCACGTTAAATGGATTTACAAATCAACATTCACGGGAAAACGTCACTTAACTCAACTCCACAATTATGGATGAAGCATTGTTTTACATCATCTTAAGACAAAATATCTTTCGTTTTTTAAAAGTTTTTTGAGATCGTATGATGGAGAGAAAAAATGATTTGATTGGTTGGATGTATTTTATAGGTGAATAACGAATGCTCGATGAGAACGAGATATAAGCCTCGGGATCAATCATTCGAGATTCCACCGATCCTTTTTTATTCAAGATTAATTGAGAAAATTGTTTGATGGACAATGAACGCTTGATAAGAACTAATTGTTCAAAAAGTTACACTAGAATGCTTAATTCCAACAACCCTTATTTGTCCAAGTTGATTTAAGTGTTTTAAGAACAAAAGAAAAGAATGAACGTGTCATACACAAAAATTTGCCCTACCTTTCACAATCGTCATCTGGATCATGACTCTAACTCATATGCATACATTCATACTTAATTAGTTCATTTGCATCAGCATTTTTCAAATAAGAGGACATGCATAATGAATTCAAGGTGGTGGTGTTTGTACTTGTTGAAAAGCTAGGGTTTCCCAAGTCCATCTTAAGGTGTGCTCAAGCAAGTCCCTAAAACCCTAATTCTTGATTTTAGCATTATTAACCCTTGTGTGTGCATTTAGGGTTAAGAATTCATCAAGATCATTTGGTCGATTACTAGGGATTCATTTGCTTGATTAAGGTTCATTCAAGGCTTTACATATCCTAATTGCTTGATTGCGGTTCATTTGTTAAAGTCCATGGAAAGATCCATTTCATTCATTCAAATCCATTTCAATAGCATGGCAAAGTTCATTTTTGGAAGTTCATTGTTCAAATTCAAAATCAAGTTTTGGGAAGGAAAGTATGTTATTTAGAATACAAGTTTCATTTTCCCATTCATGTTTTATTCAAAATCCATTTTCATTTCAAAACACAGGCATTGCATCATAAGTCATTACATTACATATCATTCTATACCAAAAAAAATACATTTTGACCTAGGTTTATTTTTGGTCAACTGTTGACTTTTTGGTCAACCAATTGACCAAAGTCAACTGATTAAGTTTCTAACTATCCTAACTCTAACTCATGTCTTACTTCTCCCACAAGCCATCCCATTTTTTTTAGTCCCCAAGACCTTCATTTCTTCTTGATTTTTCATGTTTGTCCATGAACCATGCTTTGACTTTATTACCAAAGTTGTATACTTCAAGCCTTGATATGATAAAACCTACAGATTTAATGCACAAACAGTTCAGACCATGATTCATAACTACAATGCAATGCATCACAATATCATAAACCATAATAGTCCATGGCAATGCATCAAAGTGTACTTCAAACATGACAAGCCATATATCATTCTAACACCAATCCAAATTCAATCCATATATCATTCTAACACCAATTAATATTCAAACAGATTTTAACCTTCACTTCACATTACTAACATGCTTCTTTAACAATCAGCTTCACTGTCCTATTACACTACCTCAAATTAGCTTCAATCAATAACAGAACAAAACAACAACACATTCATTTAACAGGAAATCAACCCAATAGGTTTTAACCTAACTGCAACTAACATTAACACATGAAATTCACTTAACAGAAATCGCATAAGCTAACACGAACACATTCAAAAAATTGGCACTGACTTCTGATTTATCTTTCTAAACTAAATGGCATGGCTCTCAACAGTTTAGTACATACAGTCATCAATTTAGTGTATTAACTCTTAATCAATTACATTTGCAAACCCGCATTTTATTAGACATTATTCCTTCACCAGTATCAACAGATTCACATAGCAGTTTTTAACCTAACTAATGTTTTTTCCTTAGCAGAGCTTAGCAGTTTAATTCATTTTAAACTAACCTACTACACTTACTTTTCATTTGAATTATGCTAACCTAACAATCTAACTGATTTACTGAATACATAACAGAGTTTACAAAAACACATCAACAAATTCATTTGAAACACAACCTAACTAACTTAACAGTGATAACAAAAATTCTAACTAACAACTTAACATAAGCTTTCCTATAACTAACTTTTCACTCAAAGTTAACTAACTACAAACCTAATTAACTTCTAACAGACATTGAACCTTAACTAACTCTCACGAATCCCTAGAACTAACAGTGTGATCAAAGATAACTGTTTTTCACCTAATTGAGATTAACTCCATTAATCTTCAACCTCTATAAATATCATCATTCACCAATCATTGCAGACCACAAATCATTATTTTTTACTGACTCCTTAAAACTTACAGTTCTCTCATCATCATTTTTGCTGAGAATCTCTCTCCACCATCCATAACCCTCACCATACGCTCATCTCATTGCTGTTAGAGCTTCAATGTTTGAAGCTCTAAACGATTGAGCTATGAACCTCTCCTATTCACTATGTTCATACAACAACGACACAACAACTCCATAGATCCTACAGGCTATCGAAGTGAATAAAAATAAAAAGAAAGAATCAGCATCAGAAGCATCTGTATATTCTCTGGGTTTCGTTCTTCGCTTCATTGTCTCCACCTTCGAATTCAATATTAACCGAGGAACTTATCCTCCTCGTAGGTAGGAATTCGCATATGATTCTCTTCATTTCAATCACAGTCATGTAGTTTCTTGTCCAAGGATTTAAAGCCCTAACTGTGTAGGCTTTAATTCCTTTTCTGCTTCATTTAATTTCGATTTAAGAGGTTAGGGTTCTTGAATAACTTGTTTCAGTTTACGTAATAGAGTGGAAATTGGGAGAAGTTGATGTTGAATTAGGGATAGCGAGGTCGAGACGAAGAGTTTGACATGGAGTTTTTTATTTATTTGAGTCTCCGCTGTCGCCGGTGACGAATTCCGGTGCGGCGTAGTTCGTTTTCAGGTTAACGTTTTGTAAGGAAGGTTTAAGAATTGTGAAGCGAGCTTGTGAGCACGTGAGAGTGAGATGTGAGGCTGCTGCCCCCTCTATTTGATTTTTCTTTATTTTGGATGAATCCTTGGGCCTTTGACCCAAGCCGTTTTACTCAATGCACCTTTGAATTCTGCCCACACCCCCAGTAACCAGCAATAAATGCCAATTGGGCATGTCAATAGGCCATGCGCCCTGAATGGCTTTATGCACTGATACTGCGTCTGCAGCCCACTCGGTATCTCTGTTTGTTTTTTTTACTTTTCTTTGATTTCTTTATCTTTCTTTATTTTTCTTTTATGGTTTTAAGTACTTTTTTGGTTTTTTATTTCATGTGTTTTTAACATAATTGATTAGGAATTAAATAAGTAGTATGATTTAGATTTTAATTCAGATTTTAGAAAATCATAGAATTAGTGATTTGATTAGAAATTGAACATTAATCAATAGGAATAATCTTTTAATTAGATTTTAATAAAAATAGCTAATTTGTTAGGATTTTGATCTTTTTTAGGAATAACTTTGTAGTTTATTTTTAATTAATAACATTGCCATGTTACCATAGTTTCAGGCTAACTTTAGAATTAAAAGAATATTGTAACTTGGATTTTCCTTAGGGTTTTAGGTAATTAATCCCTTGTGCCTGAGTCATAATTGAATTTCACCCTGATTGGTTAAGTTGATCAAAGGCTCCTTGATCTCTAAATCCTTTGATGTGTGCCTATTCTCCCTGTCTAGGCAAGTGTTCAAAAGTCTCTTTATCACTTAACGAGACTAGTCCTCTGTACCAGAGCTGCATTGGATCTTTCAAGACTTCACACTCAAGTCAATACAAGTCATACAAACATTATAGATAGACTGGAGACCAAATTATTGTTCAAGCATGACAAAGGTTCTTCTTCAACACTCGTCAGTTATGATGCAAATTGCGCGCCACGAGCCTTAAGCAGTAGAGAAGGGGTGAGAGGGAGCATTCATGTCCTCATTCTGAATATCTTTGGGTATGGGATGAATGCCCTAGTTGCTCAAAGTATTCACCTCTACTCATAGACTTTAGTGAAATTTAAATCGGATAATTGACAAGTCCTCTTCCACATAGACGTTGCAAGCAGACTGGATATCAAGACATTGGCCTTTAATGCCTTCTTCCTTTTCTCTTCTTGTCCATATAAGACTAAAATCATTTTTGTAAATAAACTCAAAAACACTTAAAAATACAATCTGAATTATACAATAAAAGCCTTAAGCAAAAGAGAAGGGGTGAGAAGGAGCATACGTATCCTCATTCTGAATATCTTTGGGTATGAGACAAATGACCCAGTTGCTTAGAGTATTCACCTCTACTCATAGAATTTAGTTCAATTCAAGTCAAGACATTCTTTTCAAATCTAAAAGCAAACTCAACTCATCAAATTCATTTGTTGCCTTAGGTCATTGTTTCAAACATTTTCAAAAAGGACATGTTACTTCCGTTCTACCATGAACGACGCCTAAGCCTCCCATACGCGAGCATACAAATAATATTTAACTGCTAGAATATGATCCAAGCGCATCCATTCTACTGCAAATAAACAAACGCTTAAGTCTCCTATGTGCGAGCCTACAAGCAACGTCTAACTGCTAGAATGCGAATGTTAACATTGTTCACTAGAAACGACCAACATATCTGTATTTTCTACCAGGAAGTATGGAGCTCTGATTTCCTCATTGCACGATGAGGATACGTAGGCATGAGGGTTCGAATCCTTGGCGAGCACACTTATTATTAAACCTTTCTTTTTCACTTTTTCCCATTCGCAAGTAACCTTTAGATAGTAACACCCATTCAAGCGAAGAACAATCAAAATGGTTCCCGTTGAGTACAACGGATTTGAGGGATGCTAATATCTTCCCCTTGCATAACCAACTTCTTTACCCTTATTTCTCTTCCCTGGGTTTTATCGATGTTTTCCATTTCCATCGGGAATAAATAAAGTTCAGTGACAACTGTGTTGTATCTTTAAGTGTGTGATGCGCTCAAGTATATTTTGTGTAGCTTCAGCTGGCGACTCTGCTGGGGAGTCCTTGCTCTTGCAAGAACGATTCGAGTCTAGTTTTGTTTGTTTCCTTGTTTGTTTGGGTGTTTATCTTTATGACTTACTCGCTTTATCTTTATGTTATTTACAACATTCTTTATTGCTTTAAATATTCATATTCATTATATGCTGAATATTTGTTATATACTCTTTGTTGGGTGGCATGATGCTACATGAGAAAAGCTATATACCCGAGCTTGACTATCCACACTGGATAATATCGCGGTGAAGAATCGAATATCAAGCTATTGATTAGACTTGACTCATGAATCAAAATATCACCACTGAACTTTAATTTATCCAAGGGAAGGGGAAAAGATTCAAAAATAACCCAATATGTATATGCAAAGCTAGAAGATTAAACTTAAGCTAAGCAAAAGGGGGGGGGGGAGATTCTAAGGTACGGGGGTGTGTTATGAAAAGGGAAGGTATTAGCACCCTAATCACATGTAGTACTCTTTTTTTATTGTTTGATGATTTGGAAAGACATTGAGTCTTATGCCTACGTACCCGTGAAGGATTAAAACCTCGTAGTTCAGGTGCAAAAGTAAGAAGGATTTATTGGGGTTGATTTTATGAGAAAGAGACAAATTGTCATCTTAAGGAGAAAACTCACTTTTAAACCACCACAAACATGTGGAATATAGATCTTTGCATCAAATTGAAAATGGCTCTCACTTGGATATAGAATCAACAAGTATGCCATATACCTCTTTTAAATGGAAAAGAATCAATATCAATCTCAACAATGTTATGGGGTAGGAGATTTAAATCTCAACTAGGGATGACTCATGTCTAATCCTTTTATGAAAAGTTTTTAAACATGGAAAAGCCAAAGTGGCAAAAGGGCTTAAATTGAGTTTGTGTTTTTTAGATCTTATGAAAAGATCTTTGAATATGCTTAAGTGTTTTGAAGCACTTGATTAAGAAATGAAAGGGAAAATAATGACCTAAGTCAAAGTTTATTATGAAAGTGGTTATAAGAAGGAGAGAGAGAGAGATAAAATCCTAAGGTTTACATTGAGGGGAACCTAAGATTGTATCTAGAAGTTTTTGGATTAAGGGGAAGCAAAGTTGTATAGAATGCAGATGAACACACACATGCAAAATGACAATAATGTCATGATTCCTTTCCCTTGGATATAAACAATAACAAGGTTGAACATGCATTAACATTGAGGCACAAAATATGGCTAAATACAATGACAATCACAAAGTGAGTGAGGTATGGATGACAATATTAATCATGGTTTTTAGGCATTGAGATAAACATAAGCAAGACATGACAAAGTTTCACATAACATCACACGACACAACATATTGATGGTGAAGACAAAATCATATTTGACACGGTAAAAGCATTCATTGGTATATGGTAAACACAACATGAATCAATTTAGGTCAAACATGCATCAACTGTAAGTCTTCACAAAATAAACATTAAACTTGAATCAAAGTTTATGATAAGACCAAACTTAAGTGGAAACCTAATCACCTCCTAACCATTCATTCAAACATGTTTTTCAAGGTGAATCAATTGATACATTGTATGAAGATAATCAAGTTCAAACATATTAAGGATAACAATCAACATTTAAAAGAGTGTGCTTTAATCATACAGACTTTCAACATCAAGAACAAACAAGACATAAGCCAAAAGAATCAATTAGGAGCCTTAAAAAACACTTAAAAACACATATTTTCCATCCAATCAAAAGTGGTGAAATAAATAATATTTTTGGGAATTTTTTGGTGTCATCATAAAATAGACATTCTCATGAACACATGGAAAAAAGAATGGGTCAAAAATGTTAAGGGATCATGAAGTTATGGATATTTGAAGTTATGAAGAAAAATGAACCTTTAACAAGTGAGAAAAAAATGAACATTACACTCCCCAAGTTTGAACCCACGCCCAAAGACTTAACAAACTAGTGTTTCACCACTGGGGCACAATGCCAATTTGTCTATTAAGTTACATCAATTAAAATATATATTAAAGTCACTTTAAAAATTTAAAAATTGCTTCAAACTTCATCTTCCTCATTCATCCTGTAGTCCATCATTTCCACCATTTTCACTTAATGTCAAAACTCTAACTCTCTCAATTCTTAACGAAATCAAAAGTTGTAAAGAACAAAATTGCTTAGAATTTCGCAAGGAATCTAATGACACTCACCAATTTCATTTATTTTTGATAAATATCCAGAAATAAAAAAATGCATATGAATCCTAAAAATTGAATTTAAAATTAAATTCCAAACATCACCGATTAAGACCAATGATCATAGGGGTTTTGTTCCTCACATCTTGGCAAGTGAAATGGTAACAAGAATGATGCAAAATGGTGTCTTAAATCATAAATTGCATAAATGAATATATACCTCAAAAATGAAAATCGTGTTTTGAAATAGGGGTGTTCCAGATTTGATTTTATGATTTGAACAACTTCCTTACACCTCAAGAAAGGTGTTTGAATGTCTGGCTTGAGCTGAGAGTGCTTGGTTCTTCCTTTCCAAATAAAGTTGCAAGCTATGAAAATGTGATTTGGAAGATGATGATAGGGCTGTTACAGAAGTTGCTCAAGTGTTTGTACAATTTCTAATGTATTGATCGGAAAAATAGCAAGTGTACTATTTTTACCGATGTAGTAATAAGGAGTTTATCTCCAAGTATCGATCTCAAGGATTGCGTAGGAAATACTTATTTTACTTTGATTCTATCAGAACAAAAAGATAATGGTTTGGTTGTTTTGGAATTCTAACAATAAACACAACAGACAGTAAAATATAATTGATTAATATAAAATATGCTAGGGGAAGTGGTTGATTTAACCAGTTATGAATTCAGTCAAGATTTCCTTAATATATATGAAACATTCAATTACCTAACCTCATAATGTTCTTCCTTAAGTCCTTAAGGAAGAAACTATTAAACTACCAATTCTTACTCAAATGTCCATTCAATTAATCATTGGTTTTAATCATAAATAATATCAAGGTTTGCGGTGGTTTACAAAAGTTACTAGTCCTAGATGATGCAATCATAAACCTAATTATGTGAAAACCCTAACAATCCCAATCCTGTTATTGATAGTCATAGATCAATTTGTATTTGTCCGATACAAAAGCATAATAACATCACACAATTGAATTGAAATAAGTAACATAGCAATAAGGAAATCATTTGTTCAAATTCATAACATACGATCAAATCAGGACCACCCCCCTAACATAGGGGTTTAGCCCCTCATAGTATTCAAAGAAAGTATAGTATGAAAATTAGACATTACAAAGAACTAGGAGATTTGGATCTTCAATGGTCGGAACCCTTGAATCTCGCCGTCTTCAAATCCTCCGTTTTCGCTATCTTCTCAATGCCGTGTTTTCTTTCGTACGTCAAAAAGTGCCTTCTCATTTCTCTTCCAAGCCTTCTTATAGTTTCAGATCAATCTCTTCCAAGCAAAAGGTCCAAACTACCCTTAATGAGCAGAATCGGTTCACAAAGCAAAAGTTAGGGTTTCCAAGCTGCGCCCAATCAACACGGCCGTGTGTCACCACACGGGTGGCCGTGTTGTTCTCCATAATTAATTATTTTCAACACAAGCTACAGAGGCAACAACACGGGCCGTGTTCCTCCACACGGGTGCCCGTGTTAATGCATTGTTTTAAACAACACGGCCGTGTGTCACCACACTGGTGCCCGTGTTGATATCTGTTTTTCTCCTCTCATTTTGCTCTGCCTGATCAACAACACGAGCAGTGTTGTGGCACACGGGTGTCCGTGTTGACCTGCTGTTTCTTCATATTTTTTGCCTTTCTGAGTATCCATAGCTTCACCATTATTGCTTTTAAACCTGTGCAATGGCCTGTAACAATGACACTACCAAACAAAGCATAAACGAGATCTTTTTGACATAAACTTGTAGTCGAATGCAATGCGATACCAAACCAACAAAACATGATAAATGACTCCGAAGCAACTAAAAACAAACATAAATCTTACCAAAGTGATGAAAATACGTCGGATTAACGGTGGGAATTCACTGGAAATGGTGACCGATCACAACCCCAAACTTGTCTCATTGCTTGTCCTCAAGTGATGTATTGAGTCTAAACAAAGGTCACCCCCGAATTCATATTCCACAATGCACCCTAGTCTTTCACCATTTGTGTTCTTCCTTTCCAATCGAGTTTCAGGTCTCTCCAATTCAGGCAGTTTACCATATTTCCACATCAGAAACCTCTTCACCTGCAAGCTTTTCACACACTCATAATATCTCTTAGGGTTAGGTGTGTACACTCACAGCACAGTATGCAATACCAACTCTAAACTTTGAATACATTCTAATGTCACTACCACAGCAGATTCCACACATTTTTAGAGGTCTTTTTGGGTTGTAACGGGGCTTGGGTACGGTGGGATAAACAAAAAAATTGGATAACAAAGGGTTTTGAACTCGGTAGTCATGTTGTGTGATTTTTCTTTCTCTTTTTCTCGTGCATCACGTATACTCTGGGGGTTAATTTCACTCTTTTGACTCTTTTTCTACTCACATTTTTCGAGCATTTTATATGTGTTAGAGTCTTAAGTCTCGGCAAGTGCATTTTTCTCTTTTGTTTTTCTTTTCTCTTTTTTTTCCTTTTTTTTCTTTTACAGCACATACATACTCTTTATCTTTTTGTATGATCTCTTATTATGCACTTGCCTTCTCTTTCAAGATTTCCACCCCAAACTTAGTTTTATTGCACATCTTGCAATTCACACAATCATACCGAGTTATGAAACAAAAGGAAATGAATGATTAAAAGTTAACAGGGGGTTTATGATGAATAATGCTTAAAAGTTAACATGGGGTTTACGATGAATAAAATGGCTAAGGCTCAACGGGGTTTACGAAGGGAAACATACAGATAGGGATGGTTAGAAAGGCCCTGGCTAAACAAACAACTTGCCTCAGTGTGTGTTGTCATGCTGTGACGTGTCAACAGGACATACGCAAAATCAGAGTGATAAAGTCATACCTGGCTGAACTCTCATGTTGATATTTAGTGTTTGAATTTTTGTGATCTCACCATGTTGGTTAGCTTGCAAGCTCTGAAGTCTCCTCGTGTTATGTGGTTCTTCTCTGACTTGGTCTTTCCATACCGCTCTCTTGGTCCAGTGTCACCAAATTGTGTCCGACTTTACTTTCTCATGGTTGCATCAACTTCCGGGGTGCCTTATCAGAATAAGTATGAGGGGTGTCTTTCATCCACTACCATTGATCCCGGGCTTGTCCAACCGTTTCTCATCACTCTGTACACACAGTAGGTCCAAAAGAACAGAAAACAACAAAACAAACAAACATACTAATATAACGATAACATAACAAAAACAAAACAAATTGAAAGAAAATAAAAACATAAAAGGAGAAAACCCCCCCACACTTGAACTAAACATTGACCTCAATGTTTAAATCCAGATACAAAGGGGACTCACAGAGACTACTGTTGGTTTACTGCACTTGTGTGGTTTCCTTCCATTTGGAGGTGTTTGTGACTTTGCCCTTTTGATTCTCCTCCTCCCCTACACAAAATTTTAGCACACACAAAGAAAAATAAAAACGAAATAAATTAGAAATCAAACGCGTGGGTTGCCTCCCACGAAGCGCTTCGTTTAACGTCGCATGGCTCGACGGTTCATTTCCTTATCATGGAGGGTATTTCAGGTTCAAAACCTTATTGCACCTCTTGTCTCTTTTATCAGTGTGGACTCCTTTGTGCCATGATTCCTTTTTAACTATCCTTTCAGTGTTAGGAATCTTTCCATTTCGGGTGGCTACTGGCAGTGGTGAGCCTTTGATAGTATTCAATGTCCTGATTAAGCCTACTTGATACTGAGATTTTGTATCTTCCTCCATCTCCTGGTTTTCAATAGCATTCAATATTATTTCCTTGTTGTGAACTTTCAAGGTTAACGTGCACTCATCCATGTCGAGCTTGCATCGACTCGTCTTCATGAAAGGTCGACCCAGAATGATGGGTGCCTCATTGTCTTCAGGTATGTCTAGGATTACAAAATCGACTAGGAAAGTCAAGTCCGCTATTGTTACCAGCACATCTTCAGTTATACCATATGCATCTTTTCTTGAGTGATCCGTAAACTTCAGATTGGTCTTTATATCACTGATATTTTTAATACCCAGCCTGTGATAGACCGATAATGGCATCAAATTCACACTAGCTCCCGAATCTATTAGTACCTTTTTGAAGGTTCTTTCTTTGATTGTGCATGGTACTGTGACGGTTCCTGAATCCTTCTGTTTGTTAGGAATGTTCTGCTCCAGGGAGTTTGCCTTATATTGTTTCTTACCAGATACCTGTTCTTCAGTGGTTGGTTCTTTTCAGCCATTACCTCTTCCACGAATTTCTTGTACATGGACATCCTTTCAAGTGCTTCAAACAAAGTCATATGACCCTCAATCCTTTTAAACATTGTCATGAATTTCTCCAAGTCTGACTCACTAGGTTCCTTCTTTGTCATTTTATGAGGGTAGGGCAACTTAATCACTGGTTTAATTCCTTTTGTAGTTTCTTCTCTAATCGGTTCGCTCGGTGATATAATTTTTTCCTTTTTAGCCGCCTTTTTCTCTGTCGTCGTGACAGTATTAACATTCTCCTGACCTCTCGGATTTTGAACTGTTTCACTTGGTAGGGAACCTGGTGTTCGAGAACTTGCCAGTTGTTGTGCTATCTGCCCCAGCTGAACTTCGAGATTCTTTAGGGATGCGACGGTGTGTTTCTGATTGTTTCTAGTCTCTTCTTCAAATTGCATATTTTGGGCTGCCATCTTTTCAATTGCAATCTCCCAATCTGCCTTCTTCGGGACTTGTTGTTGCTGTTGCTGATATTGGTTTTGATATTGGCCTTGCACTTGCTGTTGTACATTCCCTTTCTGATCCCCCCATGCAAAGTTGGGATGATTCTTCCACCCCGGATTGTATGTGTTGGAGTAGGGATTATTTTGCTTTAAAAACTTGATATCTTCTATCTGCTGTGGTGTTGCAAAGCAATGAACAGTATTGTGTGGTCCATTACAAATGCCACACACATCGTTAGGTGCCTGTTGTACTTGAGCCACCTTCTGAGCACCTATGTTTAGTGCCTTCAACCTTTTCTCCACCTCTGCAGCAACTGCTTCTTCAATTTTTACCTGCTTGTTTGTTTCAAGCTTCAAATCAATTAATGTAGATTTGCTTGACACCCTATCATACAACTCCAGATGCTCATTTGAGGCAATTGCTTCAATTATCTTCTTCATACCGGTGGCTGTTGCAAAGTTAGCTGAGCCACCAGCTGCTGAATCAAGGATTTGTCTCGTTTGAATTCGGAGACCATTAACAAACATTTGCATTTGCTCAGTTTCATCCATGTTGTGAGTAGGACAAGCCACTAGAATTCTCTTGAATCTTTTATAGGCATCTCCTAGTGACTCACCCTCCTTCTGCTTGAAGTTTAGGATTTCGTATCTTTTTCTCAGTGACACAGATGCGGGAAAATATTCCTGCAAGAATGCTGTTTCCATCTGCTCCCATCTAGTGATACTGCCAGCAGGTAAGGAATAGAACCACTCTTCGGCTTCATCTGCTAAAGTGAATGGGAACATACGAAGCCTCATTGCTTCTTCGTTATGTCCCGGCATTTTCAGCGTTGTGCTCATAGTCAAAAACCTTTGGAGATACTTGTTGGCATCTTCATTCACTCTTCCAGAAAAGGACCGCCTTTCGAGTTGATTAATGGTGCTGGGATGCAACTGAAATTGTTCCACATTAACCGGTTGGTTGACAATTGTCATACGACCACCCAGAGTGTTGGTTCCATCATAGTCACCGAGAAGTCTCTCTGGTGGTGGTGGTGGTGGTGGTGGTGGGTTTGCAGCCATGATTTCAGGAACTGTTTCCGCGTCTGAATCTGAATTCTCTGAGTGCACTGAAACAACTTCCTCCTCTGCTTTATCTGCTAATTCCAGTTTTTCTCGCTTAGCTTGTCTCAGTCTAGCGCGAAGAGTTCTTTCTGGATCTGCGTCAAAAGAAAAATCCGCTGAGGCCTTACCTCGCATAAACTAGTTAGACAAATATTAGGCTTGAATAACAAGATTGTCACAGATACAATTTTGGTTGACTAGCAACAAAATTTCAATCGAATAAAAATTAAAATAGGTATTTTGGCAATCCCCGGCAACGGCGCCAAAAACTTGATCGGAAAAATAGCAAGTGTACTATTTTTACCGATGTAGTAATAAGGAGTTTATCTCCAAGTATCGATCTCAAGGATTGCGTAGGAAATACTTATTTTACTTTGATTCTATCAGAACAAAAAGATAATGGTTTGGTTGTTTTGGAATTCTAACAATAAACACAACAGACAGTAAAATATAATTGATTAATATAAAATATGCTAGGGGAAGTGGTTGATTTAACCAGTTATGAATTCAGTCAAGATTTCCTTAATATATATGAAACATTCAATTACCTAACCTCATAATGTTCTTCCTTAAGTCCTTAAGGAAGAAACTATTAAACTACAAATTCTTACTCAAATGTCCATTCAATTAATCATTGGTTTTAATCATAAATAATATCAAGGTTTGCGGTGGTTTACAAAAGTTACTAGTCCTAGATGATGCAATCATAAACCTAATTGTGTGAAAACCCTAACAATCCCAATCCTGTTATTGATAGTCATAGATCAATTTGTATTTGTCCGATACAAAAGCATAATAACATCACACAATTGAATTGAAATAAGTAACATAGCAATAAGGAAATCATTTGTTCAAATTCATAACATACGATCAAATCAGGACCACCCCCCTAACATGGGGGTTTAGCCTCTCATAGTATTCAAAGAAAGCATAGTATGAAAATTAGACATTACAAAGAACTAGGAGATTTGGATCTTCAATGGTCGGAACCCTTGAATCTCGCAGTCTTCAAATCCTCCGTTTTCGCTATCTTCTCAATGCCGTGTTTTCTTTCGTACGTCAAAAAGTGCCTTCTCCTTTCTCTTCCAAGCCTTCTTATAGTTTCAGGTCAATATCTTCCAAGCAAAAGGTCCAAACTACCCTTAATGAGCAGAATCGATTCACAAAGCAAAAGTTAGGGTTTCCAAGCTGCGCCCAATCAACACGGCCGTGTGTCACCACACGGGTGGCCGTGTTGTTCTCCATAATTAATTATTTTCAACACAAGCTACAGAGGCAACAACACGGGCCGTGTTCCTCCACACGGGTGCCCGTGTTAATGCATTGTTTTAAACAACACGGTCGTGTGTCACCACACCGGTGCCCGTGTTGATCTCTGTTTTTCTCCTCTCATTTTGCTCTGCCTGATCAACAACACAGGCAGTATTGTGGCACACGGGTGCCCGTGTTGACCTGCTGTTTCTTCACAGTTTTTGCCTTTCTGAGTATCCATAGCTTCACCATTATTGCTTTTAAACCTGTGCAATGGCCTGTAACAATGACACTACCAAACGAAGCATAAACGAGATCTTTTTGACATAAACTTGTAATCGAATGCAATGCGATACCAAACCAACAAAACATGATAAATGACTCCGAAGCAACTAAAAACAAACATAAATCTTACCAAAGTGATGAAAATACGTCGGATTAACGGTGGGAATTCACTGGAAATGGTGACCGATCATGTATGTTTAGAAGTTGTTTGAAGTGTTGGTTTGAAAAAAACACAAGCACAATGGAATTTGGAAGTTTGAGGTTTGGAGAATTTGCTACAATGGAGTTTTTGTGCCAATTCCGGTGTATTGAGTTATGAGGCTTGTCTCTCTATTTATAGAGGCTCCATATGGTTCATGTAACTTGCATAAATCAATATTGGTTCAATTGGAATGTTAGTTTGGTGACTTTGGTTTCATTTTGCACAAAATGCATAATGGATCATGATGAAAATGTGGAGTGAAATGAGGAGTTTAGAGGTACTTATCTTGAGGTTTAGGATGCTGCTTATGGTTTAGAGGTTAAGTGTGATCAGAAGAAACAAGTTGAAAGCTCAATGCAAGAGTGGTTGGAAAAGTTGGCCTTTATCAAAATGGATATGAAGCTTTTTGCAAAACCTTCCAAATATGGCATCAAGACTTGTTCAATGGCTCAATCCCTTGTGTAATGCACCAATGGTTTATGTAATATTCTGATCAAGGTGAGATTTAGAAGTAAGATAGCATGTAAAGTAAGATTATGTAGCTTTGGCCCAAGGTTGCATGATGAACTTGTCATGAAAATGACCCAAAATTCAGATTTGGAGAGCTAACTTCATCTCTTCGAAACTCCTAGCTCAGATATGATAATTTCATGATATTGGACTTTTTGGAAATCTAAGACCATCCTCTTCAAATTTAATGTTGGGAGTTTTACTTGAATAAATGTGGATCATGGTGAAAAGTGATGATCAAGTAAGCCATTTTTTGAAGGCAAATTTGGTTAAAATTTTTTGTAAGTGTTTCAATTTTATGGTACCAACTTCATGGCTTCATAACTTGAAATCCTTGCATTTTATGGGAATCAATAATCAAGGACAAAGTTGAAGTATGAATAACGACCTTTAATCTGATCATTGGAGCAAAGAAAATGGTAGCCTGGATCACAAGTTATGGCCTTGGAAAGATGGGTACTTGGACATGTATTTTTTTCATAACTTAGAAACATTTACAAAACCAAATCTTGCCCTTTTTGCAAGTAACCTCCAATTTCTTGTTTTTTCTTTATCAAATGCATCCATCAACCATATTTTCATGATCCTTGAGTTGAGAAGTCCATGGTTGACCAAAAATGTCAAAAGTTAAACTTTGACTTTGCCTTAGTTAACTTTGTATTAGATGAATCCAATTCTTGCAATCTTTAATGAATGGGATCTCTTAGGAACATTGGATAATGTGAATAGATCACTTATGATGTATTTTAAGTATTTGAACCATACTTCAAGCTTTGGGATCATGCGTTGGCTAAAAGGTCAAACATTTGACTTTGGGTCAAAACCCTAGTTAAGGGTATCAGATGGACTCTGGCCTTGATGAATTTGAGATGGAATGATATTAAAATTGATTCTTGTTGATGGAAGTAACTTGATTACTTTGGAAGGATGAGGAGTTTGAAATTTTTAAACTCATTCCAAGTCTTGATTAATCAATCTTTGAAAGCTCTTGGTGCAAAACCCCACCCAGCTTAAGACAAACAAAGTAGAAAATGTTTTTGTATTTTCAATAGGTTAGTAATGCAAAGATGCTAGATGTCATGCAAATGATACAAATGATTGTGGAATATTAGGGTTGAAAATTAGGGTATGACAGATGCCCATATTTAAGTTTCTTCAATCTAGAGGTATGAATATTGGAATTTTCATCTCGACGTGATTGGAGAGACTTAAATACAAACATGCACAATTTTTGGCCCTAAGAGGCCACCAAGTGCTCATGATATGATATGCATGCAGGACTCAAGAATTTTATGAGGAACAATGTCACAGGGGAGTAATATTAGTTGAGAAAACACACAGGGATAAAGGAACACCACTGTGGGGACAGACAAAAGGAAATTCCACTAAGGAAAAGATTATAACTTCAGCTGAGGAAGAAGATTTGAAAATTCCAATGGATCAGGGATTCCTAGGGAATAAATCATTCCAAAGGATCGTGACTTCAATTGAGGAAGGGGTGATGTCTCCAAGGGGATGAGATTATCAACCCCACTAGGGAATGAGACTACCGACTACCAATCACGGGGAAACTTAAACAATAGGGTAGCTCAAGGAGGGAGGTATATTACCTACTACAAAAAATGTGGTAGCCTAAGCAAAGGTAATCATCTTGTTAGAAATATATTGGAGCGTAATAGGTTTCTCAAAGGTAGAGATGACCGCTGTAACACCTCAAAATTTGCCCTCCTCTTCTTGGGACTAGTTTAGCATTTTGGATTTCATTTTTAGGACATTAGTCATTGCATATTGCATATCATGTGAAAATAAACAAGTCATCCTCCTAAGTCTTTCTCAGAAGATAGAGAGGTTAAGAGATTCATGCCTGAGGGTCTCATAAATTGATCACCAGCCATTTGAGGGTTTGTGCTTCAATTAGGGTTTTCTTGGTTCTTCAAGGAGGTTGAGTATTATCTTGGTTGAAAGGATATGTCACTATCATCATGGTCTTATCATCCTCAAGGGGTTCATTGTTCCTGATCATGTTCCTTGGGATTAGGGTTTTGACCTCTGGTCAACCCTAATCAGTGCTATTCTACCAGTCAGGATTTTTCAAGGAGATGAGGTATTTATTAAGATGGAGATCATCATGTGGTTTTATTGAGCTTGCATAAGTTAGGGGTTCATTTTGGTGTCATTTCATCAAGTGGTTGAGGCTCAAAATCGTCTGTGCATGTTCAAGTCATCTGTCAACCAGAAAGTCAACAGAAAGTCAACTGAGGGCTAGGAGGTGGAGAAATGATTTTCAACATCTCATTCATGTTCAAAAGAGGCTTATTAATCATGTCAAATGCATATCTTGAAGAATTTGAGGTCAGATCAAAAGTTTCCCAAAATGGAAAGTGACCTATAATTGAAAGTTTCCAAAAGTGGAAAGTTTTTGGTTCAAATTCAACTTGATCTTACATCATCAAAAAAGCTTCAAATGAAATTTTTTCCAACATGAAAGTTGAAGATCTCTTTCTCCCATTTCCAAAAAGTCCAAGATCATGAATTTATGATGAATGGTTGAAGAGATATGGTCAAATCATTGCCAAGTATACATGGAACTCCAAATGAGCATAACTTTTGATCGAAAGCTTCAAATTGAGTGGTTCTTTTTGCAATATTCTTCTCTTGACCTCTAATTTCCAAATCATGCATCACATTACATAAAATCTCATCACATAATCACTTGCATATCCATGCCTTTTTTGGAGGGAAATTGCAAAATTCAAAAATGGTGCATTGTATGGACTTTCTACCATTGCCATTGAGTTTAAAAAAGGATTTTAAGTGAAAATGATCAAGCCAAGGGTACTGTTCACGTTTAATTGGTACATGCACCATGCAAATTTTGATTTTTTGCAAAACACCTTATTTTCATTAGCCAAGTTAGTTATGAATTAACAAGGTGATTAGTAGAGCATATATATACTCTAATCATAATAGAATTGAGGGAGGTTAATCACAATTTCACATTTCTAGATCTAGTTTCTCTCTCCCTCCAAAATTTTCTTCAAACCAAATTTCAAAATCCTTCAACATAACACCTTGTTTTTGTTGAAGATTCATGATCAGTGAGTTGATTAGAGTGTGAATCAAGTATTGGTTTGTTGAATTCGTGCAAGAACCAAGCATTTGAAGCTCAAAACTCAAAGATTGAAGTTGATTATTAATCTAGATCTACACGTTCTCAAGCTTCCTTTTCTTCATCAAACATCATCACAAGCATTCTGGAACTGATTTGGATCATCTGGAGCTTTGAATCGTGCAAAACAAGGAACTGCTCTTCAAGAGGTGAGTTTTTCGAGCTTCATAATTTCACGATTCATGTAGATATTCTTGTAGATCTTGCTTTGCTGATCGTTTTGATATAAATTTCGTGCGATTTGGATAAGAATTGAGAGAGATATGCTTGATTGAAGTTTCACATGTCAAACTTTATTTGCTTCGATTTGCATGAATCATGTTGAATTAGGATTAATTGATGCTTGATCTGTTATCTCCTTTGCATGAGCTTCGTTTTGGTATAAAGTTTTTGAAAATCTGAGCATTTCTGGAAATCTGGAAAAATCTGGAAAAACTCCATTGAAGTTCATGAGTGTTCTTCGTGTTCTTCATGAAGAAGATGAAGATTCATCATTTGCGTCGGTTTTTGTGACCGTTGTAACCGCCGCTATTTCCCTAGGGCTTTTAAGCCAAAACGACGTAGTTTCATTGCTAGGCGCACTCCTCATTTGAATCTCAACCTGGTTCGATTCCCAGCGAAGACAAATATTCAAATCCATTCATATTTTATTGCCTTTCCCTCCAAATTTCTAATATATGTTCATCTTGATTTTCATTATTTTTTCCAACTTGTAAAATGCATATCAAATTGAAAAATGATCCAAAATATACTTGGTTTTTTGCTAATTGTTCCTTGAGACGTCTAGTTTTTTATGATGATTTTTTCTGAAGTTGTGCATGGCTGGAATTTTATTTGCTCTAGGTTGATTGATCATGTATGCATATGTGACCTTGCCTTGCTCTTTCTATCATAAAATGATTGATTTTAATCCAATGGACTTGAAATTTTACATGCTGATTCTAGACACATTGATGAACCTTTTAGGCTTGGTTTGGTATTTTTCTCACGTGCCAATTCTGTTTTATGCTTGTGTTTGCATGGTGTGACAATTTGTGTCACACCTTTGGTTGTCTAACTTGTGCAATTTGATTTCCATGCCAAATGACCTCTAATGCTTCTGATCTTTTGCATGATGAATGTTTTGGATGTGTTGAATGCTCATGAATTTTTCCAGAATTATTTGAATCATTTCTGTTTTGATTGGGATTTTTCATTCTTAATGTTCAAATGTGTGCCTTGAATTGGTCATTGACTTCTCTTGCCTATTACATAAACTTGCATGATGATTTTGGTTTGGTCCTTTTTAGGACTTGTTCTTGATTGGTTAAATATGATCCATGTTGAATATCAAGTTCTGTTTTGGCTTTTTGATTCACTTTTGACCCTAGGCTTTGACCTAGTGGTTTGTTACTTACATTTGAGTTGTGACTTCAGGTTCAAGTGTACATCTCCATGGTTGATGTTGCTCCTTCATTTGAGCTTGATCGTTTGTTGTTGTTGGCTAACATTTGCGTGTTTTGCAGGCTTTGAGAACAACTCACGTGTGTTTATGGTTTATGTATTGCATATTGGGTTGTCTGTTTGATATTGACTGTTGACTGTGTGTCTGAGTATTATACTGATTGGTTTAGCTGTTTCCACATGTACCTAAGTTGCTTTAAGTTCATTTGAACTTTGCTATGCTTGCTTGTGGTTAGCATACCACTGAGGTATAATTCCTTGATCTTCATGTAGTCTGGAAGACCTGCTGTAACTGGCAGGCACCTGTCTGAAGCCCTCCTTAAGAGGCCATGTTTTTTATTGTTTAACTTTGTGCCAAGCAGGTTAAGTCCTCTTAAGAGGCAACTGGAAGATAAAAGGGATGTGTAATCCATCCCCTGTTATTCTGTTGTGTCATTCATTTTGCTCACACCATGTGTTGATGCACTTTGAATAAAAACCAAAAATCTTGTAGTGTCAGTCATGTGGAGAAGAGTTCATTCATTCTGGACTCCCACACTTTCTATTGATTAAAGCTCTCCCAGGCCAGGGATAAGAGCTATGAGGCACACCCCTCATTCCCATTTCATCTGCTTCACCCTAACTCTCAATGTTAGGGTTAAGAGCTCAAAACACCCATTTCCAGTTGGTTTGTTTGTCAAGGTCGATATGACCCCTTGACTAAAACCTAACCTTGCTTGAGCCCCTTGGTTGTGTATAGTGTGTGCTATTTGCTTTGATGTTTATCTGCTTAGCTTATCATCTCCTTTCTGTAGGAGTCGTATGATCAACTTTTGAGGAAGTTGATGTACGTAGGTGTCATACCCCGATTTTGGTCCTGAATTTTTTATGTTTTTTATTTTTGTTTAGCATGCCTGGCCTAACCTTACTTTGGTTTTATATGAGGATTGGTCTTGATCCAAAGTCATGATGTTGTTCATGTGATTGTTAATGCACATATGGTCTTGGTCATCCGAACAACCAACCTTCTTGTGTCACAAGCCAATTGCCAATCATGCCACTTGATTCATGAATATCCCTTTCAAATCCTAATCTTATACCATCATTTCATGGCCTTGTTAACACATACTACCAGTCAAGTCATGTTCTTTTCAAAGTCAAGCACTCAAGTCATAAAATAAACCAATTGTAAAACAAATTTCAAACCATTTCAATTCATTTCACATCATTCTAAACCATCACATTTGATTCTACATAAAAAAAAGGGTACAAGTCTTGACAGTTTTGACCAATTGTTGACTTTGGTCAACAGTTGACTTTTTGGTCAACATTGACCAAAGTCACCCAAAACCCAAAAGCCTTAATTTTCACCACAATCATCAATCATTTGTCCATTTACAAGAAAAATGCAAATAAAATCGAATTTTAACCAATTGTTGACTTTGGTCAACAGTTGACTTTTTGGTCAACTTTGACCAAAGTCAACCCTATGCCATTGGTCATCCCTAATCACTAAATGGCTGGCCATAACTCTCATTCCATTATCCATGTCCATGTTATCTTTGGTTTAACCACTTGTGCTTGGCTTATTCACTTTAATGTCAACATGGTCACACCTTGAACCTTTAGAATCTTGCTTTGCCAATTAACTTCCATCATGCTGCATTTGCCCTGCTATACCAACCTGCTGCAACGCCTAACCTGCACAGACCAAAGTCATAACCAACATTAAGGTCAATCCATGAAGTGTTGCTAATATGCCATGACCTAAAACCATAAGTGTTGTCAATGGCCAAGCATAAACCTGCTGTGAGCATGAGCCAGCAGGACCCAATTCAAAGGTTTTAACCAAACTTCTCACTCTAAGATCACGGGAAGAACGATGGATTCTCATGATAATCATTCAGCTAGAGTTCATCAAACTACAACCTGCAAAACAACAGCACCCCACACACACAGAAGCAAACCGCAACAGTAACTAACATGTCGGAGAATTCAGTACAGAGTTTATTTCATAACTTTGAGAAAGTTGCAAATTTTGTTCAACATCACGTATCTAATATCATAGGCCATCATATCCAGTCATCAGGAACATCTGGTATAGGCTCTGTCAATGCCTCCATCAAAGCTCCATTTGTGAAAACTACATCTTCTGTACAACCACGTGATCCTGTTGTCAAGGGTAAGTCCTCTACCCTTGTGACTAAAGAAGACCTTGGAAGGGCTACATGGACTTTTCTTCACACTCTTGCTGCTCAGTATCCAGACAATCCTACAAGACAACAGAAGAAAGATGTAAAATAACTGGTACAGATCTTGTCTCGAATGTACCCTTGCAGTGAATGTGCAAATCACTTTAAAGAAGTTCTTAGATCAAATCCTGTACAGTCGGGGTCACATGCTGAATTTTCTCAGTGGCTATGTCATGTGCATAATGTTGTCAATAGAAGCATCGGCAAACCAATTTCCTGCATGAAAAGGTCATGGCGGAATTCTTCAAGAATTAATTCATGAACTGTTCGACCCTTTAGCTTCCCTCAAAATGGTGATGGAACAGTATCAATCCAAACATTCCTGCAGCATACAAAAGAACAACCAGCGCAACCAATAGTTTGCCTGCAAGAGGACCAACCAAGTTTCACTTACCATCCTCATCAACACATTTAACATTGCCTTGCAAACACCCTGCAGGAACAAGCAAACATGTCTGCAACCATCAAACCTGGACAGGTCAAGTGAACATCATGCCGCAAACACCTAGCATACAAATGGCATCCAAGAAACATTCAACCATGCATCATCCAACATATACTCAGACCAGGAACAATTGCATCATGTGGTACTACAAAACATACTGCACAAACACATCATCATAATACTACACCAAGTTAAATATGTGAGCTTAGTCTTGAAACTTAGCCCACTTTGCATGTTGATTAACAACCAGAGGCATACACAAAATCCACAAGCCATGCTTACCTGCAAGTAAACAAACCAAAAGTCTGTAGCAAGATTCATGCAAACATCCCAACAAAGCAGTCAACAGTTAATGCAAGCCATGTGATTGCATCCCACTTAAGCCAGAACAATGCCAATTATTCCACACAATAAGCCAAAGAGTCATACCTGCATAAGACATGGCAATGCTAACACCCTAAAACCAACTGGATAACCAGCCTTAAGCCAAGTGAGCATGTTGCAACATGTTGTCAATATCCTGCAGAACAGGATACCAGGCATGACCAAACACCAAGCCTATTCACATCAACTTTTGACCATTACCAATGCATCATAACAATTTGTATAATACAAGCATGGTAATGGGTTCCAAACAGATAGCATTGCAAACCTCCACAAGTCAGAATCCAAAGCAGAATCCGTAGCAGAGCTTGGCTCACAAAAACTCAATATGTAAAAGCACCTACATGATACACCACTGGATAAGATGCCATTGGCAGGTTTGCTAGCATCGTATAATCCTCCAACATCAACCAAACCGCAACATCTTCAAGTATTCAAAACAATCTGCAAAAGTGATTTGTCTGGTTCATTTGGCGGTGAACTCTGCAGGATTAGTGTCTGCTGTAGAGTAGGTAAAACATGCAGAACTTCCTTCAACTGATGTTATGCAGTAACAAACCAATGGTAGGCTCTGGTTATTCAAAAGCTTGAAAATGAACAAATTTGATTGGGACCATCCACTCCACTTGTAACCAATTTTCACTGCGGTAAAAGAAAAACAGCAAGGCAGTTAAATTCCAGAAAAAAATCCTAAAATGGAATAGAGATAAAATTCAAAGAGAAAGTATGAGTCCATATTACCGTTTCTAGTCTAGCTTCAAACAGGCAATTTGATTCTGAGAACACCCAAAGCGCTTTGCAGAGTTACTCTTCTGGAACACAAAAAACACCAATTGAAACCCTAGCTGCAGAAATATAAAAGGAGAAGAGAATCAGGAATTGAGGACAGAAAAAAAAACTTGGAGGCGAAAATCTCAAACAAAAACCCTAAAATCCCAAAATCGGATACCTGGATTGGGAGGCCAACTTCTTCACGCCTTTCACCGCCGCCGTGACACTTTGTGAGAATTTCTTTCCTTTTTCCTTTTATCATTTTCATGTATTTGTTGATAGATTCGGTGAGAGTGATGAGAGTAGAGAGTCTCGTCTGAGAGAGAGCGATTGAGTGAGAGAGGTACGGTTGAGAGAACAATTTTGGTTGGAGTTTGTGAGAGTGGCGCGATTGAGAGAGGGTTTCGCTGAGAGGGACGTGAGGTCACGTGAGAGAGAGATTTCGTTAAGAGATTGAAAGAAGCATGAGAGAGAGGAGCGTTTGAGAGATTGGAAGAGAACGAGGACGAGGGTCTGTTAGTTGGTTTCCATTTTCCTTTTTTTTTTTAAAATTTATTTTTAAATAAAGATAAACATTGAAACAATAAAAATTTTATGTTTTAAATTTCCTAAGTTTTCATTTGATAATATTTTCATTTAATATATTACATTAACATTTTTTGATTCCCAATTTACTAGCCTCTAGAACCCAACAGCCAAGCGGCTGGGTTTATTAGGATAGTCCAACAGACTTTTTTTATTTTAGTTTTTTATTCTAATATTTAATCTATTTTGGTTTATATATTTAAAGTAGCATCAAAATAATAAATAACCATGAGTGGTATGGTGGAGAAGGGTAGTATCATAGTCTTGAGTGGGGTGGGTTCAATACCCTGGTATGTTGCCTTGGTTTTCCAACATTTTAATTTTTCCATATTTTCTTTAATTCTCATATTTAATTATCTAGCCTTACCATTTAACTAACATGTTTCTATCATTTATTTATTTTTTATTATTTTATTTTTAATATGACTTATGTGATTATTCATTTTTTTTGGGATTTATGTGAATTATTATATTTGTGTTTGTTCATTCATTTGTACAAATTATTTGCCTTTATGTGTGAGTTATGTTACAATCATGATAAATCATCACAATCTCATTGATAAAAAACCCATTCAAAACCATTTTAAAATTATAAAAAATCATATTTTCTCGATTCAATGTCGAGCCCATTTTTCCACACCCTTGTAAGTCGATTGCTTTTTAAGCATCGCCATCAACCTCACATAGCTTACTCTTGGGCTTTCTTACAATGAGCCGGTTCTCTTGCACTTACACTCATATTTCGAGTCATTTTGTTGTTTGGGCCCGATTTAATTATTTCATGATTTTTTGACAACCCCCATTCATAACAAATGTATCCCTCTCCCATGAAATGTATAATACTTATTCTTTCATTCTTTATTCATCTGTTAATACAAGAATTAAAATGAACATTCGATAACCATTTCAAAGCAAGATCAAAACCTCGATCCAACGTCGAGTAATCATTTTTCAAAACCTAACAGAACCAGCACGTATTCATCCACCCTTTTGTAAGTCGATTGCTTTATGCATCGCCATCAACCTTGTAAGTCGATTGCTTCATGCATCGCCATCTACCCTTATCCCTAACACTTCTCCTTGCTCCACTCGTCAATTCTTGTTCCGATTAGGTATCACCCATTAGATAGAACCCTTTTGTATGATAACATAGGTAGGATTCCCATATCCTTTTGTATGATAACATAGGTAGCATTCCCTTATCCTTTTGTATGATAACATAGGTAGGATTCCCTTATCCTTTTGTATGATAACATAGGTAGGATTCCCTTATTCTTTTGTATGATAACATAGGTAGAATTCCCATATTCTTTTGCATGCTAACATTAGGTAGATATTCCCATTTGTAAATCCTGACACTTAAGTACATATTGCATGACAACTCTAGGGCAGAACTTCCCCATTTCTTTTAGACCTTCCGTGCGTCTCCGATCTTGTGGCATGTCAATCCATCCTATTGCAAAGAGGTAACTGCCTAAGACTCGATTCAGCGAGCTGCGACACCTGCTGCTAGGATGTGAACACATTGCTCACTCTCCTTTGACACAACTGGTGTCCTCCTTTGTAAGTCCATGTTCAGACGGCAATCCCTATGTAGCCGAACTACGGCAACTCTGATTCTCATGTTCAGATGAGATACGTAGGCACAAGATGCGAGGTCTTGCCGAGTTTGACTAACGACTAACAACTAATCCTTGTTTGCTTTCGCCCTTGTTGCGATCCTTTCTCTCGCCCTCGTTGCGATCGAGACCTTCCCTTTCTCTTGCCCTAGTTGCAATCGAGACCTTTGTTCCCGTAGTTAGCTGAACTATGTTTTGCTCTAATTCTCATTCCCGATGAGATACGTAGGTATAAGACGCGATGTCTTAGCGAGCACACTCCTCTTTAACCCATAGGTAGTCGAGCTACGAAGACTCTGATTCTCATATTCATATGAGATACGTATCCAATAGATGCGATATCTGTGCGAGTCATTTTTCTATTGACCCTTTTAGTAAATAGTACATTAGATAAACACACACCCTTTAGACAAGAACGACAAGAGTGGATCCCGTAGAGTACTACGGATGCGTAGGGGTGCTAATACCTTCCCTTCGCATAATCGACTCCCGAACCCAAGATTTGGTTGCGAGACCTTGTCTTTTCCTTTCCTCTCTTCAGGTTTACTTCGAGCGTTTCCTTTCCCTCCTTTGGGATAAATAACGCACGGTGGCGACTCTTCTGTCATCTTTTTCTTTCGCCGGTTGTTTTTTTGCACCACTGTATTTTTCAGGTTGCGACAGTAGGGATAGACTTGAGTTGACTCACTGTCTGGGTGAGTCAAACTCTTGTTAGAAACCTCAACCTAGGACTATTGTGGATTACATGATAACTATTAGGCTCGAGTCAGTCTCCCTTCTAGTCTGTCATTTCCCAGTCTCTGGTTAGGATAGAAATTTCTCCCCTGTTCAGGGGAACTACGTTGCCCTGATCCTCATACCAGATGAGGTACGTAGGCAGGAGATCGTGCGAGGTCTCTCCGGGCACCCTTTTTCTTTTTGTGTGTGTTTGCTTGACAGCTAGCAGGCTCGAGTACCAGACTCCCTGTTAGCTTGTTTGTTCAACCTTTGTGTTTCTTTTGACGACTCAGCGTTCGGTTAGCGTGTGCTTGTTTGGAGTCTGACGTAAGTCCAGTGATTGGCAGTCGGTTTCCTGTGTTTGTTTGTGTGTTCGGAGTCTGATGTAAGCCCAACGATTGGCATTCGGTTTCCTTGTGTGTTTGTTGTGTGCTTGGAGTCTGACGTAAGTCCAGCGATTGGCAGTCGGTTTCCTCGTTTGTGTTTGTTGTTCGGAGTTGGATGTAAGACCAGCGATTGGCATTCCGATTCCAGTTGTGTGTTTGCTCTGATGTCTCAGCGTCTTTGTGTTGTGTTTGCTTCGGCGTGTGTTAGCCGAACTACGGTAGCTCTGATTCTCGTTCCAGATGAGATACGTAGGCATAGGATGCGATATCCTAGCGAGCCCGTTCCCCTCTTCTTCCATCTGTGTTTCTTATTCCAGTGTGCGTGCATTCTTTGAGCAGTTATTCAGCAACCTTATTCTATTCTTCTGAGCGTGGATCCCGTCGAGTACGACAGACGTGAGGGGGTGCTAATACCTTCCCCTTGCGTAACCGACTCCCGATCCTTGCAATCTCCGATCGTAAGACCATTTCCTTTCCAGGTTTACTTCGAGCGTTTCCTTTCCCTCTTTTGGGATAAATAACGCACGGTGGCGGCTCTGTTTGTTTGTTTTTCCCGCCGGTTGTTTTTCGCGGATGCGACAGCTGGCGACTCTGCTGGGGAATAAAGAGAAGTTGACCTCTTGCTGGTCCATCTTCCCTAAGCGAGTCAATCCTAGCGCTCTCTAGGGTAGTTTTGGTTGCTTTTATTGCTCTATTTATTGCATTTATGATTATTATACTGTGAATATTTGCATATATGTTTGCATGCATCATATTATCATTGTGCTGATTCTGTACAGGTTGGTTCCTCTGATTTGGGGTGGGTGTTCTGAGTGGGGCTAAAACCCAGGCCCGAGTATACACCTAGGATTAGCATGGTCTCATGTTGCCTCTCATGTTAGGCCAACATGTTTTGGCGACGTGATATACCACAAGCCGGACGAGGTTCATTTGAGAGTGCTCTTCCTTTGTGGAGTATCCACTCTGGTTGAGTTACCTCATCTGAGCTGGTGACTTCGGTGACCGTTCTTTCCCGGATCATTGGTTTAGACGATCTTACGAGAGCTGCAATGGCACACCCGAAAGGGCAAACCCGTTGAGTATCTTTGCCCGATTGTCAAAGCCATTATCCGCCTTAGGATGACCTGATTAGAATTTACCTGTGAGGGGAGGGTTGATTCCTGCAGATGCATGTTCTGATGGTGACTTTGATGGTGACTAATGGTTCAGCCGTTGATCAGAGTCCTATTTATAAGTCGGATTTATGGATATTTATTTCTGGGACGCCGGAGTTCTGTCCGCGGTATTTATCAGTGGGGATCCGTTTATTTCAGGATTCCCTGGGTTGATTCAGATGATGTTGTGGTTATCAGTTCAGTGGCTTTCTAGTGATGATGGTGATATATCCTCCGTTCCGTTTATTTCGGAACTCATGAGTCGGATTTGGGGTTACTCAGTACCTCAGATGGTTGTGATCAATTCAGAGACCGTAACTCAGTGCAGTTGATGTTCAGATGACTTGGAGGATGGCACAGTGCATTGCATTCATACATCAGCATCATTCCCATTTTGCATTCATCCGCATCTAACTCATGTCTATCCATACTCAGGGTACATTCTCGATTGAGATCCCGGTTGAGAGACATCCTGATGTCAGAATGTTATGGTCGAAATTTTTATCCGTCTCGATGAAGCCAGGATCGAAAGGCAGAATGTTCCTCATATGGATAGACATTGCATGCGTGAGTCATATTAACCTGTTTTCTGTTTTGTAGGTGTCAGTATCTAACCAAGTGCACATAGCTCTTCCGCTCAGATATCCTACTAGACTCAACAAGTCCAAGCTAATGGATCCATCCAACGCCGACATTCTCGAATTGAAAGAGATGATGAGAGAGCTGTTCAAAGTCGTGCAGGGGCTCACCTTGGGGCAGAAAGCAATGGCTGAGAGGTTGGAGAGGATTGAAAGCTGGATGATAAAGGAGAAAGTTCAGGGAAAGGCTCCGTCATCCTTAGTAAAGAAGCCCTCTGGCAATGGTCAGCCCAAGAAGGAGGTTGAATCAGGTGGTGTGCCTGCCCGAAAGGAACACGGTAAGGATCGTTACCACCCTTATGCTGCTACAGTGACGATTCCTACTGGTAATCGATCTGCACAACAGCAACAGCAGTCACCTCAACAGAGAACACAAAGAGCTGGGTGCCAAGTGAGAAGAAGGATGACTGATCGTCAGTTTGATAAGCCACCCGTGACTTATGCCTTTCTGTTTAAGAGGTTGAAGGATCTTGGGTTGGTTCAGCCAAGGACATTGGTTCCAGTGAGACCGGATCAGAGGCTGACAAACTATGATGAGAATGTCAGATGTGAGTTCCATTCTGGTGCACCCGGACATCACATTGAGGGGTGTAAAGCTTTTAAGCATGTCGTTCAAGATTTGGTGGATTCTAAAGCCATCAATTTTGCACCGACGCCGAATGTTAATGCTAACCCCGTGCCGATGCATGGTCCTATGGGGGTGAACGTGATGATAGAGGATAAGAGAAAAATAGAGGTGACGGATGTGGATCAGTTGAGGACTCCAATGTCTGTGGTCAAGAGACATCTGATGAAGAGTGGAGTTTTCCCTGGTTGTGATAATCGTTGTGCTGCCTGCACCGTCACTACAAATGGGTGTGTAATGCTGAGGGAGACGATTCAGAGAATGATGGATGAAGGACGTCTTTGATTTGAGAAAGTTGATTGGGGGAGGAGGACATCTTTGTCAACCAACTGTCATCGTTCAAGCAGGTAGAAATGGACGGTGAAGTATTTGAAACACCATGTCAGGCAGTTGAGACCGTCAAGGTAGAAAATGCCATTTGTGTTGAGAAAGAGAAAAAGTTGTCCATTTCTTCTTACAAACAGGCCATGGAAGTGGTGAAGAACAGAGAGGCCCAAGGCTGGGGAAGAATAGTAGACATTACGGTGAAAGCAGATAGGTTCGGGGTTGGCTATCAATCAGGTCAAGGCTCATCGGGGCCGAACAGAGGACGTTGTCAACCATTCACGTTCACCGGTGCTGGAATGCTAGATCCAGATTGCATCTATGCGGTGGGTGAAGAGACTGACAGTGACTGCGAGCTCGATGGCTGGATAAAACCGTGCGTACCAGGGATGGAAGTCCAGAACTGGAAGGCCGAAAAGATCATCACTGTCACTCATCGTGAAGAGTAATATTTCTGTTTTTCAATTCTGTTTGCATGAAAGCCATACGTTTTGCCCGAAACGTAATGGTCCATTGTAAGGGCCACCTCATGTGTTTCATTTTGCATCATTAATGAATGAATGTTTTTTGTAGTAAAAGCGGTATTCCCTATTTTTCATTTATTTTTGTAGTTTTAAAAAATAAAAAAATGGCAATGTTTATTTTCATTCTCTTTCCTTTTGATTTGTCTCGTTCCGACCTCAAAAGCAATGCATGAATCCGCATTCATGTAGATGCGACTATTCTCCTGATTTCATTGATAACAATTCGGTTACACCTCTGTATGACTTCGACAATCCGATCTATCATGCCGAAGAAGAAGGCGAAGAAGATCGTGATCTGCTGGAAGATTAGCCAGGTTGTTGAGACAAGAGGAGAAGGTGATTCAACCGCACGAGGAGCGAGTTGAGATCGTTAATCTGGGCACCGACGAGGTCAGAAAGAAGTGAAAGTTGGGTCCGCCTTGGAGGCGAGTGTCAAGAGTGGAGGTGATGCCATTCAGTATCAAGAATGCCGGTGCCGCGTATCAGAGAGTCATGGTGACTTTGTTTCATGATATGATTCATCATGAGATTGAATGCTATGTTGATGACATGATAGCAAAGTCCCAAACAGGAGAGGGGCATCCGGTAGACCGGGACAGGTTGTTTGACTAGCTGAGACAATTCAAACTGAGGTTGAATCCGAATAAGTGCACTTTCGGAGTGCGGTCCGGTAAATTGCTAGGGCTTATTGTGAGCGGAAAAGAGGAATCGAGGTTGATCCTGCTAAAAAAAAAGAGAAAAGAAAAAAGCCATACAGGAAAATGCCTGAACCGAGAACAGAAAAAGAGGTTCGTGGTTTCTTAGGTAGATTGAACTGCATTTCACGGTTCACATCTCATCTAACAGCCACGTGTGAACCCACTCAAGCTGTTGAGAAAAGATCAAACGGTCAGGTGGAATGATGGTTGCCAAGGGGCATTGAGAAATAAAAGAATAAGTTGCAGGAGCCTCCGATTCTGTCGCCTCCCTGTAGAGGGAGACCGTAAACCCTGTACTTGACAGTCCTCGAGGGGTCTATGAGGTGTGTACTGGGGCAGCATGACGAGTCTGGTCGAAAAGAGCATGCAATTTACCTTAGCAAAAAGTTTACCGACTGTGAAACAATATATTCACTGCTCGAGAAAACTTGCTGTACTTTGGCATAGGCTGCTCGCCGACTAAGACAGTATATGCTGGTTCATACCACTTTATGGGTTTCCAAGATGGATCTGATCAGGTATGCATTTGAGAAGCCATCAAAAGAAGCCAGCATTGACCGGACGGGTTGCGAGGTCATAAACGATTTTTGACTGATGTGATATTCAGTACACCTCTCAGAAGGTAATCAAGGGGAGTGTATTGTCTGATTACCTCGCCCAACAACCCATTGAGGATTATCAACCGATGAAGTTTGAATTCCCTGATGAGGACATCGAGGTTCTCAAATCGAAAGATTGTGAGGAACCGATCCCGGAGGAGGGGCCTGACCCTGAATCCGAACGGATTCTGATGGGGTTGTTAGCGTGAATGGTATGAGTTGGTGTTGCTTTGGTTACGCCGAAAGGGATCCCACGTTCCTTTTGCTGCCCGGATAACATTTGAATGCACCGACAATGCGGCAAGTATGAAGCTGGTATCTTGGGTATTGTACCTCGGTGCATCTACTGGGGCAAAGCCTTTCTCGCTGTGTATGGAATGGAAGTCGTGTTACCGGTTGAGGTCCAGATTCCTTCTTTGAGAGTCCTGATGGACGTGAAATGGGAAGAAGCGGAATGGGTAAGGACTCGGTACGAAGAGTTAAGCCTGATTGAGGAAAAGAGGCTGGTAACCATTCGTCATGGGGCAGTTGTACCAGCAGCGGATAAAGCGTGTTGTTGACCGAAAAGTGCGACCTCGTGCGTACCACGTAGGAGAGGTGGTGTTGAAAAGGATCCTTCCTCCTCAGAACGATCGTAGGGGCAAATGGACACCCAGTCATGAATGCCCATTCGTGGTCAAGAAGGTTTTCTCTGGCAGAGCCTTGTTGTTGACGACCATGGATGGTGAGGATTTTCCATCCCCTGTGAATGCGGACGCAGTTAAAAAATACTTCGTATAAGAGACCCGCTGGACGGAAAGAATAAAATAGTCCAGGCAAAAATGGGCATCCCGGCGAACCAAAAAAATGAAAAAAGTTTGGGCAAAAATTAGGGATAAAAAGAAAAAATTGTACACCCGGCAAGTCAAAAACCCCACAAGGGCGGCTTGGGCAAAAAAGGGTATCCCGGTGGACTGAAAACCCGAAAGGGAGGTCCAGGAAAAAGAGGGATTGAAACGAACAACTGCGTCCAACATGATCGTTTGGGCTTTGGTTAAGGCACATGGATAATTCCCGGCAGGGATCGGTCTGAAGCGTCTTGTTTAGAAGGCAGAAAGCAAGGAGAGTCTGAGGACATATGGGGTGTAACCGAGTTGGAACTCGATGAGATCACGGTTTTCACATTGCCATTAGGATAAATTTTCCTTTTGTGCGCAATTACCTATTTTCAGGAATTGCTTCCTTTGTATTGCTCAGTTTTGAGCCACACCTTTTTCAATCAATAAAATGCACATTCAGTCAAATAATTTTGTTTTTGTTTTTCATTACCGCTTTGATTGCAAAAACATCCGTTTATTTTGATAAAGAATCTTTGCATTTTAAAACATGGAGATCCCTTCCAATGCATGCTTATAAGATTGAAAGCTTGAAATCTTATTCGGAAGGTTGAGTGACCCAGGTGTTGAAACTTTGGCACGCATGGGGCACGTTTTTGTCTAACGATCTCTTTTGCAGGTGCTGTTAGATGATTTCACTCACTTGCAGGTTGTGACGCGAAGCGTTCGTTTTGACGAAAGATCCCCGTGGGGTCTAATCAGGGACAAGGGATTGACGAATGGTGAAGAAGCGGCGAGGGATGACGACGATCCTGGAAGGTTAATCAAGAAGACTCTTCAAAGTCTGAGGTTTGGAAAGTTTGTGCGAATCCAAGGAGTTCGATTTCCGTAGAGTACGGAGAAGTCGAGAATACAAGGTGATGAATCAGAAAAGTCCAGACGAGTCTGGGAGCTCTCAAAAGTGGAAAACTGATACTGGATTTAGATGTTGAATACCAGGGTTCGACGAGTCGACGGGTGTTCTGTGCCAGACTTTCCTTGTTTCCCCAAGCAGAGTTGGGATTGCTACCTCCCCAGCAGATTCAAGGTCTGTGACTTCCCTAGCAGGGTCGGGATGATTATCTCCCCAGCAGGTGGGAGATCGGCGTTTCCTCAGCAGCCAGGCCTGAAGGTTGCTATTTCCCCAGCGGAGGTGTCTGTTGGTAGTTGTTTCCCCTAGCATGGCGGAGCTTGTTAAGTTCCCCAGCGAGTCGAAGATTGTTGTTTTCCCCGTAGAGTGCGTTGGTAGTTTCTTCCCCAGCGAAGTCCCCAAGTGGATCGGGTTCAGTGGAGGTCATCCCTGGTAAGGGTGGTCCTTTCCCCAGCAGCGGTGCTATTCCCCCAGCGGGGTGGAGATTGGAGCGTTAGCGAGTTCCTCAGCAGAGTGCCTCGAGCTCCCCAGAGCTAACAGAGTTCAGAGCAACCTCCAGAGACTGAAAGAAACTCATCTGCAAAGAGCCAATTCCATCTCATATAAACCCTCAGATTGCTTTGCAAACCCAACCGGGCAATTCAATTTCATTCGATCTCTCCAATCAGGTTTGCCCTATTTCCATTACTCTATGCTTTCAATTTGAATGCTCTGAATGTATGAGGTATTATGGGTGAATTTGGAAGAGTGGGTATCGTTAGGTTTTGCATGTGGGCACACGTTTTAGTATGTATGTCATGTCTTGATATGTGGATCCTTGCCCCCTGACTTTGAATTTTGATACCCTTTTGATGCATGTGTTTGACAAGAGGTTTAGGCCTCCTACACTTGGTTGCTTTTTGTGAGCTCTTTTTGTGAATTTTAATGGCATGATTCATGTGGTTACATTTTGATTTGGGGCAACTCTTGATTGCGCCCCATCTTGTCACTCTAACCTGTTTGTTGAGTTTTTTGTGAGGGCTCACATGACTCCTGAAAGGATAGCTTGCTTGGCATTCCACTTTATTTGTGGGATACCATTTGGAGATTTATTCCGATTACCTGTATTGACTTGCTTTCTTTGATGGTGCCAGCTCGAGAGATCTCTGGGTTTCTTATTTCTTTAGCTGTTATTACTTCGGATCTTTATCCGTGTGGTAGATCTCTTGATCCTTTATCTTTCCCACATTTTACCGTTTTCTTAGCTGGAAGACCTCAATAGGAGGCAATGTTTTCTTTTGTTTGTTTACTTCTGTGCCCAAAGACCTCCAAGAAGAGACATCAGTGCTAAAGACCTCCCTGAAGAGGCAATTGACGGATAAAAGGGATTAGTAGTCAATCCCCCGTTATTCAGTGCGCCGTTCTTTAAGATCACACTACGTGTCGATGCTTCAGAACCAAAAGCCCAAGATCTTTTGTCCGGTCAGTCAGTGGAGAGGGTTCCACCTTCCTGAATCCCCACTTTTTGTCATGAGCTCACCCTATCCAGGGTTAAGAGCTATGAGGTCTTATCCTCATTACCCGCTTGATCTACTCACCCTGACGTTCAGTGTCAGTGGTTCAAAGCCCATTTGATTACCTTTCCATGGCTTGTTTGTCGAGGTTGATATGACCCCTCTTGACTAAAGCCCTACCCATGTATGTTTGAGCCACCTTGGTGGCATTTTACTTTATGCATGTTTATTTTGTATGGTGTGATCGTCTCCCCATAGGATTGCTAGGCTTCGTATAGTCTCTCGTTTGCATGTCAATTAAGGTAGCACTGTTCCTTCGCCTAGGACTTCCTTTTTGCATGAGCATTCCTAAAACACAAACAAACTCATTGATTTTTCTTCTCCTAAGAACACGTTAACTCCTTCTACTACAGGCGAGTAAGTCTCCAAAGGTCGAGCATCCGGTAGATTGCGTAGTAACGTCGTTCATCTAAAAAACACAACCCTTAACCCGTAGGTAGCCGAACTACGGCTTGCTCTGATTCTCATTCCAGATGAGATACGTAGGCATAAGACGCGATGTCTTAGCGAGCACACTCCTCTTTAACCCCTAGGTAGCCGAGCTACGAAGACTCTGATTCTCATATTCAGATGAGATACGTATGCAGTGGATGCGACATCCGTGCGAGTCATTTTCTTTTGACCCCCCTTTTAGTAAGTAGTACATTAGATATACACGCACCCTTTAGACAAGAACAACAAAAGTGGATCCCGTAGAGTACTACGGATGCGTAGGGGTGCTAATACCTTCCCTTCGCATAATCGGCTCCCGAACCCAAGATTTGGTTGCGAGACCTTGTCTTTTCCTTTCCTTTCCCCCAGGTTTACTTCGAGCGTTTCCTTTCCCTCCTTTGGGATAAATAACGCACGGTGGCGACTCTTCTGTCATTTCTTTCTCGCCGGGTGTTTTTTCGCATACTATATTTTTTAGGTTGCGACAATATCTTGTCACAACTTTTGGAAGTATAGTAAATCGAAGAGTTCCTCGCTTTCCAGAGTAGATCATTTTCATCGAATTGGGGAAACAATTTCTTTATGGTGTCGTCTTTTATCTTCCTATTGCTTGATATAGATTTGTTTACACTCGTTTTAGGTTATTTTGTTGCTTTAGACAATTTTTTTCTTGGCATTGTTATTTATCCCACAGATATTTACTATCAATGAAACTAGTATTATTTTTATATTTTCAATAATAGATTGGTATGGTTGAACCTTTCAATTTCATAACAAGTGTGCTTAAGAAGAAGAGATTACCAAGCACATTATGAGTGAAGTTGTGCCCACAAAAACTTATGTTGTAAATATATTATGGAACTATGTGCTTGATGATATCATGATGGTTTTGATGATGACAACACCTAATATCAAATAACGTTTAGTGGAGCCCTTGAGAATTTCTGATCAAGCAACCTCTGATGATGGTGTCCATCAAAGAAGCTATATTAAGCCTCATAAGTTAGAAGAAGAAAGTCCCATATGAAGTGTTAAATCAATGATGCATCAAGCAATGGATCTTGAAGCTTCAAGGTTGTGAAAGAGAGAAAATGTGAAAGCTCACCTGGTCATGTGTCTTAGTGATCAGTGTATTGTAAAAGTATAAGAGTAACTTCTAAGATACTAAGGAAACTCTCACATACACATTCAAATGTTTTTGAAGCCTATCTCATATTATAAAATCACCTAAAAGTGTTTTCTCACTGCGAGACTACGAAAGAAAATGGGACACCCTTCAAGTTATCCATGAAGGTAAAACCGGAGTTTAAAGGGTATGAATGAACATGCTAACTAATGAATATGAATTCTTCAGAATGAAATTTGAGGAAAATATATCTTTGATATGTATAAACGCTTTATCCACATTGTTAATCGAATGAGAACTCTTGGACAAAATTTTCAAAACGAGAACTTGGTTCTAAAAGTCCTTAGATCCTTAAACTGGATTTGGGAACCCAAAGCCATTTCTATTTCTTAACTTAGGGATTTGTCATCGATGGACTTGATTTCCCTTTTTGGAAAATTGATGGAACGTGAGATGGATATGAAAAGACTTACATATGACGAGGAAGGCGACAAGAAGAAGAAAACTTTATCCCTTAAAACATAAGAAGAAATAGACTTAGACTTCATTTAAATTTTCCTTCTTCTTTAATTTTTTCACTTATATTTTTCTGTTGCTTTATCTCAGTGTATTTGTTGAACTAACATAAATTGTGTTTAAGAAAAGATTTTTTTAATATTAATCATGATTTATGAATATCACAATTCACACCTCTTCTTGTATTTGGAGTCATTTGGCCAACATAGATGTTCTAGAAAACAAATAGACAACACACTTGAAGAAATTTGGAAAATGAGAAAGCAACCAACTAAGCATCTCAGAGTGTTTGGATCTTTATACTATAGACATGTACATGAGGCAAGAAGGAAAAAATATGATGATAGAAGTGAACATATGATACTTATAGGTATCATGAAGAAGATTCTTATAGACTACAAAATCCAATTAAGAGCACAATCATTGTAAGTAGAGATGTTATAGTGTAGAGTCAAAATCTTGGGATTAGAGTAATAGGCAAAGCTGCAGAACTCAAATTGTTCCACTTATGATTGTTGAGGAACAAGAATAATAAGATGAATGGATTATTGAATTACTGAGTATAGAAGAAATTCAAGAAAGAAGAATCTCACAAAGGCAACATTTATGTAAATTAAGTTGACAAACTATAAGAGAGTTTGCACATTTGGCTCTACTTGCTAATGCATAACTAGTGACCGAAAATAAAAGGCTTTAGATGGAAAAGTATGGAAAATGCAATGATTGAAAAATTGAAGGCCATAGAGAAGAATAACAGTCGGGAGATTACAAAGATACCATCAAACAAGAGAGTTATAGATATGAAATGGGTTTTCAAGCTGAACTTGAAGCCAAATGAAGATATAACTTAACATAAAGAAAAGTTAGTTACAAGAGAATTTATGCATAAAGCTTCTTTGGATTATGATTAAGTATACACACATGTTGTAAGGCTTGAGTCCGTAAGGATAATTGTGGCCATTTCATATGGAAGAGGTTGACCTCTATTTCATTTAGATGTAAAATTTACCTTCTTGGATGGACCTTTAGAGAAAGTTGTGTATGTGATACAACCTCCGGATTTTTAAATCGAAGATAAGGAAAAATTGTATTCAAATTGAACAAGGATTTCTAGTAAACCAAAACTCATGAATGATGCTAATTTGGATATAGGTAGATGATTTACTGACCACTTATGGTAACATAGCTGAAATTGAAGAGACAAATGATGATTGAATTTGAAATTGATAGATCTTGAAAAGTTGAATAATTTTCAGGAATGGATTTCATAGAAATGTGATAAGGATTAGTTATTCATAAAAGGAAGTATGCATTGGATGTGTTAAATAGGTTCAACATAGTTGAATGCAATTTAACATCAACCCTTATAGAAACTAACATGAAGCTTGAGAATGATGCAAGTGAAGAACTAGTATATCTAACTCTATTCAAACAAATCACAGGATTATTGAGGTGCCTATGCCACAACAAGATTTTTATTATATATGAATTTTGATTAATCACTAGATTCATGAGTAAGCACATAGCCTCACATTTTCTTACAACTAAAAGAATAATGAGATGCATTAAAGCAACACTTAATTATTGAATGTTGTTTCTTGCAAATTCAAGTCAGAATAATATTGGTTTAATTGATTAGATTGGTGTGGTGATAAACAACATAAAAATATTACCTCAAACTATTTACTTAAGTTATTAAATGATCCCATTTCATGATGCTAAAAAAAGCGGCCACTGGTTGCATTCTCCATTTGTGAATCTCACTCAGTACATATCAAGCTAATAAGTTGTTTGTCAAATTATTTAGCTAGCTTCAATCTTGAAGAATTTATAGATGCAGGTTAGAAATTCTATAAATCTATTTTTTGATAATAAGTCTGCAATTTATTTGGAAATAAATCTTGTATTATATGGCCGAAGAAAGCATATAGAAGCAAACTTTCACTATCTTAGAGAGTAAGTTAACAAGGAGCTGCTGAATGCGGTTCATTATCCAACTGAAAATCAATTAGAAAATTTATTCACAAAATTTATCAAGTTTGATACCTTTGTAAGACTTAGAAAAGAGTATGATGTGATATCTTTAGATAACTTGAATTAATGGGGGGTGTTAAATATTGCTTGTAATTCAAGTTAAGTTTAAAAGTCATTTAATTAATTAAAAAATTTAGTTAGTTATTTTTGTTTTGTTGCTAACTGATTTATAAGGACTTCAAATGTATGCATTTATACTAAATGTTCAATGATGAAAATACACACTATTTCACTCAATTATTTTCTCATTCTTATTACACTAATCCTAATACAACTCCGCCTTTCATTTTGTATTTTTTTGTTCTCTATATTTTGTTTTCTTAGTTTTTTTTTCCTATTAATGTAAATCTATGTTATGATGAAGTTTATTTTAGCTGCTCAGAGTCAGTCTTCTCTAACGCCTGCAATTCCTCCTCCTAAGAGGACTGTCATTTCAGAGGTTGCTACTTCAACCATGCCTGCTACTCAGTTTGCTCCAGCTATGTTTGCCGGATTCCCGTGGGGAATGCCACCAAATTTTGTACCTGAAGGGTTTGCATCTACTTTTGCTTCCATGCCGGCATCTAGCCCGGTCATGTCTGTCCCACCTCCAGTTGTTCACGCTCTATCCTGTGTTGAGGACACCATCTACCATTCCGAGCCGTTTGAGGGTCCGGATGTTTATGAGAAGATGGACGAAATGAAGGATCAATTTCTTGAGCTACGAAAGGAATTGAAGATCTTGAGGGGAAAAGATTTGTTCGGTAAGAGTGCCGCTTGCCTAGTGCAAAATGTCAAAATCTCGATGAAGTTCAAAGTCCCTGACTTTGAAAAGTATAAGAGAAATACCTGTCCACTTAGCCATCTCGTCATGTATGCCAGGAAAATGTTAACGCAAACTGATAATGATCAGTTATTGATTTACTACTTCCAAGACAGTCTGACTGGTGTCATTCTGAGGTGGTACATGGGATTGGATAGTGCAAGTGTTCGCACGTTCAATGATTTGGGTGAAGCCTTTGTAAAGCAGTATAAGTACAATGTGGACATGACGCCTGATAGAGACCAGCTGAGGTTGATGTCTCAGAAGGACAAAGAGACATTCAAAGAGTACGCCTAGAGGTGGAGAGAGCTTACTGCTCAGATAAACCCTCTGTTGGAAGAGAAAGAGATGACCAAGATTTTCCTTAAGACCCTGAGTTCGTTTTATTACGAATGAATGATTGCTAGTGCCCCTAGTGATTTTACCGAAATGGTAAACATGGGGATGAGGTTAGAAGAGGGTGTCCGAGAAGGACGTTTCTCTAAGGAAGAAGTATCATCGAGTAAGAAGTATGGTAACAGTTTCGCAAGGAAGAAGGAAGATGAAACTAATGTAGTATCAATGGGGAGGCAGAGGAGGCCTCATGTCAGAAGAATCCACAATTGCGACAACATCATCGTTAAGTTTCATCCGTCTTGCCGGTATTTTCTAACAATCAATCAGTGCCAGTTCAACAACAACGTCAATAACAGCCACAACAAAGAACAAGCAACTACAACAACAACACCACCAACAATAATCAACAACAATAAAATTTTGAAAGGAAAAAGGTCTCTTTCGATCCTATTCCTATGACCTACACCGAATTATACCCATCTTTTGGTTCTCAAGAACCTGCTTCAGCTAAGGAATCCGCCACAAATTCCAAAACCACTTCCATGGTGGTATAAGCCAGAACTCTGATGTGCCTTTCATCAATGAGCTCCCTGCCATGATATCGAGAATTGCTACCCTTTGAAGTATGAGGTCCAGAATCTTGTGAAGAGTGGGATGGTGTCCTTTGAGGATCGTGCACCGAATGGGAAAGCTAACCCATTGCCCGCTCATTGTAATTCCTCTGTTAATATGGTAGATGGTTGTCTAGGAAATTTTTGAGTATTCGATGTGCAACATATTCGTAGGTCCTTGGTGGAGATGCATAGGACCCTGCGTACCATCAGTGATTGTAAGCATGACCATGATGGTTGTGCAATTTGTAGCATGAACTCTCGTGGGTGTTTGATCGTCAAGAGAGATATCCAGAAGTTGATGGATGAGAATGTAATCCAGATTCAACAATCGAGGGATATAAATGATGTAAATGTGACAGTACCAGTGTTTAAGACCCCTGAGAGGGTAGTGATTCAATTTAATAGTAGCAGCAGCAACATCGTCAATAGATCGGTATCATCGTTGGTAATATGGTTAGCGGGCCCAGTCCCATATGCATCCGATAGAGCTATTACATATCAGTATAATGCTACTATGGTGGAGAATGGTCAAGAGGTTTTGTTGCCTACGACCAATTCTATTGTGAACATTGTTGATATTGCAAAGGTGACCCGTAGCGGTCGTGTATTTGGACATGTCTTTCCAAAAGAGGTGATAGAAGATGTGTCTGTTGGTAACAAGGTTGAGGTACCTGTAGCAAATCCAATTAGTGCTCCAAAGTGTCAGTCTGGTGAATCCAGCAATTTGAAGCCTAGTGATGATGATAAGGTACTACGATTAATAAAGAAGAGTGAATTCAATGTGGTGGATCAACTGCTCCAAACTCCTTCCAAAATTTAAGTGTTGTCTCTGCTTATGAACTCTGAAGCGCACAGAGAAGCATTGCAAAAAGTACTGGAGCAAGCTTATGTTGAACATGATGTAACAGTGGATCAGTTTGGCCATATTGTAGTTAACATCACTACCTGCAACAACTTGAGCTTTTGTGATGAAGAACTTCCCGAGGAAGGCATAAATCACAATCTAGCACTGCATATATCGATGAATTGTAAGTGGGATGCATTGTCAAATGTGTTTGTTGATACCGGTTCTTCGTTAAATGTACTCCCCAAGTCAACTCTATCAAAATTAACATATCAAGGCGCTCCTATGAGATACAGTGGCATGATCGTCAAAGCTTTTGATGGTTCTCGCAAGATTGTTATTGGTGAGGTGGACCTTCCAGTGAAGATAGGTCCGAGTGATTTCCTAATTACTTTTCAAGTAATGGACATCCACCCGGCCTATAGCTTCTTGTTAGGAAGGCCATTGATACATGAAGTTGGGGCTGTAACGTCCACTCTGCATCAGAAGTTGAAGTTTGTAAAGAATGGCAAGCTTGTCATTGTTGGTGGAGAGAAAGCACTGTTGGTTAGTCACCTGTCGTCTTTCTCATATGTGGAAGTTGAGGATGAGATTAGAAATTTGTTCAAATATCTATCTATCGTTGAGGAGAAGAAAGTTGGGGCACCTATATATATCCTCTTTTAAAGACGCTTAGAAGATTATCGAAGATGATAGTTCTGATATGTGGGGTCGGATGGTAGAGGTTGCCGAGAAAAAGAACCGAGCCGGTTTAGGTTTCCAGCAAGGGATGTCTATTATCAAGGCTGAAGATATGCAACCTAGTTTCCGTAGTGGAGGGTTCATCCATGGTAATGAACAACACTCAGCTGCAGTGATCGAGGGTGATAAAGATGAAGACTGCACCAATTTTGTGACGCATGGAAAGGCTTGCAACAATTGGATCGTTGTCGATGTTCCTATTATTGTTCACCGCTCTAAGTAATTGTTTTTATTATTTTTGAAAATCCTTCTCCTATGACTAAGGGAGAAGCAAACATTGTTAGGCATATTTCAAATTAATCATCAATAAAATTCTATTCATCCATATCTATGATGTTTTATTTTACTTTTTGCTTTTCTGAAAATGGTAGTCACAAAAAAACATAAATAAATAAATAATAATTGTCCATCTGCATAATATTTGGTCACAATTCACTTCTCTAAAATCAAAATATCAAATCATTATGCAGGTTGGTTTCTAAACCCATTGAATACAATGATCCTACTCCTTCTCCAAACTTTGAATTCCCTGTGTTTGAGGCTAAGGAAGAAAGTGATGAAGAAGTGTCTGATGAATTATCTCGTCTACTTGAGCACGAGGAAAAATTCATTCAGCCATTCGAAGAGCAGATTGAGTTAGTCAACTTGGGTTCTGAAGAGGGTGTGAAGGAAGTCAAGATTGGGTATCGACTGTATCTAGAGGTTAAAAAGGGGTTGATTGATCTTCTCCGAGAGTACTTAGATGTATTTGTCCGGTCCTATAAAGACATGCCCGGTTTGGATTCTGAGATTGTGGAGCATAGATTGTCGTTGAAGCCAGAATGCTCGCCAGTCAAGTAGAAGTTGAGGAGGACTCACCCTGATATGGTAGTGAAGATCAAAGAAGAAGTGCAAAAGCATATCGACGCCGATTTCCTTGTTACTGCTGAGTATCTGCAGTGGGTGACCAATATTGTGCCCGTTCCTAAGAAGGATGGAAAAGTCCGTATGTGTGTTGATTATAGAGGTTTGAACAAAGTCAGTCCGAAAGATGATTTCCCTCTGCCACACATTAATAGGTTGGTAGACAATACATCTAGGTTCAAAATCTTCATTTATGGACAGATTTTCCGGTTATAATCAGATTAAAATGGCACCCGAAGATATGGAGAAGACCACATTCATTACACCCTGGGGAACATTCAGTTATAGAGTGATGCCTTTCGGTTTAAAGAATGCTGATGCAGCATACCAGAGAGCTATGACCACTCTTTTTCATGATATGATGCACAAAGAGATCTAAGTCTATGTTGATGATATGATTGCTAAATCCAGTGATGAAGAAGATCATGTTAAGCATTTGTTGAAGCTATTCCAGCTTTTGAGGAAGTATAAACTCCGCTTGGATCCCAATAATTGTACTTTTGGTGCTCGTTCGTGTAACACCCTTCTAAAATACCCCAATAATTAATTAATTCCACAAAATATAAATCAGAGTAGATATGCAATTTAAGGGTGTCACACTTGACACTTCACACCATTCACCATAATAACTTGTCATGCTCATTTATTAATCAAAATAAAACATTGCACAAATCGCAGCGGATAGAGATCTAATCAATCATGCAAACCATGTAACACATTACATGTAAAGTTGTTCAACAACCAAAATGAAAACAAAGTAAAACATCCCGTCCCGATGTTACATCTACCAGAGCATGACCCACTAAGGAACTACACTAGACTCCAAGCACTAGCTTCTACTCAATCACTGCTCGTTACCTGAAACATAGTTGTAAGGGTGAGTTCCTCAATCGATATAATAAGCATTATAAAATACCATGTAATGCTAAGTAAATTAACACATTCATCACCCTAATCAGATCACACATTCAGCAACGGCAACATCAACTCAAAATCATACTCAACACAAACACAAAACACATGTATAATATTGGAATACATCCATTCATATTATACACCATACATACATTATGCAATGAGACTCCATGCATGCGGTACCGACTATTCGTGAACACATAGTTCAACCTCACCGATCAAACCCAGATACGGCTACCAAGCTCACTAGTCCCACTCATTTGAGACCTAGTGACTCACTCACTAATTCCTCACCATGGGAATTAGCTACCACCATAAAGGCCATGCTATGCACGCTAAATCACCTAGCATGCAAACATCAACAACAATCCACAATGGACATATGCTCACACTCTAAGCCATAAACAGTCCATCCACAATCGCATACATAATAGATATATTCACACCATTATGCATACCATCACACATCATCAGCATGTTTATCACAGAATCATATCATGTCATGCCAAATAATAATTCACAGTATTAGCACACTCTACTAATACCTATACTGCTCAAAACAACGGGAGATGATCCCGAATATATCATACATCAGCTAAATTACATCACTCAGCTGAAACAACCAAAACTGCACAACAACAGCTCAGACAAAATTCAAACTTCTGCCCATACGCGTATAACCTGTCTCATACGCGTATGATACGCGTACCCCTTCTCCCATACGCGTACCAACAGAGACAAAACTACGTTAGAACATCATCTTCTTCATTCATACGCGTATGGCCTCACTCCATACGCGTACCAAGCCATCTCATACGCGTATGGCCTAGTGTCATACGCGTATGACCAGGGACCAAATTCCAGATCTGCTATGGGTTTTCCTCTGCTACGAGATTTCTCAAATCCAACCTTCCACAGTCCAATTTTTACACAGCATTCGTTCATATTATCTAACACAGATCATACCCATTCAATTTCACAATTTCTAACCTTATTACATCTAATTCCTACGAATTTTCTTCAATTATAGACCCATCTCTCATTCATCCACAAATTCACAATTTGCAACATTCATCATCCTAATTAGAGTCGATTCAATGGTTTATTACTACCCATTACATGTTAACCCATAATACCCATTAAACGACGATAAACCCCCCTTACCTGAGTTAATCCGGCGAATCCTTTAGCTTCAAGCTTTTCCCTTCTTCAACCCTTGTTCTCCTGCCCTTCCTCTTTGCCCTTTTCTCACTTTCTGTCGCTTCTCTGGTTTTCACGTGAAAAACCCCTTTTACCAAATGGAACTCTTTATATATATTCCAACTTTAGTATTCTAATAATAATAATCCAATAATATTCCAATTATTTAATTAAATTAATAAATATACTATTAAACTTAAATTAAATAATTATCATATTTTATCGGGGTGTTACAGTTCGGGTAAGTTGTTGGGCTTTATTATCAGCGAGAAGGGTATTGAAGTTGATCCTGCCAAGGTCAAAGCAATACACGAGATGCCTGCGCCCAAAACTGAGAAGCAAGTCAGAGGTTTTCTCGGTCGCTTGAATTATATCTCAAGATTTATTTCACACATGACTGCCACATGTGCACCTATATTCAAGCTTCTTCGGAAAGATCAGTCTTGTGATTGGACTGAGGATTTCCAGAAAGCTTTTGACAGTATAAAAGAGTATCTGCTTATGCCTCCGATTCTATCTCCGCCTATTGAAGGAATACCGTTGATCATGTATTTGACTGTGCTTGATGAAAGTATGGGTTGTGTTATGGGTCAGCAAGATGAGACTGGAAAGAAAGAATATTCTATTTACTACCTCAGTAAGAAATTCACCGACTGTGAGACTTGGTATTCTATGCTTGAAAAGACTTGTTGAGCATTGGCTTGGGCTGATAAGCGTCTGCGTCAGTATATGTTGAATCATACCACTTGGTTGATATCCAAAATGGATCCAATCAAGTATATTTTTGAGAAGCCTTCTTTAACTGGGAGGATTGCCTGTTGGCAGATGTTGTTATCAGAATATGATATCGAATACCAATCTCAGAAAGCGATTAAAGGTAGTGTCTTGGCTGACCATTTGGCACACCAACCTATTGAAGATTATCAGTCAGCGTATTATGATTTTCCCGATGAAGAGATCTTGTACTTGAAGATGAAATATTATGATGAACCATTGCTTGAAGAAGGGCCAGAACTTGGTTCCCGTTGGGGCATGATATTTGATGGAGCTGTTAATCAATATGGTAATGGCATTGGGGCAATGATTATTACTCCTCAAGGCACTCATTTTCCATTTACGGCTAGATTGACTTTCAAGTGTACAAATAATATGGCTGAGTATTAAGCTTGCATTATGGGGCTTGTAGAGGCCATTGATCTCAGAATCAAATATTTGGACATCTATGGAGATTCAACTTTGGTTGTGAATCAGATCAAAGGTGAATGGGAGACAAATCAACCCGGTTTGATACCATATAGAGATTATGCGAGGAGGATTTCAACTTTCTTTACAAAGGTTGAGTTTCATCATATCCCTCGAGATGAAAACCGGATGGCAGTTGCTCTTTCAATGTTGGCTTTTGGAATGAAGTTCCCAATTTGACTATGATGCATCTTGATAGGCCAACTCATGTGTTTGCTATTGAAGAGATAAAAGATGAGAAGCCGTGGTATTTTGATATCAAGCATTTTCTCCAAAGTCGGATTTACCCGCCTGGGGCATCTTTGAAAGATAAGAAGACTTTGAGGAGATTAGCTAGCAATTTCTACCTGAATGGTGATGTGCTTTGTAAGAGAAACTTCAATATGGTTCTTCTCAGATGCGTGGATAGACACGAAACAGACCTGTTGATGACTGAACTCCATGAAGGTTCCTTTGGTACTCATTCCAATGGACATGTTATGGCTAAGAAGATGTTGAGAGCAGGTTACTATTGGCTGACAATGGAATTTGACTGTTGCAAGTTTGTGAAGAAGTGTCATAAGTGTCAAATATATGCAGATAAGATTCATGTTCCTCCGACACTGTTGAATGTTATTTCCTCCCCATGGCCCTTCTCCATGTGGGAAATTGATATGATTGGTATGATTTAGCCTAGAGCTTCGAATGGACATCATTTCATTTTGGTGGCTATTGACTACTTCACAAAGTGGGTTGAAGCGACATCATATGCGAATGTAGCCAAGCAAGTTGTTGTAAGGTTTATCAAGAATCAGATTATATGTTGGTATGGTGTGCCAAGTAAGATCATTATTGATAATGGATTGAACTTGAATAATAATATGGTTGAAGCTCTTGTAAAGACTTCAAGACTGCACACCATAATTCTTCTCCCTACAGACCTAAGATGAATGGGGTTGTTAAAGCTACAAACAGGAACATTAATAAGATTATCCAGAAGATGGTTGTGGCGTATAAGGATTGGCATGAGATGCTCCCATTTGCTTTGCACTGGTATCGTACATCCATCTGCACTTCAACAGGGGCAACCCCTTTCTCACTTGTTTATGGTATTGAAGTTGTGCTCCCAGTAGAGGTCGAGATCCCATCACTGTGTATTTTGATGGAAGCCAAGTTGACAGAGGTTGAATGGTGCCAGACCAGATTTGACCAACTGAATTTAATTGATGAGAAGAGGTTAACGGCCATGTGTCATGGTCAGTTGTATCAGCAGAGAATGAAGAAGGCATTTGATAAGAAGGTCAAGCCTCGTGTGTTTAGAGAGGGTGACCTTGTGCTCAAGAAAATTCTATCCTTTAAACTAGATTCTAAGGGCAAATAGACTCCTAATTATGAATGCCCATATGTTGTTAAGAGAGCCTTTTCAGGCGGTGCTTTGATTCTTACAACTATGAATGGTGAAGAGTTCACGCGTCCCGTGAATGCCGATGTAGTCAAGAAATACTTCGCCTAAAAAAGAAAAAGAACAGCTCGCTAAGTTGAAAACCCGAAGGGCGGCTTAGGCAAAAATGAGCGTCTCAGTGGATTGAAAACCTGAAAGGGCGATCCAGGAGAAAGTTAGAGACATAAAATAGAAAATTTATCCCGATAGATTGAGTACCCCACCTTGGGGAAATTTATGCAAAATTAGGGATCATGGCAAGTAACTGCATCCTGCTGATCTTCAGTCTTGAAAACTTTCTTGAGCACAACATTTAGTTCTGATTCATCTTCAACCAAAGCCAAGAGCACAGTGGATATTAAAGTCGGTAGAAGGATTAGTGATCATTGTAATCAATGTAGCCCATTTCCATGTAAATTACCATTTTTCAACTTTTCTAAAGATCTATGGAGTCTTGTCATTTACAGACTACCATTCTATTAAATAAAGTTGAGATTTTTATCCAATTGTTTCTACTCTTGTTTATTTCAGCTAAATAGAATTTAATTTTTTTATGATGATCATTTTGAAATTAAGTTTTAAAAATCAAAATCTTATTTTCTTAAATAATAAAAGTAGTTACTTTTTAAGAGCAATCGATTTCATTTAAGGAATATCAACAACGGTCTGAAAATCAGTAAACCCTAAAATGCGAAGCATTGTTTGGTTTCCCCCAAGCAATTGGCGTGATCTCAGGTTCACCCCCAACGACATTTCAGTATCTCCAACCAGATTTTTGTTGGTTTCTCCTACCGAGTCTGCATTTTGCCTCCCGTGAGTTGTAGGCACGTTTTCTCAGCTTGCGTAGATCCAACACCAAATTCTGGTTTCCCTTCAGGTCTCCAGCGGATTTCATGCAGCACTGATTCTAGAGCAGTATGTTGGATCCTCTACAAGGTTGTCTCTCATTTGATATGGTGTTGACCTAAAATTCCCCGCAGAGTTGGTAGTTCAACTTCTCAGCAGATCTTCCCTCTTCCCTAGCTAGGGTTGAGCCTTTGAGCCTGTTTGTTCGTGTTCTCCTTCTCCAGTTGGTTCCCTTCTATTGAGATTGGCCGAGCGTTGTATTGATGATTCAAACCAGCGACAATTGTACCCTTTGTGATCGTTTTGTCAGCATAATCATCATATATATATATACATATACATATACATTCATAGATTTCACTATTGTATTATTATTTACACTTTGTGATTCATTATTTCTCTGATCCTCTGCTATGGTGATGTCCTTTTCCCCGCGCATATTTGGTATGTCTGTCCTCTTTCAATTATAGAGTTTCATCCCCCTAAGCAAAAAGATTTTAACGTTTCTCATTCCCCACTGAGTTATTTCCTCGTGGATGATTATTATTTCAGTTTCCTCCCTAGTTGATTATCTGAATGGAGCCATTCCCCCTGATTTATGTCCTCATTGGGTTGAGTCTTTGATTGACCGTTTCTTTCTAGATCTTGCTGTAGCGGTGTATTCGTTGCTATATGATTTATTGATTAAACCATAAGCAAAACATACAAAGGAATCGAGTCGCCACCGCACTTTTATTTATCCAAATGATTGGGTAAAAAGCGAACAAAAGCCTAAGAAGTTTTACACATAGAAAACTAATGAAAAGATCAGAGAGTCTGGGTAAGGGGTAAATTACGCAATGGGAAGGTGTTAGGCACCCATCACGTCCTAGGTACTCCTAGGGAACCTCTTTTCACACTTGTTGTATAAAAAATTTATTTGTTTATGACATATTGTGCAAACATGAATGGGAAGATGAGAAAAGAATGTACAATTTTATTATTTTTGTGTTTGAACGGATGAACCCGTTGCCTACGTACCTTTCCATGAAAAGGTAAAGGATCAAAACGCCATAGTTCGGCTAAAAGATTTCCAAAATATCAGTGGGTTCAATTTTAAAACGAGAGCACTAAGGTTTTTCATTCTCAACGGGAGAAAACTCAACCAATACCAACAATCCACCATGCGAGGATGGCTTCAACATACTAGTGAGGGGTTAACCCTATAATAAGTATGGAAGACTTACAATCAACTCACTAAGGATGTGGTTAGATTTACATCAACCACTATGAGAATTGAAACCTATGGCTAATGTATGAAAACATATTAACAATGGACAAAGCCACAAAACAATTGAATGGGTGAAGTTAATTGACTATGAGTATTCAGAAAATATGGTCAAAGTTTGATTAAGATTCAATTCAAAGAAGTGTTATAGAAATGAAGTTTGAAAAGTCAAGGACTTAAGGTCCAGGTTTCTAATTTGAAAAGACATGAGAATGTTTGCACATTATGTAATTACAAGTTTTAAAAGTCAACAAGTGAAAAGGGATTTTGAAACAAAAGGGTGCGGATGAAGGAGTGTAAAACTTCCTAGAGGTTCACCTCTTGACATCATATAGAAGATGATTCAAGTGTGTCCTTTGGAAAAGGCAGCAATGCACATAACAGGTAAACAAAGTGATCAGGCAAAAGTCAACAAAAGCGGATACCGGATGCCAATTACTGGACTTACACCAATCTCCTAAAACAAAGAGGGATACCAGATGCCACTCAATGGACTTACACTAGTCTCCTGAAGCAAACAAAGAAATGATACCGGATGCCAATCAACTGGACTTACACCAATCTCACAAAACAAAACAGAACATGGATGTCAGATGCCAATCTATCTGGACTTACTCTAATCTCCAAAGGATGATCATAGGAAATACAAATGCCAACAACATGGACTTATAATTGCATCCTCACATACAACAACACAAAACATGGATATCAGATGCCAATCTATCTGGGCTTACTCTAATCTCCAAGGGATGATCATAGGAGTACAAATGCCAACAACATGGACTTATAATTGCATCCTCACATACAACAATCAAACAGAAGCACTAAGCAAAGAGGACATAAGTGGCCAATGAAATGGTCTTACATTCAATCCCTTCCAAATCATAGGAACAGTGGCCAACAACTGGACTTATAACTGATTCCTCAATGGGCAAACTCAAACAAATCACAAAGATATGAAATGATGATCATGCAATAATGAACAATTAATGATGGTAAATGCACAAAGGCAAACAATCAAACATGTACAGATGAAGCAAGCAAGCAATCAATCAAAGTCATTTAGCACACTCTATATACAAGCAATTTTGGCTCAAGCAAAGGGTTAGACTTTAAAGTCAACTGGAATGGGGTAAGTGGTGCTCTTAACCTTAACATTGAGAGTTAAGGTGAAGCAGATGAAAGGATATGAGGGGTGTGCCTCATTGCTCTTATCCCTGGTCAGGGAGAGCATTGAATATCAGAAGGTGTGAGAGTTCAGAAAGTTGGAACTCTCTCCACAAGTTAATGACTCTATAGATCTTGGGATTTTACTCACTATGCATCAACACATGTGGTGTGAGCAAGGTGAGTGACACACAGAATAGTAGGAGATGGAATACACATCTCTTTTGTCTACCAATTGCCTTATTAAAAGGACTTTTCCTGCTTGGGGACAAAGATAAACAATCACAAACATTGCCTCTTAAGGAGGACTTCAGACAGGTGCCTGGCCAAGTAACAGGCCAGGTCTTCCAGACTACATGAAGAAGAGATATTATACCTATATGCTTAAGCTATCAAGCAAAGCAAAAGCAAGTTCACAATGAACTATAGCAACTAAGGTACCTGAAAACAATTCAGCTCAATCAGTATACAAGTCAAAAAAGAAAGTCAACAGACAATATACAATCAAACAATGCAATGTGCAAAGCACAAGCTCAACCAAGTGAGCTAAAGCATCCTACAAAACAAAACAAAGTTAGTCCTTAACAATCAAACAAACCAACTCAAGCCATATGAATTAATCTCCTTAAAGCCACATGCTTCTTAACCTGAAAACAAACTCAAACATGAGAAGTAAACCCTTAGGCCAAAGCCTAGGGTCAAAGAAGGAGAAAAAATTTAAAACAGAACATGAAAATTGGTGAGCATCAAGATTTATCAATTAAAAACATCATCCAATTGGTCTCATATCAAAAGCATTCATCAAGTTTATTTCATAAACAAATCATGTCAAAGCATGCCAATTGGAAGCTCAATGAGGTAAACAGAATGAACCAAGGCAAATCAAATCAAGAATGGCTCAATAAATTCCAAGAAAAATCATGCTTAAACATAACACATCAAATGAGCAACATACCAAAAATCATGGCATTTGGATAAGCATAAGCAAGTCAATCAAAATCAACAAGTCAAGGTAAGCACAAACAAGCTCAAACAAGACTACAAATGGTGCATCAATTTAAGGAAATCATAAAACAGAGATGACATAAGATAAATGACTCAAACCAAATCCCAAATACACTTCAACATGTTAAGAATCAATGTACAAAATTTCAGGCTCATATGATAAGGCATAAGAATTTCACAAATCATGAAAGTTCAACACTCAACAAAAGCCCAATTATGACTAACCAGCAAAGAAAATGTCAAACAAATTGGAAATGAATCTAAACATTCTACAAAAATTCACAAGCCATCCTAACATCCAGAAGGAGTATCATGCAAAAATTCAGATCATTTGGCATTTATTTGGCATGGTAAATAAAATCAGCAAGTAGGACAAGACATGGTGTGACATACATTGTCACACCTCCAATGATCAGCTTATATCTCACAATCCAGAAATTCAAAAATAGCAAACTATATACCAAAATGACCATGAATGAGTTTAGATTATGCATGCAAAATTTTAGCTCCATTGGATTAAACATCATGATTTCACAAACAATATGGTAAGCAATGTGCAAGAAATGGCATACATGAACAAACCCTAGGCTAAAAACAATTTCAACCGAGCACAAATTCTGGAAAAATATCCAAAAAATAGTAGACATTACAAGGATCATGGCACAGAAAATCTCATGTGAATTGGATTATTATTTTAGTAGTTATGAATTTTTTAATGTGGAAGAAAATTAAAAAAATGATGAAAGGAAGCATATGAACATGATAAGCATACATGAAGAAAATGCAAAAGCAAAATAATGGAAAAGCCTCGAGCCGGATTCGAACCGCGTCAATTTTCAAATATGGCGCTCACTTAATGAAACACACCGTTTCATTAAGTGAGGTGGCGTACAACGATTGGTGCATGGCAACACAAACACGAAATACATGCAGAAACAAGGCCAGGCAGATCAAAGAAATTCTGGAAACACAAAACCCTAAGAACTCATGCTTGTTCATCATGTTCATATTCAGCAAGAACAAATCATTCCAGAAATCCATGAAACATACATCATTCGAACCATCTTTCATCACTCATCAACAATCTAACATCAATTTCACCTAAATCTAACCATATCAAATGCATTGATCAAAATAAGTTTCATCATCCAACATTCAAATCAACATAACTACCTCAAAACTCAATGAAAATCCGCGATCTAAAGTTCATTACAACCAGCAACAAAGGATCTACAAGATGCTCACAGATGATGAACAAACCAAAAACTAGCCAATGCTTATCAAGAAAATCGAAGAAAAAGTTGAGAGAATTTTGAGAGAAAATCTTTAGATCTGAGATTGTGAAGTTGTCGTTAGGGTTTTCTGTTAGGATTAGGAATATATACCTGTAAGACCCCAATTTTGGCCCTAAGATCCCTCATGGCCCATATCATATCATATCATGGCCTCAAGGATCATTGCATACCCTAACTTCCCTCCTAGTGGGTGGGTTACCTTGTGACTGTGGTTCTTGATCACCAAGCATGTATTGCATTTGTATATCATTGCTTTTCATATGTTTACTAACCAAATGTACAAAAATATTGTCATCTAACCATGTTGCTTGCAGATGAAGCAATCATCAGTCAATCAGTCAAATCAGGCATTGAGCTATAGATGGTGGCCATTCTTGAAGAATTTGGACACCATGATCATTCATAAAGAGTTCATATAACTTGTGATATCATTTGGAATCAAGATCTCAAGTAAAAAAGGCTTGGAATTCATCAGAACATGGCCCGGTCATCCAAAACCATAGAAAAGTCAACAAAAGTCAACTGTGGTCAACTGTACATTTAATCAGGGATTGGAAGGTGTGAGATGATTGGAAAAGTCTCATTCATGTCCATATAAGCCTCATTTGGCATTTCAAAGATCAAGGTTGAAGGATTTGAAGTCAGACAAAAAGTTTCCAAAAATGGAAACGACCTGTAATTCTCACCTGCCAAAAATGGAAAGTTTTTCTCCCAAATATTACGTGTCCAAGAAAGCTTCAAATGGAATTTTGTCCAACATGAAAGTTGAAGATCTTGTTCTCACAATTCCAAAAAGTCCAAGAACTTGAAAATCCCATGTATGGTTGTCAAGTTATGGTCCAGTGAATTTCAGAAATGACCCGTAATCAGGAGGGCATAACTTCCACATGGATTGTCCAAATTGAATGTTCTTTATATGTACAAACTCCATTTGAAATGTAATTTCATGGTGCATAATTGGGTTTCTTCAAAAGTGGTCAATGCAAAAGGTCAAATTTCAACTGGACTGTTAAATGAACCAGGGGCAAAATCGTCCGACTTGTGAAATAATTGGAATTTTTGGATGGGGATTTTTGCAACACCTCACAAATGGCATTTGAAACTTGTTGGAATACTCATAACATGCCAAGGCTTCATGGTTTGAAAATTAGCTTTTGAAATGAATTGAAAAAATGGACAAATTACCATCACATAGTGAAATTGAGAATTATGCATCCAATGGACATGGGACTAATGCCATTAGCTTCCAAATGAGATTTGCAACTTGTTCAAAGTGATAAATTACTGCTGCAATGCTTCTAAGCATCCAAGGGCATAAAGGCCAAACCATGCATAAACTCATTTTTACTAATCACCATTTTTTTGCTAATTATGATTAAAGTTGGATTAGGAGCACCATATATAAACTTAATTGTAACAGAAACTGCACAAACTAATCACAATTCACAAATTCAACAAAAAATCTCAAGAACTCTCTCATTTTTCTCTCACTTTCCACACTTTGCATTTTCCATTTTTTTCAGAATTTGCCAAGATTTCACCAGTTTTTGTGCAGTTTCTATGGTTGATCATCATATGCAGGTGAATTTGGTGTACTGTTGAAGCAAGAAAGTGGAAGATCCTTGAAGATCCTTCACCATTGAAGCAAACGCGATTTACATGACAGTTGGCAATCTCTACCTGTTCAAACTTTGTTGAGCTGAATTGAACATTGCACCAGCCTCCTACAACGTTGAGCAACATCTGTTTTCATTCGTTGAGCCAAAACGCGCGAGATTCCAACCGTAGCATTCATCAAGAGGTTAAATTCGAATCTTCTGATTGTTAAAATTTTGTTGTGGTTATTGTAGAGTATGGATTGTAGATTGCGTAGCAAGTTGTGGATTGTAATTTCGTTAAGAATTGATCGAGTTATCCGTGATTTAAGATTCGATACCAAAACCTATTTCCGTCGATTCTTTCTCCACATGAACTTCTGGACATTTTCACTTGTGTATTCATGATCCTGAGTTTACGCCGATTCCAACGGTATGCGTTTCGTCCATTTCCATGAAGATTTGATCCTGATGCGTTTTCCCAGCCAAGAACATCAAGAACAGTGATGAAGCTTGAAGAAAATCTGGAAATCTGTATTTTGATCCACCTCTTCGCGTTTCCGTTTCGAATGGATGTTTCCCGCTTGGACAAACGAATGGCGAGCTGACACGTCAATTAGTGATACTCAGCGTTTTAGGCCAGGAAGCACTTAATTACAGTTCTGCCATTTTCGTTCTAATTAATTAATTAATCCTATATTAATCCTAAATAATTATTTCAATAATTCAAGAAACTTCAAAAAATCATAGGTTAACCAATATTAATCCAAATAATCTGAGACTTTTTTTGTTGGACTCTATTTTTAGTCTACTTTTTTTCAGGCATAAAAATTAAAATTGTGCTTGGTAGAAAAATTAATTGACATAGAGATGTTCTTAATGTATGCAAATTTCACATGTTGTACCATTTTAATTATGAAATCACCATGCTTTATCCAAATGAATTGAAATTTTAGAGGTTGATTCTTGACCCTCTCCTGGAGATTTTGACATATGATTTGTGATTTTTGGACCTCTGGTTTACTAGATGTGATTAATTCTTTTTGAGTGTGACAATATGTGTCACACTTTGATATGCTGAGTTCATGTATTATTTTTCCATGCTTCCATTAGACCTATAGTTCTGATTTTTTGCATGAGATACCTTTGATATGTTAACTTTCAACATGAATTTTTGTGGATTTTAATAATCCATTTTCTAATTGATTAGAATTTTTGTTTGCTGCTTAGCATTTTTAGGGCTTTATTTGTGTTACATTGTTATATATGTCGCCAAATCTTCATCCCTAACCCTATGAACATGAAACTTGGTGGAGTAGTTCCTGACATGTATAGCTTTCATTTGGCTTTGGTCCTACTCATTTCCCATTTAATATCACTGTTTACCATTTGATTGAAGTTGGTGTACATTTTGTGACTTCATTTGATTGTGTTTTTGCATGCTTTGACATGTTGAATTAATTCCCATAGCTCCACTAGTCCAAATGGCATGAAAATTGACATGTAGCTTGTTGAATGTCCTCTGTTTAGGATATGATTTTTGTGGAATTTTATATGCTGTTTTGATATTTTTTTGGATGTAATCATTCTGGTTGTCCATATGTGATTCAACATTGCTTACTTTGCCTTAATTTGTGCATAAAATGAAATTAGTGCATAGTGTGGATATGAGACCAATTGGGGTCCCTTTGTAATTGAAATATCTTGGTTTTAATCATGATTGGCTTGCTGTTTTAGGATTTTTCCATCCTTTGGACCCTAGGCTTGGCCTAGTGGTCTAGTTACTTATGTTTGAGCTTGACTTTGACTTTTCAGGTTAAAAAGCTAATGCCTTAAGGAGGTTGATACATGATTGAGTTGAATTCATTTGACTAATTGTTTGTTTTGTAGGGCTTGGTTCACTTGACCTTTGTGCTAGGCACATGATGTACATCATTGTTTGATTGTTGATTGATTCTTAATGTTGTTGTTTTGTTTATGTTGGGATGCTGATCATTTTTGACTGATTCCAGGTACCCTTAGTTGCTCAGTTCTCTTAAGAACTTGCATTGCTTTGCTTATAAGCAATTGGCATTGAGGTATAGAACCTTCTTCTTCATGTAGTCTGGAGACCCGACCCGTTATTTGGCCGGGCAAACTGTCTGAAGTCCTCCTTAAGAGGCAATGCTTGTGTGTGTTTATGTTTGTCCCAAGCAGGAAAAGTCCTCATTCGAGGCAATTGGTGGATCAAAGAGATAAGTAGCCTATCTCCCACTATTCCGTGTGTCTTCTCCTTGCTCCCATTACATGGTTGTAGCATTGAGATCCAAACCCAAGATCTATCGAGTCTAATCGGGGAAAGAGTTCCATCTTTCTGAACTCCCCCACATTCTTATATTTACATGCTCTCTCGGACCTGAGATAGAAGCAATGAGGCACACCCCTCATATCCTTTCATCTGCTTCACCTTAGCCCCTCAATGGCAAGGTTAAGAGCGACACTTACCTCTTACAGTGGACTTTCATAGTCAAACCCTTTTGCTTGAGCCTCATTGAATGGTTATAGCGTGTGCTACTTGAATTTATGTGATTGATTACTTGATTCATTTATACATGATTACTTGATTGCCATTGTGCATTTACTACCATTGATTGCCTTTGTGCATTTATCATCTTTGTTTGCCATTAGTGCATGATCAGTTCTTTTGTCCTTGTGACATTGATGTTTTCCCATTGAGGAACCAGTTATAAGTCCCTGTGAGTTGGCATCTGTTCCTATGACATGGAAGAGATAGAGTGTAAGACCTCATTGGTCACTCATATCTTCTTTGCTCTTTGTTTGAGCATTGTTGTTGTATGTGAGGATTCATTGTAAGTCCCTGTGATGTGGCATTTGTATTCCTATGATCATACTGTGGAGGTTAACATAAGTCCAGATAGATTGGCAGTTGACTTCCCTGTTTTGTTTTTTTTGTTTTATTCTGATGGAGATTAGTGTAAGTCCATAGAGTGGCTTCTGATATCCTTACTTGTTTTAGGAGACAGGTATAAGACCATTGAGTGGCATCCAGTATCCGCTTTTATTTACTTTCATTTGTTACCATGTTCATATTATTGCTCATTTGTAGCCTATTCCTAAGGACCCACTTGAATCATCTTCTATATGATTTCAAGAGGTGGACCCTCCTAAGAAGTTTTACATTCACTCCACCATTATCCATTCATCCCATTGTGTCCTAAACTTTTCACACATGTTTTAAAACTTGAAATAAGTGTTGTGCAAACATCCTCACCCTTTTTCAAATTAGAAACTTGGACCTTAAGTCCATGATTTTCCAAACTTCATTTTTGTAAATACTTCATTTTGAATTGACTTTAATCATACTTTGACCTTTTTGTAAATAATCCAAATAACTTCACCCATTCAAATGATTTTGTGGCTTTGTCCATGTTTGTTAAGTTTTCATACATTAGCTATAGGTTTGATTTACCCTAGTTGGTTGATATTAATCTCACCTATTTGTCCTTAGTAGATGAATTGTAAGTCTTCCTTGCCTATTATAGGGTTAACCCCTCTCTGGCAAGTGGAAGCTTTTCTCACATGGTGGACGTGTTGTTTCATAAGGTTGAGTTTTCTCCCGTGGGTAACGTAAGACCTTTGAGCTTGTGTTTTAAAATCGAATTCACTAACTTTTGGAAGTTTTTAGCCGAACTACGGCGTTTTGATCCTTACCTTTGATGGAAGGTACGTAGGCAGCGGGTTCATCCGTTCGAACACAAAAATAACTAACTTGTATATTCTTTTCTCATCATCCCAATCATGTTTGCACAATACTTATGTCATGACAAATAATAATTTTCAAACAACAAAGTGTGAAAAGGGCTCCCTAGGAGTACCTAGGACGTGATGGGTGCCTAACACCTTCCCATTGCGTAACTTACCCCTTACCCCGATCTCTGATCTTTTCCATTAGTTTTCTACGTGTAAAACTTCTTAGGTTTTTGTTCGCTTTTTAACCAGTCCTTAGGATAAATAAAAGTGCGGTGGCGACTCTATATTCATTGTATACATTGCTTATGATTTAATCAATAGATCATATAGCGACGAATACACCGCTACAATACCCTCTGTTAATCATGTTCACTAATCATGATTAAGCCAAATGGAAATGGATTAGTAAAATGAGCATGTTTATGCAAAATGGCAAAACCACCCTTATGCAATGCAAGGCCAATGGAACAGTGCGAATTTGCATGGAAATGAGTTCAAAATGTTATTTGGAGGCAAGTGTAATTGGTAGGAATTGGAAATAATGCACAATTTTCAAATTCACATTTTCCCTCCAAAATTCAAATTAAATTCAAGTAGAAAATGCAATATTTTTGTGATGAGTTTTAATGAAATGTGATGCATGATTATGATAGTAGAGATCAAGAGAAAATTGCTCCAAAAAGAACCACATGGATTGGCCTTTTGATGCAAAAGTTATGCCTTGTTGAAGTTCAAAATCCATTGACAATGATTTGATCATAACTTGCCAACCACACATGAGAAATGGATGTTCTTGGACTTTTGGAAAGGTGAGAGAAATATCTCCAACTTTCATGTTGGGCAAAATTTGATTTGAAGCTTGCTTGATGATGTAAAGTTGAGGAGAAGACCTTTCCATTTTTGGCAGTTTGAAATTACAGGTCACTTACTATTTTTGGAAACTTTTTGTCTGACCTCAAATCCTTCAATGTTGATGTTTGACATGTTATATGAGGCTTGAATGGACATGAATGAGGCCTCTCTAACCACCTCCCACCTTCAAATCCCTGATTAAATGTATAGTTGACTTGTGTTGACTTTTCTAGGGTTTCAGCTGACCTAGCTATGTTCTGATGAAATCCAAGCCTCTACCACTTGAGATCTTGATTCAAAATGATGTCATGATTCATATGAACTCTTGTGAATGATCAATGGTGCCCAAATTCTTCAGAATGGCCACCCTCTATGGCTCAATGAATGCCTTTGACTGGCTTGACCTAATGGTTGCTTCATCTGCAAGTAACAAGGTTAGATGACAATATTTTTGTATTTTGGGTTAGCAAACAGATGAAAAGCAATGATATACAAATGCTAAACATGCTTGGTGATCAAGAACCACTCTTAAAAGATGACCCACCCTCAGGAAAGAAGGCAAACTGCACAATGATCCTTGAGGCAATGATATGATATGATATGATGCCATGAGGGATCTTAGGGACAAAATTGGGGTCTTACAGATGCCCCTATTTAAGGTCATTCTAGCCGGACAAGTGAAGTTTAGAAATCTTCATCTCGACGCGGTAGAATGGGCTTAAATAACAGTAATGAGACAAATTTTGGTCCCTAAGATCTCATGATGCAGATGTATGCATGCAAAAGACATAAACTCTGTGGGGATATGGTTCACACAGAAGAAAAGACGATCCGTCGGAGTAATATACTCACCAGGAACAGAGACTCTAACAGGACTCTTGTGGGGATAATAAAAAATAAAAAGAAAAAGAAATGCGTGAGCAGGACACGACTCTGAATTGGGGAAAGACGAAACTGACACAGCGTGAACAAGACACAACTGGACTGGAGACCTCACTGGGGAGGTAAAGGACTCACACTGGGGATCTGAATATTTCCAAAGGAAAACACATCCATTGGAAAGACACACACTGACTCAAACTATCCCCAAAGGATACCTCAGATAAAATCCGGACTCGGACCAGGAAAAAAATTCACAAAGAACCTTCCTGCCGGGGAAAAATGCATATATTGGGTGATCAGTCACCATTTATGCTAGACATTCCACTATTTAACCGTAAATAAGTCAGGTAAACTGCGTAAACTGAAGCATTTTTAGTTAGATATAAGCTCAATTCTATAATATGAAGTATGTTGTTACTTATGAATTTCTTGAGGATATTTTACACTTTTGGGTATGTTAGCAGGTCAAAAAGTAGTCTGGAAGCTCAGGGAATCAAACGTCAGATGCTAAATTAAGCCCGAGCAAGAAAACGGAAGAAAAAACCAAATTCTTGGAGAACCTACTGTCCATACGCGTATGGCCTTACTTGATACGCGTATGGACCTTCCCAGTACGCGTAGCATACGCAAATGCCCAGAGGGGTTGAAAATCAAGCAAAAACACAAGCTTCTGGTGATACGCGTACCAAACTGGTGATACGCGTACCAGACTGGGCAATACGCGTACCAGACTGGGCAATACGCGTATCAGAGGCTGGCTTACGTGCAGTACGCGTACCAGACTGGGCAATACGCGTATGGCCCCCAAAATCAGGAAAAGCCCAACTGCATAGCTATTTAGAGGGGAGAACACGATTTTCCGGGGGTTGGACGATTTGGAGAGAAAAAAGACGCGTTTTGAGAGCTGGAGACTCTATGATTATCAAAGGATTCATATGTTCAAGAGTTTTCCGACGATTGAAGATTGATTCCTCACGAAATTCTGTAATGACAACAATGTTAATCTTTGTTTTAATTTCGATTATGAGTAGCTAAACCCCCCATTGCTAGGGGGGTGACCCTGATTCTGAATGTGACAGATTTTATGTTTATGAATGCATTGACTATTTCTTCTTTTCCATTGATTTGTTCTTATTACCGTTCTTTATGCTTTATTCGTCGGACCAACGAATGATGATTAATATGAATAGTTTAAGCTGGACAGCGATTATTCATTGATCTGGATAAGAACTTTGGATAGTAAAAATAACCTAGGACTAGGGATTTTCTATCTGACCGGTAATTCTTGATATTTGAATGCTTGAGTATGAACTTAATTATTTATGGACATAGTGATTAGGTTACATAATCAAAGGTCTGTTCACTGAGGACTTAGGAATAGATACCCTTGAGGACCGGAATTAATTTGACAGGAATAATGTCTAAGCCTTCATAAATTATATCTGTTACAGGAAGTTTCATTCACTGAACCCTAGCAATCTTCTCTCATTTGTATCTCGTTCAACCTTTTTACTTGTTTTATTTATTTGCAATTGGTAGTATAATTACTCACAACACAAAAACCAAAGGCTTTTGTCTAATTGAAATAATCTATAAACTCTGTATCGTCAAGCAGTCCTTGAGATCGACAAACGGGGAATTTCCCTTTTATTACTACAGTGAGAAAAATAGTACACTTGCTATTTTCCCATCAAGTTTTTGGCGTCGTTGCCGGGGACTGCCAAAGATAATAGAGTTTATTAATTTATTTTTAATTAGAATTTTGTTGCTCTGCATCTAAAATTTTATTTACTGCTAATTTTTATTTTTATTGTTATTATAACTAATTTCTGTCTAATCTGTGTAAGCGAGGTAAGGCCTCAGCTAATTTTCATTTTGACGCAGAACCAGAAAGAACATTGCGCGCAAAGCTCAGAGAAGCTAGAAGAAAGAAACTGGCAAACTCTGACACCGAAGAACCGGTCACACCTGTCACACCAGTCTCTGGTCACTCCGAAAAATCTGAGTCAGACACAGATTCATATCCAGACACTGTTAACATGGCTGCAGACCCACCCCCAGCGGAAAGACTTTTAGGTGACTATGGCAGACAGAATAACCCAGCAGTGCGGTTGACTATTGTTAACCAACCTGTTAATGTTGCTCACTTCCAGTTACACCCCTCAACTATCCGCCAGTTAGAAAGCAAACCTTTTGCAGGAAAGATCAATGAGGATGCAAACAAGCATCTGCAGAGGTTTCTGACTATGACTACATCATTAAAAATTGATGGGCATTCTGAAGAGGCAAAGAGATTGGTCATGTTTCCATTCACGTTATCTGAGGACGCTGAGGAATGGTTCTATTCCCTACCTGCAGGAAGCATTACTACATGGCAACAAATGGAAACAACATTCTTGAATGAGTATTTTCCTGCTTCTGTGTATATCCGTAAGAGGTATGACATTGTGAATTTTAAACAGAAAGAAGGAGAGACACTCGGAGATGCATACAAAAGATTCAAGAGATGTTTAGTTGCATGTCCTACACATAATCTGGATGAAACTGAACAAATGCAGAATTTTGTAAACGGGCTGAAGATGAGAACTAAGCAGCTCATTGATACTGCTGCTGGTGGCTCGTCTAATTTTTCTACAGCAACCGGTATCAAAAAAATCATCGAAGCTATTGCAGCAAATGAGCATTTGGAATTATATGACCGTACTGTAAATCAGCCGGAGGGAAAATTGACTTGAAATTAGCAAATCAGGTAGTGAAAATGGAAGACCAGATTGCTGCTGAGGTTGAAAGAAGATTGAAAGCTATGAATTTAGGTACCCAAACTGTTGCTCAAGTTCAATCGGTTCCGACCATGATTTGTGAGATTTGTAGTGGACCACACTTTACCATGCATTGTGTTGCAACCTCAGAACAAGTGCAAGCTATAAATTACCTGAGGCAAAATAATCCCTACTCAAATACATATAACCCGGGGTGGAAAAATCATCCTAATTTCTCTTGGAAAGATCAGCAAGGTAATATTCAGAATCAAGGACCTCCACAACAACAACCACCTTACCAACCACAATATCAGCCGCAGCAACAACCTTATCAGCAACAAATACCGAAGAAAGCGGATTGGGAGATTGCTATAGAGAAGATGGCAACTCAGAATATGCAATTTCAGGAGGAGACCAGGAATAATCAGAAGAGCACCAATGCATCCATTAAAAATCTGGAGATTCAATTGGGTCAGATAGCACAACAGATAACAAATTTTCAAACACCGGGCGCATTACCTAGTGCAACAGTGACAAATCCGAGGGAGCACCATAATGTGAGTGCGGTAACAACAAGAAGCGGAAGATATGTTGAAGAGCGTAAGAAGAAGGATGAAGAAGAATATCAGTTGCTTGAAGTGGACCTGGAAATCTTAGAAAACAAGACACCACCTGAGGAAGAAATTGTAATACCGCCGGTGGTACAAGAAAAGCTCCTTGAACCAAAACCCATCATTAAGCTTCCATTCCCACAAAGAAACAAAAAGAAGAAGCAAGATGAGAAATTTTTTCAGAAATTCATGGAGTTGTTCAGGAAATTAGAAATCAATATTCCATTCTCTGAGGCACTCGAGCAGATGCCTATCTATGCGAAATTCATGAAAGACATCATCTCCAAGAAGCGCACCACTGACGCTGACCCTGTTATACTAACTGAAACTTATAGTGCTATTTTGCAGGGTATGAAGATTCCAGTGAAGAAGCCAGATAGAGGTTCTGTGACTATCCCGTGTACCATTGGAGATAGGTCCTTTAAAAGGGCGCTGATTGATTTAGGGGCTAGTGTTAGGCTTATGCCTTTGTCTATTTACAGGAAGCTAGGAATTGGAAATGTTCAAGATACCAGAATGACACTTCAATTTGCTGACCACTCAGTGAAGAGACCTTTTGGGTAGTTGAGGATGTCCTGGTCAAAGTTGATAAATTTGTTTTTCCTATTGATTTTGTAATCTTGGAAATGCCAGAAGATGAAGAGATACCTCTGATTCTGGGCAGACCTTTCTTAGAAACAGGGAGATGCAATATAGATATGGAGGAAGGTACCATGACCCTAAAGGTGTATGATGAAGAGCTCAGAATTGATGTCCGAGATACTATGAAACAGAAAGAGAATATGTGTACAAACCACTCTGTGGAAGTGATTGATCAAATTGTAACTAGCACAATTCAAAGAAAGTTTCCTGAATTACCGTTAGAAAGAGTTCTTAGTCTGTCGGTCAGAGAGATGGAAGAGAAGGATGAGGAAAAAGAAAAAGAAGTGCTTGCTATGCTGGATACACAAACCCCTTGGAGGAAATATAACCCACGCAGGTGGGAGGATCTGAGAGCTTCACCAGAATTAGAAGATGAAAAGGTACTGAAGAAACATAAAAGTGGTATTGGTGTTTTAAATGAGAAGAATGGCGACACCTTCAAGGTTAATGGTCAGAGGTTGAAACCATATGATCCCGGTGAAGGGGGACCAATTGAAACTGTTAAACTCATCTGAGTATGAGGTGTCCTGTCGAGCCATGCGACGTTAAACGAAGCGCTGCTTGAGAGGCAACCCAAGGGAGGTTTGAAATTTCTTTGTGTATTTTTCTTTTTGGTTTATTCAGTTTTTATTATCTGTTGCTTTGATGTAATCACCTATTATGGGTTGGTTAATCTAATGAATTTGATTTGGTTTACCTCCATTTTCCTGTTTATTTCGTTAGATACGTGACTATGTCTGGCTATTGGGTTTCTTGATCACTTACACCAAATACTTGGGCGTCCTCTCTTTCAGTCCCCTGACTGTAGATACTGTTGTTTATGATTGGACGCACTGGTTAAGATTAACATCAAAACCACGAGCATGAGCTTTGAACTCAGAGGTATGATAGAACAAGTCAGCTTAACCCGTCCTGGTGAGATCATAAAAAGCCAAACACTTATCATCATATGAGAGATATCAGGTATGTCTTTATCAATCTTGGTTTGCGTATGTTCTTTTATTATTATTAGTTGTACGACTACACACACTGAGGCATGTTTTTGTTTATCACCTAGAGCCTTTCTAGCCATCCCATTATTATTATAATCCATTGTTTTACCTTGTTGAGCCTGTTAATCATTTATTTTTGATATACCCGTTTTTTCTAAAGCCATGACCTTGTACCTATCCTACCCTGTTCAGAGTATGTGAGGATTGATTTCATTTCTACGTTTCTATCTAAGTTTGGGGTTGCTGTTGGAATAACAACCTTTAAGTTTGGGGTAGCTTTGCAGGACGTGAATAGTAAGTGAATGTCGTATAAAAGAAAGAAGAGAAAAAGAAAAAAAAAAAAAAAAAAAGAAAAAAAAAAGAAAAAAAAGAAAAAAAAAAAAAAAAAAAAAAGAAAAAAAAAAGAAAAAACAACAACATGAAAAGAAAGAAAGAGAAAAGCGAAAAACAATAAAAGAACAGCTTTTGAAAAATGCTACATTCACTATAGATAAAAGGAAAAGAGGATTGCAAAACCCTACAGGAATAATAGGAAAGAAACGTAGTGAGAGAATGATTTCATGTACTTTGAACCAAAAGACCCAAAAGCCGTGGTTCCAATTTCATACCCTACCTAAACCAAAGCCCCGTTACAACCCAAAAAGACCTCAAAAAGTGTGTGTGATTGTACATGTTGATAGGATGAGAGAATTTATTCAAACTTCTGATTTGATATTGCATATTTTGATTTGAGAGTGATAACACTTTAACCCAGAGAGACTTGGTGAGAGTGTGATATAAGCTGACAGGTAAAGTCATATCTCTGAGGGAAAGAGTTTCTAGCTCGTTGGCCATGTGGAAGAATCAGAAAACCTGAAAAACATCAAGAGGTCCAGTGCGAAAAATTTCAGCAGTATTGTGGTAAGAACTGTTTTACAGTAAGTTTGGGGTGACATGATCGTATGGTAATAAAATGTTACTTGAGGACAAGCAACAAGCTAAGTTTGGGGTTATGATCAGTCACCATTTATACTAGACATTCCACTATTTAACCGTAAATAAGTCAGGTAAACCGCGTAAACTAAAGCATTTTTAGTTAGATATAAGCTCAATTCTATAATATGAAGTATGTTGTTACTTATGAATTTCTTGAGGATATTTTACACTTTTGGGTATGTTAGCAGGTCAAAAAGTAGTCTGGAAGCTCAGGGAATCAAACGTCAGATGCTAAATTAAGCCCGAGCAAGAAAACGGAAGAAAAAACCAAATTCTTGGAGAACCTACTGTCCATACGCGTATGGCCTTACTTGATACGCGTATGGACCTTCCCAGTACGCGTAGCATACGCAAATGCCCAGAGGGGTGAAAATCAAGCAAAACACAAGCTTCTGGTGATACGCGTACCAAACTGGTGATACGCGTACCAGACTGGGCAATACGCGTACCAGACTGGGCAATACGCGTATCAGAGGCTGGCTTACGTGCAGTACGCGTACCAGACTGGGCAATACGCGTACCAGACTGGGCAATACGCGTATGGCCCCCAAAATCAGGAAAAGCCCAACTGCATAGCTATTTAGAGGGGAGAACACGATTTTCCGGGGGTTGGACGATTTGGAGAGAAAAAAGACGCGTTTTGAGAGCTGGAGACTCTATGATTATCAAAGGATTCATATGTTCAAGAGTTTTTCGACGATTGAAGATTGATTCCTCACGAAATTCTGTAATGACAACAATGTTAATCTTTGTTTTTATTTCGATTATGAGTAGCTAAACCCCCCATTGCTAGGGGGGTGACCCTGATTCTGAATGTGACAGATTTTATGTTTATGAATGCATTGACTATTTCTTCTTTTCCATTGATTTGTTCTTATTACCGTTCTTTATGCTTTATTCGTCGGACCAACGAATGATGATTAATATGAATAGTTTAAGCTGGACAGCGATTATTCATTGATCTGGATAAGAACTTTGGATAGTAAAAATAACCTAGGACTAGGGATTTTCTATCTGACCGGTAATTCTTGATATTTGAATGCTTGAGTATGAACTTAATTATTTATGGACATAGTGATTAGGTTACATAATCAAAGGTCTGTTCACTGAGGACTTAGGAATAGATACCCTTGAGGACTGGAATTAATTTGACAGGAATAATGTCTAAGCCTTCATAAATTATATCTGTTACAGGAAGTTTCATTCACCGAACCCTAGCAATCTTCTCTCATTTGTATCTCGTTCAACCTTTTTACTTGTTTTATTTATTTGCAATTGGTAGTATAATTACTCACAACACAAAAACGAAAGGCTTTTGTCTAATTGAAACAATCTATAAACTCTGTATCGTCAAGCAGTCCTTGAGATCGACAAACGGGGAATTTCCCTTTTATTACTACAGTGAGAAAAATAGTACACTTGCTATTTTCCCATCAAGTTTTTGGCGCCGTTGCCGGGGACTGCCAAAGATAATAGAGTTTATTAATTTATTTTCAATTAGAATTTTGTTGCTCTACATCTAAAATTTTATTTACTGCTAATTTTTATTTTTATTGTTATTATAACTAATTTCTGTCTAATCTGTGTATGCGAGGTAAGGCCTCAGCTAATTTTCATTTTGACGCAGAACCAGAAAGAACATTGCGCGCAAAGCTCAGAGAAGTTAGAAGAAAGAAACTGGCAAACTCTGACACCGAAGAACCGGTCACACCTGTCACACCAGTCTCTGTTCACTCCGAAAAACTGAGTCAGGCACAAATTCATATCCAGACACTGTTAACATGGCTGCAGACCCACCCCCAGCGGAAAGACTTTTAGGTGACTATGGCAGACAGAATAACCCAGCAGTGCGGTTGACTATTGTTAACCAACCTGTTAATGTTGCTCACTTCCAGTTACACCCCTCAACTATCCGCCAGTTAGAAAGCAAACCTTTTGCAGGAAAGATCAATGAGGATGCAAACAAGCATCTGCAGAGGTTTCTGACTATGACTACATCATTAAAAATTGATGGACATTCTGAAGAGGCAAAGAGATTGGTCATGTTTCCATTCACGTTATCTGAGGACGCTGAGGAATGGTTCTATTCCCTACCTGCAGGAAGCATTACTAAATGGCAACAAATGGAAACAACATTCTTGAATGAGTATTTTCCTGCTTCTGTGTATATCCGTAAGAGGTATGACATTGTGAATTTTAAACAGAAAGAAGGAGAGACACTCGGAGATGCATACAAAAGATTCAAGAGATGTTTAGTTGCATGTCCTACACATAATCTGGATGAAACTGAACAAATGCAGAATTTTGTAAACGGGCTGAAGATGAGAACTAAGCAGCTCATTGATACTGCTGCTGGTGGCTCGTCTAATTTTTCTACAGCAACCGGTATCAAAAAAATCATCGAAGCTATTGCAGCAAATGAGCATTTGGAATTATATGACCGTACTGTAAATCAGCCGGAGGGAAAATTGACTTGAAATTAGCAAATCAGGTAGTGAAAATGGAAGACCAGATTGCTGCTGAGGTTGAAAGAAGATTGAAAGCTATGAATTTAGGTACCCAAACTGTTGCTCAAGTTCAATCGGTTCCGACCATGATTTGTGAGATTTGTAGTGGACCACACTTTACCATGCATTGTGTTGCAACCTCAGAACAAGTGCAAGCTATAAATTACCTGAGGCAAAATAATCCCTACTCAAATACATATAACCCGGGGTGGAAAAATCATCCTAATTTCTCTTGGAAAGATCAGCAAGGTAATATTCAGAATCAAGGACCTCCACAACAACAACCACCTTACCAACCACAATATCAGCCGCAGCAACAACCTTATCAGCAACAAATACCGAAGAAAGCGGATTGGGAGATTGCTATAGAGAAGATGGCAACTCAGAATATGCAATTTCAGGAGGAGACCAGGAATAATCAGAAGAGCACCAATGCATCCATTAAAAATCTGGAGATTCAATTGGGTCAGATAGCACAACAGATAACAAATTTTCAAACACCGGGCGCATTACCTAGTGCAACAGTGACAAATCCGAGGGAGCACCATAATGTGAGTGCGGTAACAACAAGAAGCGGAAGATATGTTGAAGAGCGTAAGAAGAAGGATGAAGAAGAATATCAGTTGCTTGAAGTGGACCTGGAAATCTTAGAAAACAAGACACCACCTGAGGAAGAAATTGTAATACCGCCGGTGGTACAAGAAAAGCTCCTTGAACCAAAACCCATCATTAAGCTTCCATTCCCACAAAGAAACAAAAAGAAGAAGCAAGATGAGAAAATTTTTCAGAAATTCATGGAGTTGTTCAGGAAATTAGAAATCAATATTCCATTCTCTGAGGCACTCGAGCAGATGCCTATCTATGCGAAATTCATGAAAGACATCATCTCCAAGAAGCGCACCACTGACGCTGACCCTGTTATACTAACTGAAACTTATAGTGCTATTTTGCAGGGTATGAAGATTCCAGTGAAGAAGCCAGATAGAGGTTCTGTGACTATCCCGTGTACCATTGGAGATAGGTCCTTTAAAAGGGCGCTGATTGATTTAGGGGCTAGTGTTAGGCTTATGCCTTTGTCTATTTACAGGAAGCTAGGAATTGGAAATGTTCAAGATACCAGAATGACACTTCAATTTGCTGACCACTCAGTGAAGAGACCTTTTGGGGTAGTTGAGGATGTCCTGGTCAAAGTTGATAAATTTGTTTTTCCTATTGATTTTGTAATCTTGGAAATGCCAGAAGATGAAGAGATACCTCTGATTCTGGGCAGACCTTTCTTAGAAACAGGGAGATGCAATATAGATATGGAGGAAGGTACCATGACCCTAAAGGTGTATGATGAAGAGCTCAGAATTGATGTCCGAGATACTATGAAACAGAAAGAGAATATGTGTACAAACCACTCTGTGGAAGTGATTGATCAAATTGTAACTAGCACAATTCAAAGAAAGTTTCCTGAATTACCGTTAGAAAGAGTTCTTAGTCTGTCGGTCAGAGAGATGGAAGAGAAGGATGAGGAAAAAGAAAAAGAAGTGCTTGCTATGCTGGATACACAAACCCCTTGGAGGAAATATAACCCACGCAGGTGGGAGGATCTGAGAGCTTCACCAGAATTAGAAGATGAAAAGGTACTGAAGAAACATAAAAGTGGTATTGGTGTTTTAAATGAGAAGAATGGCGACACCTTCAAGGTTAATGGTCAGAGGTTGAAACCATATGATCCCGGTGAAGGGGGACCAATTGAAACTGTTAAACTCATCTGAGTATGAGGTGTCCTGTCGAGCCATGCGACGTTAAACGAAGCGCTGCTTGAGAGGCAACCCAAGGGAGGTTTGAAATTTCTTTGTGTATTTTTCTTTTTGGTTTATTCAGTTTTTATTATCTGTTGCTTTGATGTAATCACCTATTATGGGTTGGTTTAATCTAATGAATTTGATTTGGTTTACCTCCATTTTCCTGTTTATTTCGTTAGATACGTGACTATGTCTGGCTATTGGGTTTCTTGATCACTTACACCAAATACTTGGGCGTCCTCTCTTTCAGTCCCCTGACTGTAGATACTGTTGTTTATGATTGGACGCACTGGTTAAGATTAACATCAAAACCACGAGCATGAGCTTTGAACTCAGAGGTATGATAGAACAAGTCAGCTTAACCCGTCCTGGTGAGATCATAAAAAGCCAAACACTTATCATCATATGAGAGATATCAGATATGTCTTTATCAATCTTGGTTTGCGTATGTTCTTTTATTATTATTAGTTGTACGACTACACACACTGAGGCATGTTTTTGTTTATCACCTAGAGCCTTTCTAGCCATCCCATTATTATTATTATCCATTGTTTTACCTTGTTGAGCCTGTTAATCATTTATTTTTGATATACCCGTTTTTTCTAAAGCCATGACCTTGTACCTATCCTACCCTGTTCAGAGTATGTGAGGATTGATTTCATTTCTACGTTTCTATCTAAGTTTGGGGTTGCTGTTGGAATAACAACCTTTAAGTTTGGGGTAGCTTTGTAGGACGTGAATAGTAAGTGAATGTCGTATAAAAGAAAGAAAAGAAAAAAGAAAAAAAAGAAAAAAAAAGAAAAAAAAAAGAAAAAAAAGAAAAAAAAGAAAAAAAAAAGAAAAACAACAACAACATGAAAAGAAAGAAAGAGAAAAGCGAAAAACAATAAAAGAACAGCTTTTGAAAAATGCTACATTCACTATAGATAAAAGGAAAAGAGGATTGCAAAACCCTACAGGAATAATAGGAAAGAAACGTAGTGAGAGAATGATTTCATGTACTCTGAACCAAAAGACCCAAAAACCGTGGTTCCAATTTCATACCCTACCTAAACCAAAGCCCCGTTACAACCCAAAAAGACCTCAAAAAAGTGTGTGTGATTGTACATGTTGATAGGATGAGAGAATTTATTCAAACTTCTGATTTGATATTGCATATTTTGATTTGAGAGTGATAACACTTTAACCCAGAGAGACTTGGTGAGAGTGTGATATAAGCTGACAGGTAAAGTCATATCTCTGAGGGAAAGAGTTTCTAGCTCGTTGGCCATGTGGAAGAATCAGAAAACCTGAAAAACATCAAGAGGTCCAGTGCGAAAAATTTCAGCAGTATTGTGGTAAGAACTGTTTTACAGTAAGTTTGGGGTGACATGATCGTATGGTAATAAAATGTTACTTGAGGACAAGCAACAAGCTAAGTTTGGGGTTATGATCAGTCACCATTTATACTAGACATTCCACTATTTAACCGTAAATAAGTCAGGTAAACCGCGTAAACTAAAGCATTTTTAGTTAGATATAAGCTCAATTCTATAATATGAAGTATGTTGTTACTTATGAATTTCTTGAGGATATTTTACACTTTTGGGTATGTTAGCAGGTCAAAAAGTAGTCTGGAAGCTCAGGGAATCAAATGTCAGATGCTAAATTAAGCCCGAGCAAGAAAACGGAAGAAAAAACCAAATTCTTGGAGAACCTACTGTCCATACGCGTATGGCCTTACTTGATACGCGTATGGACCTTCCCAGTACGCGTAGCATACGCAAATGCCCAGAGGGGTTGAAAATCAAGCAAAAACACAAGCTTCTGGTGATACGCGTACCAAACTGGTGATACGCGTACCAGACTGGGCAATACGCGTATCAGAGGCTGGCTTACGTGCAGTACGCGTACCAGACTGGGCAATACGCGTACCAGACTGGGCAATACGCGTATGGCCCCCAAAATCAGGAAAAGCCCAACTGCATAGCTATTTAGAGGGGAGAACACGATTTTCCGGGGGTTGGACGATTTGGAGAGAAAAAAGACGCGTTTTGAGAGCTGGAGACTCTATGATTATCAAAGGATTCATATGTTCAAGAGTTTTTCGACGATTGAAGATTGATTCCTCACGAAATTCTGTAATGACAACAATGTTAATCTTTGTTTTTATTTCGATTATGAGTAGCTAAACCCCCCATTGCTAGGGGGGTGACCCTGATTCTGAATGTGACAGATTTTATGTTTATGAATGCATTGACTATTTCTTTTTTTCCATTGATTTGTTCTTATTACCGTTCTTTATGCTTTATTCGTCGGACCAACGAATGATGATTAATATGAATAGTTTAAGCTGGACAGCGATTATTCATTGATCTGGATAAGAACTTTGGATAGTAAAAATAACCTAGGACTAGGGATTTTCTATCTGACCGGTAATTCTTGATATTTGAATGCTTGAGTATGAACTTAATTATTTATGGACATAGTGATTAGGTTACATAATCAAAGGTCTGTTCACTGAGGACTTAGGAATAGATACCCTTGAGGACCGGAATTAATTTGACAGGAATAATGTCTAAGCCTTCATAAATTATATCTGTTACAGGAAGTTTCATTCACCGAACCCTAGCAATCTTCTCTCATTTGTATCTCGTTCAACCTTTTTACTTGTTTTATTTATTTGCAATTGGTAGTATAATTACTCACAACACAAAAACCAAAGGCTTTTGTCTAATTGAAACAATCTATAAACTCTGTATCGTCAAGCAGTCCTTGAGATCGACAAACGGGGAATTTTCCTTTTATTACTACAGTGAGAAAAATAGTACACTTGCTATTTTCCCATCATTGGGGAAAACGCCAATACAGCAAGGGTAAAAATCACCACAAGACATTCCACTGGAGAAGGTCTAACACAGAGACTCTCCTGAGGAGAAGCAACAAGATGAGATGTTACCGGTATAAGGGTAACAAACTCAGGAAGAATGAATATCTAAGACCGGTATAAGGGTGAGAGACATCAATCAACCAAACATCTGAGAAAGACCTGAAAAAGGTACATCAACTCAGGAAAATCTGACTCCACAGGGGACCAAGGTCATAATAGGGAGCAGAAAGGAAGGAACACCAGGGATACCGAGGTATATAATAGGTGACCGACCAAAGCGTGAATTGGTATATATGCCAAAACACTCATCATCCAAAAGGAGGGCTTGAAAAAGCAAATCAACTTACAGGATGGACATTCGAATCCACAACGGGAAAACGAATCCTACTCAACTGGGGACACAAACCCAAAGAGTGCATGAGATATAATATCCATTACCGTCAGAACGTGGATAGAATACTCGCATGAGATATATTATCTATTACCGTCAGAACGTAGATAATACACTCGCATGGTAAGAAACACCAGGGATACCGGTTGGGTATATAATAGGTGATCTACCGAAAACGTGGATTGGTTTTTACTGCCAAAACACTCATCATCCAAAAAACAAACTGGTTTAAAGGATGGATATTCGATTCTACAAAGAATACGAATCTTACTCTACCGAGGAAAATCAACAAAGGATTCCAACCAAAGAGCGAAAGAGATATATTATTCATTACCGTCAGAACGTGAATAATACACTCGAAAAGGAAGAGACACCAGAGATACCGGTTACTGGGTATATAATAGGTGACCAACTGAAAAGAGAGACAATCGATACCAAGCATACGGGTAAACGAAAGACAACTCAAAGGGATAAATTGCAAGCATCTGGAAATTATCCAACAACAAAATATTCGATTCCACAAAGGGAAATAACGAATCTTACTCGACCGAGGAAACGCAAAAGGCTTCGATTGAAGAGTGCATGAGATATATTATCCATTACCGTCAGAACATGGATAACATACTCGCATGGAAGATTATCCACAACCGGTTACTGGGTTAACAAAGGATAAATTGACCAAAAAGAAAGGCATCGGGATACCAAACTAGGTATATAATGATAACCAATCAAAGGAAGCAATAATCATTACCAAGCAAACGGGTAAATGAAAGGCGACCTGCTGAGGATGAATTGCATAAACAGCAATCATCCACCAGAACTAGCTGGGGATGCATTGATAAACAATCAATGATCCGGGGAACAAATCACTAGCAAACGGTGAAAGGACCCACTGGCGACTTCAAAGGGAATAACATTGCAAGCATACGGCAATGATCCCGAAGACAACTTGCTGGGGATACAATTGCTAGCAATCGACAATTATCCACAAGCAAAGGGAGGAATATCAACATCACATATTGAATGAAGATAACCACAAAGAGTAACCATCATCGGTTAGGATGAATAACAAGGTTAACTCTGCCAAGGGGAGAAATTTAGGGTTTACAACTACCGAATACGGGGTAGAATACCACAACTCTGGCTGGGGATAAAATTGCTAGCATCCGGCAATCATCCACCTGTACCATGAGGCACAAACTCTGCTGGGGAGAAAAACACAACATGGGATTTACAACTACCGAATACGGGGTAGAAGACCACAGACTTTACTGGGGATAAGGTGAATGAAGCCAAATACTGAGCGATTATTCAACTTATTCCACAGGGAGACACAAATTCCGTTGGGGATAAAACCACAACAGCACAAAATCCACCATCAACCAGAACGAACCACAAAGGTTAGCTCTGCTAGGGGAAAAGAGATAGGACTTACAATTACCGAATACGGGGTAGTAGCCAAAAATCTGATGAGGATAAAAGATTTAGGGTTTACATCCACCGAATACTAGGTAGAATACCAAAAATCTCCACGTGGGGAATGAAGAGATCACAAATCCGCACGGGAATCGAAATAGGGTTTATAACAAACCACAAACTCTCGCCGAGGAATAAAAGGTATATAACCACCAATTCCGTCAAAAGGGCAAGGAACATAGGACTTACAACTACCGGTTACTGGGTAGAGGCCCAAAAAACATTCCGCTGGGGATAAAGAATTATTGCCGGTTACTGGGCAATTTATTCATTTATTCCACAGGGAAGCACAAGAAACATCTGACAAATAGCCAATCCGGGATCAATCCGAATAGACCGACTGAATCAAAACTCGTCCTATGAAGATATAACTCCATAGGAACATCCATCCCAATATATATATATGTTGGGAGGAAACGGAAGAAACCGTCATCCACGAGGATATATCTCAGTGGGGAACTGCAGAAGGAAAGACAGACACTTTCTGCTTATGGGGCTGACTCTACATGGGGAGATTTAAACACCCGACATCTGCTTGAGGGAGATCTATAAAGAGATCTATATCACCAAAAGCTGGGACCAACAAACAAAAGATATATGACAAAAAATGCAACATGAATATCTGAATGTTTATGATTATGCATGAATATGCGTAATTTATGTTTGATGAATGCTGACAAAACAGACATATCTAACACAACAGGTCCAGGGAGCAAACACCCGGTACTATACTTCCAGAGGAAAACCAAAGAGGTCCAACTGGAAAGCCAATCTGCAGGAGATCTACATGCTGAAAAGCAAAGATCTGCGGGAGGCAAAAGATCAGAGATATCAAAGAAGTCAGATATCTGAGTGATGGATCAACAGTCATCCCAACTAGGGGAACAGAAAGTCACAACAGGCATAAACAACCACAAAGACAAATCTGTTGGGGAAGAGGAGAAGTCCCAAAATCCCTGCAGGGGAATCATCAGCGTCAACTGAGAAACAAAAGTTCACTGCACAGGCGAGAACTGCTATGAAGAGCAACTCCGAAATAACTCCGCTGGGGAACAACCCACAAAAGGAGAACAGAACACCGAAGTAGAATCCAGCTGTACAAGCAACTCTACTCGGGGAATACTAACAGCCACCTCAAACAAACTCCACTGGGGAACAACCCACTGAGGGAGATAGTAGATCACATAAGCAGATTCTGCAATAAACCACCCTGCTGAGGATCAAAAGCATCAGGGAACCAACCAAATCTCTGGATGGCAGACCACCAACCGACCCTACCGGGGAAACAGCGATTTCAAATCTGGTGGAGATTCTGAGGGAAATACCACAGGTTCCACTAGCGACCGTGCTGAGGAAAGTGATGAAATACAGGGATATCAATCCATCCATCACTGAATCTCCATGAAAGGAAGCAACCGTGCTGGGGAAAGACTACTGCTGGAGAAGAGACTGATTCTTCAATCAACACCTCTGCTTGGGGAACAACCCCACCAAAAACTCTGCTTGGGGAACAACCCCTACAACAGAAAGGGAGAAAAAGGATACAACCAAGCCAGGAATATGAACAAATGTCTTACCTGTTGGAAATCATGCCACCCTCGGGAGAGCACTGAGAAATTCTTAAGTATCCTTTCATCGTTGTGAATGTTCACTTTGTTTAAAACAATAATTTGAAAGATTTATTTGTTTAAAACAATGACATTTTATCCATTAAAACATGCAAAACATTTGTTGAATTGAAACAAATAAGAGTGCAAATAATTGGATAAAAGCTCAAATTCATTTGATGGAATGGTAGCCTGCGAATGGCAAGACTCCATAGATCTGTACAAATTTGAAATCAGTGATATATATTGGAAGAGGGCTACATTGAACATAATGATCCTTTCTCTACCAATTTGAATCTCGATGTATTTGAAGCTTCAGTTGACGACGAATCGAGAATCTCTGACGAAAAGATGGCTGTGAAACAGAAAGTCTTGTCAGGATGCAGTTACTTGCCATATCCCTAATTTTTGCCTAGATTGCCCCAGGGTGGGGTACTCAATCTAACGGGATACAAATATTCTTTTTTCAAGTCTCTAACTTTTGCCTGGATTACCCTTTCGGGTTCTCCATCGAGACGCTCATTTTTGCCTAAGCCGCCCTTTCGGGTTTTCAACTTAGCGAGCTATTCTGTTTTTCATTTGCATATACTTTTTTTAGGCAAAGTATCTCTTGACCGCATCTGAATTCACAGGACGAGTGAAATCCTCCCCATCCATTGTTGTAAGCATCAAAGCACCGCCTGAAAAGGCTTTCTTAACAACATATGGACCTTCATAGTTTGGAGTCCACTTGCCCCTGGAATCAGGCACGAAAGACAAAACTTTCTTGAGCACAAGGTCACCTTCTCGGAACACACGAGGCTTGACCTTCTTATTGAATGCTTTCTTCATTCTCTGCTGATATAACTGACCATGACACATGACAGTCAATCGCTTCTCTTCAATCAGATTCAATTGGTCGTAACGACTCTGAATCCATTCAGCATCAGTCAACTTGGCTTCCATCAAGACTCTCATTGATGGGATCTCCACCTCTACTGGGAGAACAGCCTCCATGCCGTAAACAAGAGAGAAAGGGGTTGCCCCTGTTGAAGTGCGTACAGATGTACGGTACCCATGCAAAGCAAATGGCAGCATCTCATGCCAATCTTTGTACGTAACTGTCATCTTTTGGATAATCTTCTTGATATTCTTATTAGCAGCTTCAACAACCCCATTCATCTTGGGTCTGTAGGGAGAGGAATTATGGTGTGCAATCTTGAATTCAGCGCACAACTCATCCATCATCTTATTATTCAGATTAGATCCATTATCAGTAATGATCTTATCTGGCACACCATAACGACAAATCAGCTGGTTCTTGATAAACTTCACAACCACCTGTCTAGTCACATTCGCGTATGAAGCGGCTTCAACCCATTTGGTGAAGTAATCAATGGCTACGAGAATAAACCTGTGCCCATTGGACGCTTTCAGCTCAATCATGCCAATCATGTCGATTCCCCACATAGAGAAAGGCCATGGCGATGAAATCACATTCAGAAGTGTCAGAGGAATATGAATCTTATCCGCGTAAATCTGACACTTGTGGCATTTCTTCAGATATTTGCAGCAGTCAGACTCCATTGTCAGCCAATAGTAGCCTGCTCTCAACATTTTTCTAGCCATGGCATGTCCATTGGAATGAGTACCAAATGAACCCTCATGGACCTCAGTCATTAACAGGTTTGCTTCGTGTCTATCCACACATCTGAGCAAAACCATGTCAAAATTTCTCTTATACAGCACTTCACCACTGAGGTAGAAACTGCCTGACAACCTTCTCAAAGTTTTCCTATCTTTCACAGATGCCCCAGACGGGTAGACCTGGTTCTGGAGGAAATTCTTGATATCAAAATACCAAGGCTTGTCATCATTCACTTCTTCCACTGCAAACACGTGAGCTGGTCTATCCAAGCGCATCACGACAATGTTGGGAACTTCATTCCAATACTTGACCACAATCATTGAGGCAAGCGTAGCAAGAGCATCTGCCATCCGATTATCCTCTCGAGGAATATGATGAAAGTCAACTTCGGTGAAGAACGTTGAAATCCTTCTTGCATAATCTCTATACGGAATGAGACCTGGCTGATTCGTCTCCCATTCACCCTTGATCTGATTGACAACCAGGGCCGAATCACCATACACATCAAGATGCTTGATTCTCAAATCAATGCATTCTTCAAGTCCCATGATACAGGCCTCATACTCAGCCATATTATTCGTGCATTTGAAAGTTAGCCTTGCTGTAAGCGGAATATGCGTGCCATGAGGAGTAATGATTACTGCCCCAATTCCATTTCCGTACTGATTTACAGTGCCATCAAACACCATCGTCCATCTGGAACCAGGTTCCGGACCTTCATCAAGTGTAGGCTCATCACAATCTTTCATTTTCAAATACAAAATCTCATCGTCAGGGAAGTCATACTGCACAGACTGATGATCTTCAATCGGCTGGTGCGCTAAATGGTCAGCCAAGATACTACCTTTGATAGCTTTCTGAGCTCGATATCATACTCAGATAACAACATCTGCCAACGGGCAATCCTCCCGGTTAAAGCAGGCTTCTCGAAGATGTACTTGATTGGATCCATTCTGGATATCAACCAAGTGGTATGATTTATCATGTACTGGCGCAAACGCTTAGCAGCCCAAGCTAAAGCACAACACGTCTTCTCAAGCATAGAGTACCGAGACTCACAATCGGTAAACTTCTTACTGAGGTAGTATATAGCAGATTCTTTCTTCCCCGATTCATCTTGTTGACCGAGTACACAACCCATCGAGTCTTCAAGAACAGTCAAATACATAATCAGAGGTCTTCCTTCCACAGGCGGAGACAAGATCGGAGGTTCGGACAGATATTCTTTAATACTGTCGAAAGCTTTCTGGCAATCTTCGGTCCAATCATGAGACTGATCTTTCCGAAGGAGCTTGAATATAGGCGCACATGTGGCAGTCATGTGGGATATAAATCTGGAAATGTAGTTCAAGCGGCCAAGAAAACCTCGGACTTGCTTCTCAGTTTTGGGTGCAGGCATCTCTTGTATTGCTTTGACCTTTGCAGGATCAACCTCAATACCTCTTTCGCTGACAACGAAACCCAACAACTTGCCGGAACAGACTCCAAATGTACATTTGTTCGGATTCAGGCGAAGTCTGAACTTCCTCAGACGCTGAAAAAGCTTCAACAAATGCTCAATATGCTCAACTTCCGTTCGGGACTTAGCAATCATATCATCAACATAGACCTCTATCTCCTTGTGCATCATATCATGAAACAAGGTAGTCATAGCTCGTTGATACGTGGCTCCGGCGTTCTTCAGACTGAAGGGCATCACTCGATAACATAATGTTCCCCAAGGTGTGATGAATGTTGTCTTCTCCATATCTTCGGGTGCCATCTTGATTTGGTTATAACCGGAAAATCCGTCCATAAAGGAAAAGACTTTGAATTTAGCTGTATTGTCTACCAACATATCAATGTGTGGTAGAGGAAAATCATCTTTTGGATTAGCTTTATTCAAATCTCTGTAATCAACGCACATATGGACTTTTCCGTCCTTCTTAGGAACAGACACAATATTGGCCACCCATTGAGGATATGTAGAAGTCACCAAAAACCCCGCATCAATCTGCTTTTGAACTTCCTCTTTGATCTTCACTGCCATATCTGGATGAGTTCTTCTGAGCTTCTGCTTCACAGGCACACACTCAGGCTTCAAAGGCAGGAAATGTTGCACAATATCTGTATCTAGACCCGACATGTCTTCATATGACCAAGCAAAGATATCTGAATATTCTCGTAGCAACTCAATCAATCTCTTCTTGACAGACTCTTCAAGAAGTGCCCCAATCTTCACCATACGAACACAATCCTCAGACCCCAAGTTGACTGTTTCCAAATCTTCAAGGTGCGGCTGAATGATCTTCTTCTCATGCTCAAGGAGACGGGTAATCTCATCAGGAATCTCTTCAACATCATCTTCCTCTGCCTCGAATACAGGGAATTCAAAATTGGGAGATGGCGTTGGATCATTATGTTCAATGGGTTTTAGAATCAACCTGCATAATGATTTTGGTTAATGAAAAACTTTAGAATTTAAACAAGCAAATCATTATGCAGATGAAAATGTTGCTTTTATTCTTGTTTTTATGGGTTTTTTGTGATCACTGATTTCATGCAAAAGCAAAAAGTGAAAACAAAGGGAAAAACAAATGTTTAACAATGCATTAATTGGATGAAAATGTCATTGTATTAAATGCTGCCAACAATGTCATCACTTCTCCCTTTGGCATGGGAGAAGGGTTTTAAACAAAGTGAACAATTACTCTGATCTATGAATGACTGTAGGAACATCTACAGCGACCCAATTGTGGCAGACACCGCCAGGGATAACAAAGTTGCACAGGTCCTCCGCATCCTCTTCTAAGATAGCAGCAGCCTCTTCAGATTGATCAGCGTGGATGAAACTTCCACTCTTGAACAGCCCATGCTCATTAAATTCCCCAGAGGAATAGCCAATGCCAGCCCGTGATTTATTATCTTCAAGCTCAATCATCTTCCCCAAACCAGCAACTGCACCACATTCAATGGCCAGCTTCGCATCACGGTAGGAAGTGAATGAAGGAGACTTCTTCTTAATCGGTTCATCAATAGATAAAGCTTGGAACGGCGTTCCAACTTCATCCTCAGCGTCAATATACGAGAAAGAAGACAAGTGGCTAACCAGGAGAGCCTTTTCTCCCCCTACCACAACCAATTTCTTGTTCTTCACGAACTTCAGCTTCTGGTGTAGGGTGGATGTCACGGCGCCAGCCTCGTGAATCCATGGTCTACCAAGGAGACAGCTATACGATGGGTGTATATCCATTACCTGGAAGGTAACTTGGAAATCACTTGGTCCAATCTTGATTGGGAGATCAACTTCCCCAATCACAGTCTTACGCGACCCATCGAAAGCTTTCACAACTACCCCACTCTGCCTCATAGGAGGACCTTGATATGACAGCTTTGAGAGTGTGGTTTTTGGCAATACATTCAGAGATGATCCAATGTCCACCAGCACATTGGACATGGCATCAGATTTGCAGTTCATAGAAATGTGTAAAGCCATGTTGTGGTCTCTTCCCTCCTCAGGGAGATCAGCGTCACAGAAACTCAACGTGTTGCAAGCAGTAATGTTTGCAACAATACCATCAAACTGTTCAAAGGTGACATCATGATCAACATATGCCAAATCCAAAACTTTCTGCAGAGCCTCCCTATGAGGTTCTGAATTCAACAACAAAGAAAGCACGGAGATTTTGGATGGCGTTTGTAGAAGCTGGTCTACAACATTGTACTCACTCTTTTTGATGAGCCTCAGCATCTCATCAGATTCTTCATTCAAAGTGCCACTCGGGCCAACAGAGGGAGCAGGAGTCTTTTGTATAGAGGAGGGTTTGGCAACAGGTGCCGGATTCTGAACGTTAACCGCCGTCCCAACCGGATGCTCAACCGTATCAGAAGCAACAGCCTTAGCCTGAGGCTTAGGCGCAGAGAATACACGACCACTCCGGGTCAACCCACTTACATCAGCAATGTTAGTGACAGAAGTAGAAGGCAACGGCACTTCCTTCCCATCTTCAACAGCAACGGGGTTATATCTGAAAGGCACAGCTCTGTCCGAAGAATAAGGCACCGGGCCTGCAGGTTTGATTGTTAGAGAAGGAGAGACCTTCGGCTTGCTGCCATCATAACGAATGACAACAGGCTCGGGTAATTTGAACACAGGAGACATAACATTGACCTATGGTTCATCCTCATCAACATTTCGATTCTGGAGATTCTCAATGGTACCTTCATCTAGCAACTCTTGAAGTTCTCTTCGCACTTGGCGACACCCCAAACGATTAACCGAACAGACACGGCATTTGTCATGGTCATGCTCCATACAACTGTATTGACATAACAAACGATGTAATTCGACCAATGATTGTCTAATATGACTGACATATTTGACTTTGTACTTCCCAGGACACCCCTGGACCATATTCACAGATTTCCCATGCGCGGGCAATGGGTTCTTTGTAACATTGGGGCCTGAGTCCTTGAAGCTCAGAATGCCACATCTCATCAGGTCTTGCACCTTCGTCTTCAACGGAAAGCAGTTTTCGATGTTATGACCCGGAGCACCGGAATGATAAACACAGTTCTGATCCGGTTTGTACCACCATTGCGGATTCGCAGGCACAGCTGGAGGATCCCTTGGAGTAACTAGCTTTCTCTCCAACAAGGAGGGATACAATTCTACATAAGACATAGGAATCGGATCGAAGCTGATCTTTTTCCTATCATAACTCAGATTAGCCTGGTTGGTAGTACTGCCACGAGGTTGGTAAGCCTGTTGCTGTGGACGGTGTTGCTGCTGATACTGAGGTTGTTGCTGATGCTGATGCTGCTGAGGCTGCTGATACTGAGGTTGCTGATATTGAGCATTATCCCTGAAGACAGGTGCTATATGAGCCACCTGATGCTGATGACTTGCACGACGTGCAGGCTTCCTCTAAACAGAGGGTCTTCTTGTCTTGGCATGGGATTGCACAGCATGTGCCTCCCCATCCTTCTTCTTAAACGCCCCATACCGTTTAGAAGAGCTCTCATCTTTAGCCAATCGTCCTTCACAAACTCCTTCTTCCAACCGCATCCCCATGTTCACCATCTTGGTGAAATCAGAGGGAGCACTCGCTACCATCCGCTCGTAATAGAATGAGCTAAGAGTCTTCAAAAAGATCTTAGTCATCTCTTTCTCTTCCAGCGGTGGAGTAATCTGAGCAGCCAGCTCTCGCCACCTCTGGGCGTATTCCTTGAATGTTTCCTTATCCTTCTGGGACATGGCCCTGAGCTGATCACGGTCAGGCGCCATATCAACATTATACTTGTACTGCTTGACGAAGGCTTCGCCAAGATCATTGAAGGATCGGATGTTTGCACTATCCAGACTCATATACCAACAGAGAGCCGCACCGGACAAACTATCCTGGAAATAATGGATCAGCAGCTGATCATTATCTGTCTGAGTAGACATCTTCCTGGCGTACATGACCAGGTGAGCAAGTGGACAGGTGTTCCCCTTATACTTTTCAAAGTCAGGCACTTTGAATTTGATCGGTATCTTAACACCGGGAACAAGGCAGAGTTCAGCAGCAGACTTGCCAAAAAGATCTTTCCCTCTGAGAGTCTTCAATTCCTTCCTCAGCTCAAGGAATTGATCATTCATAGCCTCCATCTTCTCATTAACATCTGGGCCCTCAGACAGCTCAGAATGATAGATGGTGTCGTCTACTCTAGGCATGGTATGCACGACAGGAGGAGCAGCAACAAGGACCGGGCTAGATGCCGGTATATGAGCAAAAGTGGGAGCAGGAATATCAGGCATGAAACCTGGAGGCATACCCCAAGGAAACCCGGCTGGCATAACATTGGGCATAAAGTGAGCACTGGCGGCAGGCACGGTCGGAGCAACGACCTCTGAAATAACTGTCCTCTAGGGAGGAGTTGCAGGAGGTGGAGAAGGTTGATTCTGAGCAGACAGAAACTGCTCCATCAGGGCACTCAGACGAGCGACCTCTTCCTTCAATTCACGGTTCTCTTGCTCTAGTTGATCCATTACTCTTGCAGAATTGGCTCGAGTATAGTACCGGTGAGTCAGTTTGTCTTCAAAATAAATGAAGAGCACAGAGTTAGGCCACAGACAAGAAGACCGGAACAAGATACCTGCTTATGCAAAATGATGCATGAAATGCTTGTGCATATGCTTTGTTTTTATTTTCAAGGAACCCTTAGGGTATTATTTGCAAATTTGAATTTTTTAAGCATTTACTATCATATGGAAAAGATCTCATCAAATATATTTGAGACAAAGAAGTACAGCATTTTTGATCATTACAGAGAGAAAAGGAAAATAAACATCCTATGGATCCCTAGAAGCTCGGGATGCTGGAAGACGAGAAACACAAAGCTTCTTGATTTCTCTCTCATAGGCTGCTTCCATATCTGCTTTCTCCTTTGCAAGTCGATCATACTTCCTCTTCCAGAATTTGGAAGACTGAGGAAGCAGAGAAGTCCAAGTATCATTCGGATCGTCGATCACCTGATGCTCGAGGAACTCGATCAGAGCGTCCTTCTCCTTCAGCCGTTGAAGCAACTCTTCTCTTTCACGGATCCAGGCACGCAAAAGGTCTTCTTCTCTCAACTCCTCTACACGTTGGGTGGGGAGGGTTGAAGGCCCAGCCACATCCAAAGGTGTAGGTCTCGGATGATCATATGGCATAAGGTACTCGGCAGCTCTCTGTCTAACCCAAGAGGTATACGGCTCCAAAGCGATGCAATTCTTCGGACCCATCTCATTCCTGGTATTCTTGCAGATCTTGCGCCAAGCGCGGACAAATCTGGCTTTCAGGCCTTGGGGATCTTTACCCTCCTGAAAGAACACACCTTCTAACAGAATGTTATGAGGTTTATCCTTAAAGGGGAACCCAAGCTGACGACGTGCTAGAATGGGACTGTAGCTGATCCCTCCACATGTACCAAGAAGAGGCACATTAGGGAATTCACCACAATAATCAATGATCTGCACAGTATCATACACGCGATCATACCAAGAGATATCATCATTAGTGAGAGACATGAGTGTCTGAGACCACCGTAGACATCCCTTGTTCTCCTTAAAAGCAAGTGTCTGCGGCAAGTGCGAAATAAACCACTTATATAGCAGAGGCAGACAGCACACAATAACTCCTCCACCCTTTGCATTCCTCAGATGCAAAGAGAAGTAGGCATCACCCAACAGAGTCGGAACGGGATTAAGAACTGAGAAGATCCTAATGGCGTTTACATCCACAAACTTGTCGATGTTGGGGAATAATACCAAACCATAGATGAGCAGCACAAGTAAAGCCTCAAAGGCATCCTCACTCATGGCCTTCCCATACACGGTAGCTTGAGCGATGAGGAAATCAGAAGGAAGACCCTGAATTCCACCTTTGGTCGTCAGATTAGCTTTAATCAAAGATTCATCTATGTGCAACAAATCTGCAATCTCGCGAGCAGTCGGAATACTCTCTAAGCCACTGAACGGCACCTGATCCAGAATCGGGATCCCAATAAGATGAGAATACTCCTCCAAAGTAGGCAGCAACTGGAAGTCCGGAAATGAGAAGCAGTGATACAGAGGATCATAAAACTGAGCTAGAGTACTCATCAAACCCTCATCAACCTGAGTAGTCAACAGAGGCAGAAGCTTCCCATAGCGAGCTTTGAAACCCAAGGGATCTAATACGTAAGATATCAGATTCCTTAACTCTTTCACATCGGGCTGTCTAAAGCTGTACTTCTTTGTATGCCGTTTTGGTCTTTCCATGTCTGAAAATTTTGCAAATAAACCCTTTAAGTTCCTTGAAAATTTTCTGATTTTTCTGATGACATGAATGTAGATGAATGCATGAATGCATGAATGCAACAATCACACTCAAGGATCAAGCAAATCACACCAAACAAAGGTCGTGGGAAAGCTCATTGCATCCCTAATATCAATCATCCATTTTGGTGGATTTAGGTTTTACACCTTATCAACACCCAAGTTCCATTGATATTAACGGTACATGAACCGGCTCAATCATCCTTAATATCAATCATCCATTTTGGCGGATTATGGTTTGCACCTTATCAATGCCCAAGTTCCATTGATATTAAGGATATTTAAACGACTCAACCACGAATCACGGGTTTGCTGAGAGTCACGAGCATGGAGTCTCGGTTAAGAACCACCCAAAGGGAGTGTACTAGGGTTTAAACCTGCCAGACATGTTCTACCAGAGGTTCCCATAATCATCATTCCATCTTTCGGATATTATCGGAGATACGAATACTCGTATTCCAAAAATATTCTCAAGAGAGACTCTTATGAGTGTAGTATCGCGTAACAATCGCATCAGATCTGACATCTGAACGACCTCCGCACTACATCCTAAAAATAGGCCAAGATGGGCTTGGTAAACTAAGGTCCTTGGCTTCTAAGGCACATGATTGAAAGAATAATGACTAACCACAAATAACTTGTGTGACATTATTAATCCAACATGACCTCCACCAAGTGAATGGACTCGCAAGTCAACTGGCTAAGGAATACTCCACACTAGTCAACAAGACTATGCCATTCTCCTATCCTAGAGTGCACTCGAGTTCGGGTATAGAACTCATCTCACAGAGATCACCAAAACAAACAGCAATTGTATATCAAGCAATTCAAACATTACAATCAATACAGTTATCCCAAATTGTACAAAAATATGTCAAATAACACATAAACAAGTATCATACAACAAGGGTGAAAAGTAGGCAAAACCACCAGGGAAGGTCTAATGTTGTCCCCAGCAGAGTCGCCACTTTTCTGTAGCGGTGTATTCGTCGCCATATGATTTATTGATTAAACCATAAGAAAAGCATACAAAGGAATCGAGTCGCCACCGCACTTTTATTTATCCAAAGGATTGGCTAAAAAGCGAACAAAAGCCTAAGAAGTTTTACACATAGAAAACTAATGAAAAGATCAGAGAGTCTGGGTAAGGGGTAAATTACGCAATGGGAAGGTGTTAGGCACCCATCACGTCCTAGGTACTCCTAGGGAACCTCTTTTCACACTTGTTGTATAAAAAATTTATTTGTTTATGACATATTGTGCAAACATGAATAGGAAGATGAGAAAAGAATGTACAATTTTATTATTTTTGTGTTTGAACGGATGAACCCGTTGCCTACGTACCTTTCCATGAAAAGGTAAAGGATCAAAACGCCGTAGTTCGGCTAAAAGATTTCCAAAATATCAGTGGGTTCAATTTTAAAACGAGAGCACTAAGGTTTTTCATTCTCAACGGGAGAAAACTCAACCAATACCAACAATCCACCATGCGAGGATGGCTTCAACATACTAGTGAGGGGTTAACCCTATAATAAGTATGGAAGACTTACAATCAACTCACTAAGGATGTGGTGAGATTTACATCAACCACTATGAGAATTGAAACCTATGGCTAATGTATGAAAACATATTAACAATGGACAAAGCCACAAAACAATTGAATGGGTGAAGTTAATTGACTATGAGTATTCACAAAATATGGTCAAAGTTTGATTAAGATTCAATTCAAAGAAGTGTTATAGAAATGAAGTTTGAAAAGTCAAGGACTTAAGGTCCAGGTTTCTAATTTGAAAAGACATGAGAATGTTTGCACATTATGTAATTACAAGTCTTAAAAGTCAACAAGTGAAAAGGGATTTTGAAACAAAAGGGTGCGGATGAAGGAGTGTAAAACTTCCTAGAGGTTCACCTCTTGACATCATATAGAAGATGATTCAAGTGTGTCCTTTGGAAAAGGCAACAATGCACATAACAGGTAAACAAAGTGATCAGGCAAAAGTCAACAAAAGCGGATACCGGATGCCAATTACTGGACTTACACCAATCTCCTAAAACAAAGAGGGATACCAGATGCCACTCAATGGACTTACACTAGTCTCCTGAAGCAAACAAAGAAATGATACCGGATGCCAATCAACTGGACTTACACCAATCTCACAAAACAAAACAGAACATGGATGTCAGATGCCAATCTATCTGGACTTACTCTAATCTCCAAAGGATGATCATAGGAAATACAAATGCCAACAACATGGACTTATAATTGCATCCTCACATACAACAACACAAAACATGGATATCAGATGCCAATCTATCTGGGCTTACTCTAATCTCCAAGGGATGATCATAGGAGTACAAATGCCAACAACATGGACTTATAATTGCATCCTCACATACAACAATCAAACAGAAGCACTAAGCAAAGAGGACATAAGTGGCCAGTGAAATGGTCTTACACTCAATCCCTTCCAAATCATAGGAACAGTGGCCAACAACTGGACTTATAACTGATTCCTCAATGGGCAAACTCAAACAAATCACAAAGATATGAAATGATGATCATGCAATAATGAACAATTAATGATGGTAAATGCACAAAGGCAAACAATCAAACATGTACAGATGAAGCAAGCAAGCAATCAATCAAAGTCATTTAGCACACTCTATATACAAGCAATTTTGGCTCAAGCAAAGGGTTAGACTTTAAAGTCAACTGGAATGGGGTAAGTGGTGCTCTTAACCTTAACATTGAGAGTTAAGGTGAAGCAGATGAAAGGATATGAGGGGTGTGCCTCATTGCTCTTATCCCTGGTCAGGGAGAGCATTGAATATCATAAGGTGTGGGAGTTCAGAAAGTTGGAACTCTCTCCACAAGTTAATGACTCTATAGATCTTGGGCTTTTACTCACTATGCATCAACACATGTGGTGTGAGCAAGGTGAGTGACACACAGAATAGTAGGAGATGGAATACACATCTCTTTTGTCTACCAATTGCCTTATTAAAAGGACTTTTCCTGCTTGGGGACAAAGATAAACAATCACAAACATTGCCTCTTAAGGAGGACTTCAGGCAGGTGCCTGGCCAAGTAACAGGCCAGGTCTTCCAGACTACATGAAGAAGAGATATTATACCTATATTCTTAAGCTATCAAGCAAAGCAAAAGCAAGTTCACAATGAACTATAGCAACTAAGGTACCTGAAAACAATCCAACTCAATCAGTATACAAGTCAAAAAAGAAAGTCAACAGACAATATACAATCAAACAATGCAATGTGCAAAGCACAAGCTCAACCAAGTGAGCTAAAGCATCCTACAAAACAAAACAAAGTTAGTCCATAACAATCAAACAAACCAACTCAAGCCATATGAATTAATCTCCTTAAAGCCACATGCTTCTTAACCTGAAAATAAACTCAAACATGAGAAGTAAACCCTTAGGCCAAAGCCTAGGGTCAAAGAAGGAGAACAAATTTAAAACAGAACATGAAAATTGGTGAGCATCAAGATTTATCAATCAAAAACATCATCCAATTGGTCTCATATCAAAAGCATTCATCAAATTTATTTCATAAACAAATCATGTCAAAGCATGCCAGTTGGAAGCTCAATGAGGTAAACAGAATGAACCAAGGCAAATCAAATCAATAATGGCTCAATAAATTCCAAGAAAAATCATGCTTAAACAGAATACATCAAATGAGCAACATACCAAAAATCATGGCATTTGGATAAGCATAAGCAAGTCAACTAAAATCAACAAGTCAAGGTAAGCACAAACAAGCTCAAACAAGACTACAAATGGTGCATCAACTTAAGGCAATCATAAAACAGAGATTACATAAGATAAATGACTCAAACCAAAGCCCAGATACACTTCAACATGTTAAGAATCAATGTACAAAATTTCAGGCTCATATGATAAGGCATAAGAATTTCACAAATCATGAAAGTTCAACACTCAACAAAAGCCCAATTATGACTAACCAGCAAAGAAAATGTCAAACAAATTGGAAATGAATCTAAAAATTCTACAAATATTCACAAGCCATCCTAACATCCAGAAGAAGTATCATGCAAAAATTCAGATCATTTGGCATTTATTTGGCATGGTAAATAAAATCAGCAAGTAGGACAAGACATGGTGTGACATACATTGTCACACCTCCAATGATCAGCTCATATCTCACAATCCAGAAATGCAAAAATAGCAAACTATATACCAAAAAGACCATGAATGAGTTTAGATTATGCATGCAACATTTCAGCTCCATTGGATCAAACATCATGATTTCACAAACAATATGGTAAGCAATGTGCAAGAAATGGCATACATGAACAAACCCAGGCTAAAAACAATTTCAACCGAGCACAAATTCTGGAAAAATATCCTAAAAATAGTAGACATTACAAGGATCATGGCACAAAAAATCTCATGTGAATTGGATTATTATTTTAGGAGTTATGAATTTTTTAATGTGGAAGAAAATTAAAAAAATGATGAAAGGAAGCATATGAACATGATAAGCATACATGAAGAAAATGCAAAAGCAAAATAATGGAAAAGCCTCGAGCCGGATTCGAACCGCGTCAATTTTCAAATATGGCGCTCACTTAATGAAACGCACCGTTTCATTAAGTGAGGTGGCGTACAGCGATTGGTGCATGGCAACACAAACACGAAATACATGCAGAAACAAGGCCAGGCAGATCAAAGAAATTCTGGAAACACAAAACCCTAAGAACTCATGCATGTTCATCATGTTCATATTCAGCAAGAACAAATCATTCCAGAAATCCATGAAACATACATCATTCGAACCATCTTTCATCACTCATCAACAATCTAACATCAATTTCACCTAAATCTAACCATATCAAATGCATCGATCAAAATAAGTTTCATCATCCAACATTCAAATCAGCATAACTACCTCAAAACTCAATGAAAATCCGCGATCTAAAGTTCATTACAACCAGCAACAAAGGATCTACAAGATGCATATCATTATTGCACGAATTAGAGCAATTGAAAACTGACCTTGCTGGAGAAACAGAAGTAGATTCGCGCGATTCAAGCTCTTCCAGGTCTAAACAGATGTTCTCCAAGCTTAGATTGAATGAATGGATGAAGAAATTCAGCTCAACAGTGCTTGATTTGTCCAGAAATTCCAGTTGCCATGGATGAATGCTTGCTTCAACAGTCACGATTCAGCTTGAATTCCTCAAGATCTTGCTTCAACAATCTTCAATGATGCTCACAGATGATGAACAAACCAAAAACTAGCCAATGCTTATCAAGAAAATCGAAGAAGAAGTTGAGAGAATTTTGAGAGAAAATCTTTAGATCTGAGATTGTGAAGTTGTCGTTAGGGTTTTCTGTTAGGATTAGGAATATATACCCTCTGTTAATCATGTTCACTAATCATGATTAAGCCAAATGGAAATGGATTAGTAAAATGAGCATGTTTATGCAAAATGGCAAAACCACCCTTATACAATGCAAGGCCAATGGAACAATGCGAATTTGCATGGAAATGAGTTCAAAATGTTATTTGGAGGCAATGTAATTGGTAGGAATTGGAAATAATGCACAATTTTCAAATTCACATTTTCCCTCCAAAATTCAAATTAAATTCAAGTAGAAAATGCAATATTTTTGTGATGAGTTTTAATGAAATGTGATGCATGATTATGATAGTAGAGATCAAGAGAAAATTTCTCCAAAAAGAACCACATGGATTGGCCTTTTGATGCAAAAGTTATGCCTTGTTGAAGTTCAAAATCCATTGACAATGATTTGATCATAACTTGCCAACCACACATGAGAAATGGATGTTCTTGGACTTTTTGGAAAGGTGAGAGCAAGATCTCCAACTTTCATGTTGGGCAAAATTTGATTTGAAGCTTGCTTGATGATGTAAAGTTGAGGAGGAGACCTTTCCATTTTTGGCAGTTTGAAATTACAGGTCACTTACTATTTTTGGAAACTTTTTGTTTGACCTCAAATCCTTCAATGTTGATGTTTGACATGTTATATGAGGCTTGAATGGACATGAATGAGGCCTCTCTAACCACCTCCCACCTTCAAATCCCTGATTAAATGTATAGTTGACTTGTATTGACTTTTCTAGGGTTTCAGCTGACCTAGCTATGTTCTGATGAAATCCAAGCCTCTACCACTTGAGATCTTGATTCAAAATGATGTCATGATTCATATGAACTCTTGTGAATGATCAATGGTGCCCAAATTCTTCAGAATGGCCACCCTCTATGGCTCAATGAATGCCTTTGACTGGCTTGACCTAATGGTTGCTTCATATGCAAGTAACAAGGTTAGATGACAATATTTTTGTATTTTTGGGTTAGCAAACAGATGAAAAGCAATGATATACAAATGCTAAACATGCTTGGTGATCAAGAACCACTCTCAAAAGATGACCCACCCTCAGGAAAGAAGGCAAGGTGCACAATGATCCTTGAGGCAATGATATGATATGATATGATGCCATGAGGGATCTTAGGGACAAAATTGGGGTCTTACACTTGCCTAGATAGATGCTTTTGGTCCCCTTGGAGGTCTATTATCCAGTAATTGGTAATATTCTTCTTGATTTGCGAGTATTTTACTTTTTCCCAATACCCGGCAAGAGTAACCTTTCTCCCCGACGGGTTCGTTTTCACTTTTCCCCAGGAAGTTTATCCTTGATATATTCATCCTAACCGATGGCGAATAATTTCTTCCCCTGCTTTGACTTTATCCTTGATATGTTCATCCTAACCGATGACAGATATTCTCTCTCTTTGGTATTCTACCTAGTGAAAAGGTATTGTAATCCCTATTTCGTCCCTAGAGGGTTAATCCTTGGTATGTTCATCCTAACCGGTGACAGGTTTCCTCCTCTTTGCGGTCTTCTGCCCAGTAACTAGTAGTTGTAAATCCTGCTTCCCCTTGCGGAGTCTATCCTTGATATGTTCATCCTAACCGATGACGGATATCCTCTTTTTGGTATTCTATTTAGTAATTGATAGATGTAATTCCTGCTTTTTCCCGGTAGTCTATCCTTGATATGTTCATCTTAACTGATGACAAATATTCTTCCTTTTTGAGTCTATCCTTGATATGTTCACTTTAACTAGTGACGTATGTTCTCTTTCTTTGGTTTTCTTCCCAGTAACTGGTAGTTGTAAATCCTATTTGGCTTTTCCTCAGCAGGTTGTTCTTACCCAGTAACTGGTAATGAATACACCTCCTGGTGGTTCCTCAGCAAGTCATCCTTGATATGTTTACCCTAACCGGTAACGGATGTCCTCTCTGTCAGAACTTGTTATCCCCGTACCCAGTAACCGTTAGTGGATAATACATTATTGTTACTCCCGTGTTGAAGATCATCTCTTCCCCAGTTGAGTTTGAGTGTGTATTTCCTCAGTGAAATCGCCTTTTCCTGCTTGGTTCGAGTATTTCAGCTTTGTTTTGATCTACCCGTTTCCCCTGCAAATGTTCCTTTTATTCCCCGACTTATTCTTTCCACTGATTTATTTTCATGGAATCCCTTATGTCCCCCATCAGTTTTAAGCCATAGCCTGACCTACGTGTATCTTTTATGCCCCAAAGTCTCTATATCCCCAATGAGTTTTCCTTATGGAACGCATTATGCTCCTACGGACTTTCAGTCTCTCCGGATTCTTTTCCTTTGTGGCAACCTTTTCCCCACAAAGAATATTTTTAACATTTCATATCATGTGCATCATGAGGTCTCTTAGGGACCAAAATTTGTTTCTATTGTTGTTATTTAAGCCCATTCTACTGAGTCGATACGAAGATTTTAACCTTCATCCCATCAGCTAGAACGTCCTTAAATAGGGGTAGCTGTAAGACCCCAATTTTGACCCTAAGATCCCTCATGCTATTCTCATCATATGCATTAGCATTGGGATCACACCTTGACATTATTCTTACCCCTCATTCATTGGGTTTGTATTGGGAGAGATCACCAAACACTTTTGATTGTACCATATTTTATTTTTATTTATTTACTAACCAAAATACCAAAAATATATCAATGTATAGTTTGTTGCTTTTGTAGGTAGTGTGTATGCTCACCTATGCTCTATCAAGCTCATATCTAGGGTTTAAGACCCTCAATGCAAGGAGGTCAAGTAAGAAATGGTTCACTATGTCTCTAAGTATCATATATGGATCCCCATGACCTCCACATGTTATTTTGATCAAGAAATCATCAAGAGTTTGGAGTTGGTTTGTCTTGAAAACCCTAATTCATCTGGGTATCTTGTGTGACTTCTTCAACAAGTTTCTTCAATAATTGATCAAATATTTCAAGGGATACTTCACCTTACATCATATCATGCATATATGATCCTCCATGAGTCCTAAAAAGCCAAGAGAATGTTAAGCTAGCAAGTTGGTTCATGGTGGTTGACCAGAGAAAGTCAACTGGTCAAAACTGGGGTTCCCTAGACCTTATCTCCTATAATATTAGTCATATAAAAATGATTCCAAGATAAAAGTTACTCTAAATGACATTCCAAACAACTTTTATGTTGAGGTCAAGAGATAAGTTTGGTTGGAAAGTCATTTTTTATGGTGAATGATTAAAGGTCATTTTGTCTAAACCCTAGTTTGAAGGTCAAATTCCGAAGCCCATAACTTGCTCAATTTTCATGATATGAAATATATTTAAATTAGAAGATCAAATTCAAGATGTCTACTTCAACTTTTATGTTTGGAGGAAGTTGAAATTCAACTTGCAAATGCATATTCCAAGAGGAAACGTTATAGGTCATTTTGGGCCACTACCATTGAACAAGTGATTTTCCTTAACTTCTAAAATGCATAACTCCTTCATGCCAAATCAAAATGAGGTCAAATTTGTGACCAAATTGAATAGGTTTGAAATAGCTACAACGTTTATGAAGGAACTTTTCTCATTTAGTCCATAGAAAAAGTTATTCCAGGTGGAAGAAGTGAACATTTGACTTGGGACTTAGAAAATTTTCAAATATGTTTGATTTCCCAAAATTCCACCTCAAAATTCATCAGGATCCAAGCTTCAAATGAAAAAGTGTTCAACATAAAATTTGTTCCCCTTGATTTCACCTTTCCAAAACATCCAAGATAATCTCATTTGGACTAGAATTGAAGGACTTGCGCATGGCTTCATTATGGGAAGTGTTTTGGCAAGATTAAACTTCACATGATCATTTCCATTTGCATGCTTGCACATGATGGTTTCAGCAGACTTTGTACATGATTTGGGATTGAATCGCATCACTCTTGAGGCCCAAATGATTACCCATACACCCATGCAAGGAAGTTGCTAATTTTGTCCAATTTTCAAGTGGTGCAAATATCAAGTGTATTGCCTATTTAAACAAGCTTAAGGCTTCAGATTCATCATCAACTCCTTGCCCAAGCTTTGCTAGACCATTGCAAACCCTCACTGCCATAGAGTTTTCTGAGATTTCTCTTGACATCGAGCTTGAACTTCACCATCTGTTTGGAAGTTCAAACTCCAGAAATTCACTTCCATTTTCATTCCATTTGGTTTATGCAAGCAAGAGGAAGAGAAAGCAATCAAATCCAGATCCAGATCAAGTGAAATTGGATAAACTCGAAGGTGATTTTTCAGAAACTTCTCCTCTTCGATTCTCTCTCAATTCTCTCTCAATTATCCACTATTCTTGTTGATTTTTGGTTGTCTGAAGTCCTACCAATGTAGGCAACAAGATTGAGTTGCTTTGAGGTCAAATTGAAGCAACTCAATTCATGATCCTCAAAATTCAACTCCCTGTATCTTCTCATATACTTGGAGTTAGACAAAATTGAGGCCAAATTCGAGCTCTTGATCATTTTTTCTTTAAATCCATATCTTGCTTTTTCATTTTGGTGATGGTTGAAGGTGGAACAGTCCAGTGAGGTCCATCAGAGAAGAAGACCGGAGCTCTGGCTCCGGCGATGTGTTGGAAGCATCTCAACCATATGATCCATTCAAATTGTTTTAATCATGTGCATTGGTTCTGATTACACGTGTGCTTCTCAGTTGACTAGAGTCCATGTAGAATACGCGCTTTGGACTATCTGATCTGCCACCTCAATTAATGAGGGAGATCAAATGGTCCACATATTTTTGAATTTTTATTTTAATTGCTTTATTTTCATTAATTCATATTAATTTCATTATTGATCTAAAAAATATGGGACTTTCACCAAAAAAAATCAAATATTTTCCTCTTTCATTCTCTGAATTAAAATTATTTTTTGGATCAATATTGATATTTTTCATGATTTAATTGTTTTTGTGTATATTTTTAATTATTTAAAAATATTTCTAACTTTTCAAAAATGGTGAATTTTTTTCTCCAAGGTCCTTTGACCTTTTTTGACCTATGATAAATCTTTTGGCCATTTATTTGGTATTATGAAGAGGTTTTAGCTTTTTGATAAAACATAATTTAAATTAATGCATTTTTAATTAATTTTTAATTTGGTTAATTGAAAATAAATTGTGTTGAGCCATTTTTATTGACTTGTGAAGTTTGACTATATGTTTGGGCCTTGGTCAAGGTTGATTTGACTTTTGTTGGATTAAAATCATTGGATTTAGGGGATTGATGAAATGTATATTTCATCTCCCAAAATGAATGAATGATTTTAATTTGATAAAATTCCTCCCATGACCAATTTGTGTTTGTCTCATCTCCCCTCCATCTTCATCTTCAATCCCTTTCTATCCCATTCCTCTCATTGGCCAATGACATCTCAATATCCTAAGGCTAATTGATTCATGAGCCAATACAAATGTGGATGAGATTAGGTCCACCCTTTGATCATTTTCTTTTTGTGTGTGGTATATTTTAGGAGTATGATTCATTATACCATATCTCTAACATGCATTAACACCAAAAAATTTATTATCCGATCTCAGATAGTTGTGACTTCTACATAAGTCCAATTACAATTGCTTAACATAGCGCTAAATTTTGACACAAAAGGCATAACATTCTAGTAAGTGAGATTGTAAGTCTCCCCCCTTTCATGGTATTGTGTGGAAACTTGGCATTTTTCCTTTCTTTGGAAGATGTATTGATTCAAGGATCCATGCTTGTGAATAGAGGGTTGAGTGTTCTCCAAAAAATGAATTAAACAATTGAAAAGCAAAACTCCACTAACTTCTAATCAACTAACATTTGACTAACTTTTTAATTTCAAGTTATTTACTTTATGCACTTTAAATTCAAGTCATTTATCATTTGTCATTATACATCTCATCTAACTTATTTATGTTTATGTCATTTTCACTTTGCTCATTTGAGCCATATATTGTGATTGTATATACTTGTTTATGTATCTTGTTTGTGTTTGTGGTCTTAGGACCTTAAAATACTTAATAAACAACAAAAAACCCTAAAAAAATGTTTGTGTGGACTGTTGGATTTGATATGAGCTTTGAACTTAGAATTAGGCAACATTCCCTATGCAAAAGGACTTAGCCAATGCCAACATTTCTGAAACCAAGCCATTGTGAAATTGAGCTTTTATCTGATACAAGTATTGGGATCCACTTGAGTTCATATGCTACATGGTATTGATACAACTGCTACTTTGAATCTGTGTCTAATGCCTTATTCTGAGCTAATCAAGGAGTATGTCATCTGTTACATGGGGAAGATTATGAAGAAGACTATGAAGTTTCTAGCTTGGATGTGGCTATCTTCATTTGATGCCTTGCTCTTTATCTTGCTTGCTTATTGATATTTCTTGATTTTAAAGTCCAAAAGGAAAAATGGGTTTCTATATGACATTCTTGTCTATTGGATTGCACCCCATTGGTCAGATCTTTTCAACTCTTAACTTTTAAAATTTTGCTTAGGATTAGTCTCTTCATCTCCTCCCATTTCCTAAATTTCAAATCTCTCCCATTTTTCAAAACTTTCTTTGCTTGTGATTTCTAAACTTGGACTCCTTTGCAAACTAGAAACTTTGGTCTTATGCCATTGTATTTTAAAACTCTTTTCTTAATCAAACTTATAAATGAGCTTAACCATATTGACTTAAAATTTCAAAAGACAAAAATAACTAACACTCATTCAAACTCCTTTAGGCCTTTTGTGCCTCTCTTAAACTTAAATTTTTGTTAAAAGCAATTAACTCATTTTGAAATTGTTACCACGAACTACGGGGTTTTGATCCCTCATTTTTATGTTGGTAAGTAGGCACAAGTCCGAAGGTCTTGTCAAATACAAAAATATAATTAATGAATTATTTTCTCATCCCCATACTCTATTTATTGCAAACATCTTTTATACCAAAAAAACACATACACACATAAAAAATGGCTCCCTAGGAGTACCTAGGACACTTTGGGTGCTAACACCTTCCCTCTGTGTAACCAACCCCCTTACCTGTAATCTATGGCATTTTATTAGTTTTGATTTGAAAACTTCTTATCTTTGGGGTTTGTTCGTACTTTTCCCTTTTCCTTTGGAAACAATAAAAGCACGGTGGCAACTCTGGTTTTATTGACGTTAAGTTTATCCATAGCTTAATGGTCATGAATTTACCGCTACAGAAATGCCAAGAATAGTATAGAAAGCCAAAGAAGACTGAACCCTATCATGAAGGATGTAGTAAATAAGGATATTATCAAATGGTTAGATGAAAGAATTATATTCCCTATCTCGGATAGTATTTAGGGGATCCCTATTAAATATGTCCTATAAAATGGTGGCATGATTGCGATTGAGAATGATAAGAATGAACTAATTCCTTCAATATCTATTACTGGTTGGAGAATATGCATGGACTATATGAAGTTAAACAAGGCTAAGGAAGAACCATTTCCCTCTGCCATTCACTGATCAAATATTGGATAGGATGGATGGAAATGATTTTTATTATTTTCTTGATGGGTATTCAGGATATAATTAGATTGCAATAGCTCCTGAAGACCAAGAGAAGATAACATTTACATGTCATTATGGAATATTTTCCTTTAGAAGGACGCCATTTGGATTATGTAATGCTCCTGCAACATTCCAAAGATGCATGATGGCTAACTTGTCTAATCTTATTGAATTCTCCATGGAATATTTTATGGATGGTTTTTTGATATTTGTGTAGTCATTTCAAAAATGCTTAAATAATTTGGAATTGGTACTAACGAGGTGTGAGGAAAGCAATTTGGTTATGAATTAGGAGAAGTGTACTTTTATGGCCAAGGAAGGGATAATCCTAGGTCACATAATTTTTAAGGTAGGATTGGATGTAGACCATGCCAATATTGAAGTAACTGAAAAGTTACCTCCACCCTCAAACATCAAAGGAATCAAAATCTTTCTTGGTCATGCTAGTTTCTATAGGAGGTTCATAAAAGATTTTTCAAAAATTACATAGCATTTATGCCAACTTCTTCAACATGATGTGTCATATGTCTTCATTGATGAATGTGACCAAGCTTTCAAGGATTTGAAAAAGGATTTTACATATGCACCAATTGTAAAGGCACATGATTGGACTAAACCATTTAAGCTAATGTGTGATGTAAATAACTTTGCCATTGGAGATTTTTTGGGCAAAGACATGATAAAGTGGTTCAAACCATTTATTATGCTAGTAAAACACTGATAGAAACCCGTATAAACTACATCACAACTGAAAAAGAGCTATTGGTTGTTGTATTTGCCTTTGACAAATTCAAATCTTACTTGGTGGGAACTAAGGTTATATTTTACATAGATCACACTGCAATCAAGTACCTTATTACCAAGAAGGATGCAAACCCGATATTTGTAATATGGGTGCTACTACTACAAGAGTTTGACCTGGAGATTAGAGATAAAAAGGTAGTAGAAAACTTAGTGGCTGATCATTTGTAAAGACTTCCAGATGATGACTAGAGGCATAATAAAGAAGGAATTAAGGAAGAATTTCACAATGAAGAGTTTCTTCTAATGAATTTTGTTGTGACACCCTAATAGGAAGATATTGTGAACTATTTGGCAAGTGGATATGTTCCTCCTAAATTCAACTCTCAAAAAAGGAAAAGATTCTTTCATGACTCCAAGAACTACTATTGGGATGAACCAGTCCTATACAAGAAGTTTGCTAATCAACTTTTAAGAAGGTGTCTGGACTATCCAGAGGCACGCCAAATCTTAGTAGCATATCATAATTGATCTTATGGATGACACTTTGGAGGAACTATAACTGTTGTTAAGGTTCTACAATCAGATTATTTCTTGCCCTCTTTATTCAAGGATGCTAATGAATTCGTTAAAACTTGTGATAGATGCCAAAGGATAGGAAATATTTCCAAGAGGCAAGAAATGACACTCACTAATATTTTATAAATTTAAGTGTTTGATATGCGGGTAAGTGATTTCAAGGGAACATTTCCCTAATCCTTTGGAAATTTATGCATCATTGTGGTTGTTGATTATGTATCCAAGTGGATAGAGGAAATAACAAATCCCACTAATGATGTTAAGGTAGTGACTAAATTTTTAATAAAAAACAATTTTTATAGACATGGCATACCTATAACCATCACCAATCATGAAGGAACTCATTTTTGCAATAAACATTTTGAGGATTTGATGAACAAATATGGGGACAAACACAAAGTTTCTACAAGGGATGAGAGAGAACATGCACTAGAAGACAAGACCTAGGGAGTTACACGCATAGTTATGATGCACCATACAAGGACTATACAATATTGGTTTTGTCCTCATCATAACACCTGGAATTTATAATCGATCTACCAAGTTACCCTGCAGTAAATATCCAATAGTTATATTGTCTCTCTCCAATTTCAATTTTCAATTTTTTCAGTCTCCCTCTCAAATACCACTACTTAATCGTATTCTCACTCCTCAAGGTCATTTTTCTATTGCAAGAAACTATCCAAATCATCTCCTCTTTTTTTAAACAAAAAACTGCCCTCAAATAATCAAATTGTCCCTAAACTCCTTTTGTTTCATCTTAAAAACTCATCAATGGAACCTAAATCAACTGAAAAAAGAATCAAGACATGTGCACGGAAAAATTCCACACCTCATGTGGTGTATTCATACTCAAACTCCTTTGATGCTAAAACATTTGCCAACATTAATGCTCAAAGGATATTCACGAAGTTCTTTGCTTCCAGGAGTGTGATGTCTAAAAGATTATTAATATTTCTTTAGAAGATGAAGACCTTGGCCCCACTGATGAGATCGGGTGCATCATAACTGGGAAGAAATGGAAATTTTTATGCAAACATCATCTTCCCTAAAATGTTTAGATTGTCAAAGAGTTCTACTTCAACTTGATCAACACCTCTCAAAAGAAGATGGAGGTAACCGTGAGAGGAATGGTGGTCCAATACTCAGAAAAGATGCTTAACTTGGTGTTGGGAGTGAAAGAAGTGCAAGACTCCTACCAATCTCTATTTGAAATGGCTAAAGATATAGACTTGGAATCCATTAGAGAATATCTTTATCTCCCAAGAACCACTTGGCTAGAGTTACCTAAATCTGTTGAGAATATTGTCTTAGATATGGATTAGAGGCCTCTCTCAAAGGTGTGGTACCAATTTATGAAGGATTTACTAATGCCAACTACAAATAATGAGACTTGTTTGCAACTTTATGAGTATATCAGAATAACTAACTGCAAGTGTATGGTCTATTGCATAGTTTTAAAAGATATCGATCCCACATAGACCAATAGTTAAACTTATTGTTTCTAATTGTTACGACGGTTATCTAAGGCGAAAGAATTAAGAATGTGACAAGATGAAATAATAAACTTTAATAAATCCAGACAAGTAATATTAGAACGTAGTTCACATCAATTAACAGTACTCTTGATCGCTAATAAATAGGATTACTGTACAGGGCAATATTTTCTACCTTGAAAAGAATTTAATTGAACAGGAACTATCGCTCTCGCGTATCCAGAACCGGATTTTACTCCTAAATTTTTTCCGTTCATTATCACATATGGTCGACGCTTATTGCGTCAAAGCAATAAATCCTATTTTAAGTAATTAGACTCTTTACTTAGTTGAAAAGTGATTTTGATTGGTAAGTTTAAATAAAAAGGCTCCCTAGCTTCCGATCAAGTGACTGGGTCCTAACCCTATAGGCGCGTGCGTTTGTAAATAGTTTTAAACCATCTTCTAGAAATATTGAACCTCCTAAGTAATTAATAAAGTGCTTTCACGGTATTTACTAACCAAAAATAACCAATTTTTATCTTTAGTGTCAGATGGATTTCGATCTTATTTGACGTTATCACTATCCTACGTTCGTAGTAGCGACATTGATTAAGTTAGAAAAAATTGCATTAAAACCAAAAGAGACCAAAATTGTAATCCCAAAGAAATAAGGGATATAGTACCGTCAAATGACGATCTTCACATTCTAGTATGAAAAAATTAGCTAGACATGATCATGGTAAGTAAAAAGGCATTTGGTTTAGATTTAGAATTAAACATAACGACGAATTTAAATAAAGCATTTTAAAGGAAAAGGCGAGGAAATTAAATTAGGGGAAATAAAATACGATAAATAAAATGCGGGGAAAGTAAACCAAGCATACTAAATAGATAAAGCAATTAAAGCGTAAATAAAGCTTAATAAAAATAAGAACCTGCTCCAATCGGAGACTTGAATCTGATATAATGCGGGTAGACGAAAATAAACTTCGACGAAATGTAAGCAAGATAAATAACTTCAAAACAAAAGTGCTCCAAGCTTGATACACGAACAAAATGCGATAACCCTTTGATGTAAGGAGTTAAAGCTCTAATGATACTAAATTTATGGCTTATGTTGGTCCTAAGCTTGGATGCCCATAAAAGAAAAGTAAAAAGACTATTTATAATGATCCTAAACCCTAAAATATCAAGTGAAACCTTCTTAGTTAGTGGGAGAAATAATAGGGGAACATGGGTTGGGTGGAAGGCCAAGTAAAGCCCATTTCCAACTCCAGCACAAAACAAAGGATGTCGAACGCCATCTTCATAACATGGGCATGACTAAGTCTTTCAAACGTTGAAATATGGGACACGTCATTCTCCTGGTGGCTACCTCTATGGGGAACGCCATGTAGGTAGCCTTGCGTGCAAATTCCATTTTTTCATTGTTTTGCATCTGAATTATTTCCTTTCTTCACATATGGTCCCAATATGGTTAAATACCTGAAATATAGACTAAATACCCTCATAATACTAGAAATAGAGATAAAACAATAACAAAACATGTACAAAATGAGTCAAAATAATGGTGTAATTTGGTGTTATCAAACTCTCCCACACATGAACTTTTGCTTGTCCTCAAGCAAATAAGCATATGAAGAAAATAATGGTGTTTTTTAACTATTCTAGGCTAAAGACTCTAATTCACTCAAGGTCATATTGATAGGTACTAACTCGGAAACTAAGAGTATCGTAACAACACATTCCACAATTGCGGTCATAGGTCTCCTTCCTATACAAACCAATTCGCGTCATGTCATTATGCCCATGCCTAACTTACTCATCCCATTTTTCGTCCCTTTTTCATTCAGGTGAAATCACATTAAGCCCATTATCTGTTTACACACGACAGACGAACCTGTTAGTGACCCTGATCCATATTATGCCAAACATTCTGGTGAATATACAATATTTTAAAGTGGTTTCACAGCCGTTAGGCTAAATGACCGGGTGAGGGTCACCTAACTTAGAAGGTGGATTCCTTTTTTTTCTTACTTTTCCAGATTTTTGCTTTTCATTTCTTTTTCTCTAAAATGGGATCATTCACCTATTTGCATCAGTCCGCTTACTCGATGGTAATTCAGATGGTGCTGAATACTAGGATAAACTACTCAAAGATTTATTTAGGGGGGAGATTTCAAGGCCATGGCATAACAAGTATCCAAATTGATCTTTATAATTAGGAGACTTACGGTGTTGAGATGATACTGATCTTTTGAGGGCTTTCCGAAGTCTCTATAACCTATCAGTAACTTGTCTAATAGCCTAAAATTTTCAAATTAAACACCTGTTTTCTTTTTCAATTTTTTTTATAATGGCTCATGAAATGGGAGAATTAATAAACAGCAGAAAAACAACACATAAAGGCTCGACAACACATGAATTGACACAACAGACAACCTAAATTGAGAACACCAAATAGAAAATGGTAGTAAATAAAAAAAATGAAAACAATAAAGTTCCTCTCCCACACTTAAACCGAACATTGTCCTCAATGTTTCGAAAAAGGTAATAGAAAGGAACGAAAAAACCTAGAGGAGATGCTACAAATGGCCCCCACTGCCCTCTCCTGGCTGGTCGGGATGTCGGGGATGACGGCTTCGACTCTGGTGACGTGAACCCTGGGAGATTTGGAGCTGTTGGACTCTGGATGAGAGTGAGGCGTTGGACGCATTTAGACTCTGGAGGTTCCCTATTATGGACGTCTAATTTGCATGCACAAGAGCATAGTCGCGTGCATGTGCAGCTTGCAGACACATTTGTTGGGCTGCCATGGCGGCTTGGGCCTCCGCCACTGATCTGAGGGAGCGCTCTGTCTGGCATTGTCATTCCCTCATGAACTCCATCATATCATGTTTTTGTTCATACATGGTGTAAAATAATCCATCATGCTCTTCCTCGTGTGCCATCTGATCCTGGTACATATCCTCAGTGTAAGTAAAATCGGAAGAGGTACCTGCAAAAGGGTTAGCATAACCACGTGCAGTATGTGTAGGTGGTCGAGGGGCATCATGAACAGGAGACATGTGTCTCTGCTCATACTCATCATTGATCCCATCATCCTCTAAAGTGACATTCTAAGGAATGTCCATCGGCATCAGGGCGGTGTAAGGTGGGGCTTGCAACTCAAAAGTCCAGTTGGCCCTTTAACGTACATCTATATGGACGGGCCATGGCAAAACAATACTTCTAATCTCATGATTTCTGACCATGAGATGGTATCCTCCTTCCTTCCTTACCTTGCAGAGCCTTATATGCCTCAAAAGAGTAAGGTCCAAAGTGCAAGGCGGTAAGGGTTCTAGCGTAGCTAGCTCGGCGTCAAGCCCTATAGCACGGGCGATGGAGGTAATCAATCCTTTAAAAGAGATCGTCCAATTCTTCTTCACAATAGCACACATGTGGGATATCATGAAAGGTACTGAATTCATTCGTCGTTGTGTCAGAGCTTCCTGCAGATAAAGAAATTCTTTGGCATTTAATTTGTTAAAATTCTCCCGGCCAAATATAGTATCTGCCAACAGTTGTCGGAAGACACGTATGTCCGGGTTATGGATATCAGATGACAGATTTCCCTCAAAGGAATCGTTGGTGAGACCTGTCAGATCTCTCCACAATTGGAATGCCTCAACGACATGGGCAATGTATAATGGTGCCTCACATAAAACACCATCCCTGTGGGGAAATCTCAACAAACCTGCAAGTTGGTCAGTAGTAAATTCATATTCCACATTGAACATACGGAACTTAACTTTGCCCATGGTACTCGCAGTGCTTGGTCTAACAGAATACATGAGGGAACTCAAAAATTCCCTAGTTAGGCTCTCATAAGTGTTGCCCCTATGGTTAAACAGGTGTTGGAGGTTTAAATTCTCTAACAAATAGTAAATACAATTGTAAATGCCTAAATTATACAAGCAATTGTTTTCGATATACCTGGTGGGGAAAACTTCTCGGGTTAGCAATTCTTGATATTTTTGCATCTGCTTGTTGTCGTCCCTTCCCTCACGGAAGATAATGCCTCTTATGGCTGCCATTGTTGTGAAGAAATTATGGTATTTTGGTGAAAGTTGAGGAATGGGGTTTTTGAGGATTTATAGTGAAAAAATGAGAAATTTATGAATTTAAAATGGATGGATGAGTAGGGAAGGTAGTGGGTATTAAGGTTTTTTGTGATGGGATGTGAGTAAGTGGGATTTGATGTGGATTAAAGAGGAGAGAAAATTGGTTGAATGAGGTTTAAGATGAGTTAAAATTGGGAGAAATGAGGGATTTTCGGTTTTGTTTTGTGTTTTCACATTCATACCCCATGGTGAATGCCATATAGGGATGGTGAACGCCATCTTCACATATTGGGCCGTCTTTGGACTTTGCCTCCGGATTAGGGCTTCTGAGGCGTGTTTTGTCATTTTGATCCGGATGGTTGATATGTTAGCATGAATTAACCTTGAAGTTGACACATTAAAAATAATATGACACATGATGAAATTAAAAATAAAAATATGTTAAATGATGCAATATGGAAAAAATAATTTGAAGTAAAAAATAATAAAAAATATAATAAGTATGAATAACATTAATAGTAATGATAATGGTAAAAATAAATTCTTCTTCCATCATGAATGACTTTGCAGCAAATGTTATTGGTAGGACTGCAGTGGATATCCCGGTATCTGGGGTGGTCTGGATGCCTGAGCTGCAGTAACTTGGCGTTGAAGACTACAGAGTTCACTCCATAGGAAATTTATCTTCGTTGTGTGAGTGGCGTTAGCCATTTCCATCTGTAAAGTGAGGTCGTGAAATTCTTCTCGAAGGGAAACAATCTCCTGGCGCATGACATTGAGCTCATAGTCAGTGTTGCGCCTCTGTGTTGGTCCTGTGGAGGAAAAAGTAGTAGACCTATCTAAGAGAGGTGATAGATGGTATTCTGGAGTGGCAGGGGCGGTGGTTCTGATTGGTGTCTCTCCATGTCCTTCTAGATTATATTTCCACTTTTCCTTATTAAAAATGTTGGTTCTTTCTAGGTTGGGCAAGGTAAAGTGGTGGACCACCTCATTATTAATGAGTAGTTTGTACTCGTTAATCCTGAAGTACACTCGTCTTACCAAGCCATGGTCTAAGCAATATTCTATATTGAGGAGGGTGAATCCAAAATACGGGACTAGGTGGGGAAGTTGGTTTTGGAGGTTTAAGGTATAGGCTATTTGCATTACGGTTCCTCCTACATGGATTGGGCCTTCCATAGACCTAACAACTCCTTCAAGGGTGGCTATAAGGAAATTTCAAGATTCAATGGGTTCTGACTTGGCGGCACCACAAAGAAACAATAATTCTTCTAAACTAATAGGCTCTCTACCCTCACTCTTAAGGTTTGGGCTAAAATCATCTAGAAGTATCTGAGTGTAGGGTTGTGGATGTAAGTGGAGAGTTGGATGGATGGGTCAGGATTACCTTATGTGGTAATAGCTCCCCAGAAAGTATCAAGCTTATCATGTGTATCCTTATCATAAAACACCTCGGCTACAGCGACTGGGCCATACTGGAATCCTAGCATTTTTGAAAAATCCATATGGTTAAAGGTATATTCACGTCCAAATAACCTGAATGTGATGTTCCCTCTATTAAATCCACGACCACTATAAGACTCGTAGGTCAGTGAACTCAGGAACTCCAGATAAGGTTTCGGTATGTAACTTTTTTGCTCTCTGAGTATTCATCCCAATCTAACTGGCTACACATGGATTTAATGTTAGGCTCAGTCCTTAGGGTCTCTAGGCAGTGAGAATCAGGGTATCTGGTAGGTAGCATGGGTCTCTCAGATAATGCCAAATAGTGTTTCTTCGGGGCTTCATCTATGGAGTGGACGTCCATATCATCCAAGTTCTGCATCCTGAAAGTATGGTTAGTAGGAACAAAAAATGCTGATACCTAGAGTGAAATCATCAATTAGTCTCGTTAGTAGGAAGAAAATAAATCACCGTTATATATAAAGAAAGAAAATATTCATAATGAAATCGTGGGTTTCCTCCCACGCAACAGTTTATTTAATGTCGGTAGCTCGACAAAGTTGGGAGATGTGGATGCTCATAGGGGTTATTTAGAGGATGATTCCTCGATTGAAGTTTAAATAGTCTTTGATTTCCATGGCCACTTATTGAGCCATCTCTCATATCCTTCACCGTTCCTTTTTCTTTTTCTACAAGGTGGTTTAGGTATGATTATAGGTATTAGCCTTTTGAGTTCATATTTTTCTTTCCTTGTCTTAAAATCTAATAATCCTCTATTTTCGTTCGTTTTGTGGTCTTTTAGCTTTCTATTTTTGTGCGGGATTTTGGATAGAGGCATATTGGTGCGGATAGTTTTTAGGGTATGTATTCTCTTCTCATCTAAGATTTCTTTAACCTCATTATTGCTCTCTTCAGGATACTCGATTAATTTTTCACTAGTGGTTGCTAATATAATTGTGTGTTTATCAAGGGAAAGTCCTAAAGGTGTTTGTGCAAGTAGGGAGATTTTAGTCTTCAATACTTTGCTTCCTATGACCAGGGAGTCGACCAGTGTGTCCAGTTTCTTAAGGTTTTCTTTAGTGTTAAAATTTTGGTTTATAAACTCCTCATTCCGCAGGGTTTGTGTTGCCATAAATCTTCGCATGATATACTCTAGATTAGATAGAGTTAACGTTTCAATGTAATTATCCCATAAAATCTTAAGATTGGATTTATGAGACTCATGCGGAACTTCAAAATATTGAGAGCAGTAATTGTAAGAAATTTTTTGATGATGCATAGTGATAGAGATATGTTGCCTTAATCTAGATGATTTGACAACAAGTTACGAAATTTTGACGTAATTGGTCCCCGGGAACGCCGGCAAAAACTTGTTCGCGAGTTTTTGAGTCTATCAGAATAACTAACTGCAAGTGTACAGTCTATCGCGTAGTTTTAAAAGATATCAATCCCATAGAGACCATTAGTCAAATATATTATTTCTAATTGTTATGGTGTTTATTTAAGGTGAAAGAATTAAGAATGGGACAAGATGAAATGATAAACTTTAATAAATTCGGACAAGTAATACTAGAACATAGTTCACATCAATTAATAGTACTTTTGATTGCTGCTAAATAGGATTATGTACGGGGCAATATTTTCTACCTTGAAAAGAATGTAATTGAACAGGAATTATCGCTCTCGCGTTTTCAGAACCAGATTTTACTCCTTAATTTATACCGTCCATTGTCACATATGGCCAACACTTATTGCATCAAAGTAGTAAATCCTATTTTAAGGAATTAGACTCTTTACTTAGTTGAAAAGTCATTTTGATTGATAAGTTTAAATAAAAAGGGCCCCTAGCTTCCGCTCATGTGACCGGGTCCTAACCCTATAGGCACACACGTTTGCAAATTTTTTTAAAACCATCTTCTAGAAATATTAAACCTCATAAGTAACTAATAAAGTGCTTTCGCGGTATTTACTAACAAAAAATAACCAATTTTAATCTTTAGTGTAAGACGGTTTTCGATCTTATCTGGCATTATCATTATCCTACGTTCGTAGTAGCGGATTTGATTAAGTTAGGAAAAATTGCGTTAAAACCAAAACAACCAAAAATTGTAATCCCAAAGAAATAACGGAAAGAGTACCGTCAAATGGCAGTCTTAACATTCTAGTATAAATAAATTAGCTAGACATGATCACGGTAAGTGAAAAGGCATTTGGTTTAGATTTAGAACTAAACATAACGACAGGTTTAAATAAAGCAGTTCAAAGGAAAAGGTGAGGAAACTAAATTAGGGGAAATAAAATGCGATAAATAAAATGAAAGGAAAGTAAACCAAGCATACTAAATAGATAAAGCAATTAAAGCGTAAATAAAGTAGAATAAAATAAGAACCTGCTCCAATCGGAGACTTGAATCTGATATAATACGGGTAGATGGAAATAAACTGTGACGGAATGTAAATACAGGAAGATATATAACTTCAAAACAAAAGTGCTCCAAGCTTGATACACGAACAATATGCGATAACCCTTTGATATAAGGAGTTAAAGCTCTAATGATACTGAATTTATGGCTTATGTTGGTACTAAGCTTTGATGCCTAAAAAAGAAAAGCAAAAAGACTATTTATAATGATCCTAAGCCCTAAAATGTCAAGTCAAACCTTCTTAATTTCTGGGAGAAGTAATAGGGGAACAAGGGTTGGGTGGAAAACCAAGTAAATTCAGTTCCAACTACAACGCAAAACAAAGAATGGCGACGCCATCCTCTGCATGGTGAACTCCATCTTCATAACGTGAGCGTGACCAAGTCTTCCGACCGTTGAAACATAGGACACGTCATTATCCTAGTGGCTACCTCTATGGTGAACACCATGTAGGTAGCCTTGAGCGCAAATTCCATTTTTTCATTGTTTTTGCATCCGAATTGTTTCCTTTCTTTGCATATGGTCTCAATATGGTTAAATACCTGAAATATAGACAAAGTACCCACATAGTACTGGAAATAAAGATAAAATCATAATAAAAACATGTATAAAATGAGTCAAAATAATGGTGTAATTTGGTGTTATCAAGACTCTAAACAAGGAACTATTAGTTTTTCTCTATTGTATCACTTCTTACACCCCAATCAACATTGAAAAAAATCATATGTCAAGAGATACATGCATGTGCTAAAAAGAAGGATGAAATGCTCTAATTCTCATGTTTAATCATTACACTTTGCAATAGGCATGAAGTTCTAGAAAAGCAAACAGATGAAATTTCAAACTCACAAGCAGGATTTGACAAAGTTGTTGTGCTAAACTTTCTATAGACCAAAGGGAAAAAGACTCAGCCAAAGTCATGCTAGAAAACATCAAAAGAAAGTACTTCACATAACGACAAAGAAATTTTGTGGGAAACTCCACAACAAATGCAGAGGGACCAATGAGAGTTCTATAGGTTTGTCGAAGAACACCGTACATGGCATAAAAGATGGTATAACCTCTACAAAGGTAGAGTGATGAATAAACTCCCTCATCTTTCCAGACCATATCTTAAGAAACCAACTAACTGAAGAATAGTCGCACCAGGAGATACAATTCATCAGTAAAGACAAACTCGGACATAACCTGGAAATGAAGCAAAAGAAAGAAAAGGTCAAGAAGAAGAAGGTTTTTATCTTCATGATTAAAGTTGTGCTAGAGGCGACTTCTGGTGCATCTCCAGAAGAACCATCCGAGAAAAATAAGAAAGCTAATAAGGCTAGAAAGAAAGTGAAAAGTTCATCAAAAAAGATCAAGGTAACATAGCCAAAAGTAACCAAGCAATTTGACATGAATGAACGACCATAGAAGGAGCATGAAGAAAAAAATAAAAGGAGAAAGAGAAATTAATAAGGAAGTGATTGAGGAAGATGACTAGGATAACGAGGAAATGAAGAACAACAACAATGAAGAAGAAGAGGAAAAATCTAAAGACAAGGGAGATGATGGAGACAATAAGGAAGAGGAAACAAGGATGGGGATAAAAACAAGGAAGACCAGACTGACAAGGAACAAGAATATGAACATGCAACCAAGATGACAAAAAAAATTCTTGTGCAAGTACCTGTTGAAGAAGAACAAAAGGAGGAAGAATTTCAAATTTAAAAAGACCAACAACAAAATTCTAATAAGGAAACAAAATACCCATCCCCCTTCAAAATAAAATAAGCTTGGGAGTAATATCAAATGGGTGAGGTTATGAAGGATGTTGGCCCATATATGATGGCTATAAGCATGTTTGGGAACTACAAAGAAGCTTGGAAGTCCCTAAATAATATTGGTGTGCCAGAGGATGTTGAGATGCCTCCAAGCACTGTCCCACTTAAAACCAAAGCAAGAAGCCTAAGGAAAGGTAAAAATAAAACATGACTGTATGATGTGATATAACGTATCAGAGAGCGCCAAACAGAAGAGCAACAGAGGACCATGTCAGACCTCTCCCAAGGAAGCCACTAATTTGACCCCATTTCGACTGAACTTTGGTCGTGATGCAATTTTACCAGTAGAAATTTATCTACAATCAACAAGGATTCAGAGGCATCATGAAATTCCATCAGAACCGTATTGGAACATGATGCTAGATGAGTTAGTCAATCTAGACGAAGAGAGACTAAATGCCTTGGAATTATTGACAAGGCAGAAGAAGAGAGTAGAAAACTCTTATAATAAGAAGGTTAAATTTAATACATTTTTGCCTGAAGATTTGGTTTGGAAAGTTATCCTTCCAATGGATCGAAAGGATAGGGCCCTAGGGAAATGGTCTCCCAAATGGGAAGGCCCTTTTCAAATTTTGCAAGTTTTCTCTAACGGTGCTTATGAGATCGAAGAACTTAGTAAAGACAAAAGAATCTTAAGAGTGAATGGAAAATATTTGAAAAAATATAAGTCAGCGCTCCAAGAGATAAGAATAATAAACGAGTAATTGCATTAAAATAAGTTGAAGCCAACATGGCAATGTAAAATATTGGCAATATGGATGAAATTCGTTACAAGGGCGTAAAGGGCTAATAATCAAAACAAGTAAAACCAAAAGTAATTAAGAAATAAATGATGATAAGGAGACCAAAGTTAAAACGGGAGATGATTCTTCATATGGAGGTATTTTGTCTTATGAAGCTCCAGATGTTTCTCACACAAAGATCGTTTCGACCGAAGAGTCATGAGCTCTACCTCTAGTTTGTGCGCTTTATCGATAAACTCCAAGCCAAAATCTAGCTCCTTAGCCGTGGAAGCATCATCGAACTTTAAGAGTTCATCTTTGCATTTTTCTGCTTCAGTGATCTTGGTCTGAAGTTCCCTTACTTGCGCTGCCCAAGAGGCAATGTCACGATCATGGTTTTCGATCTCTACCTGGTTTTTCTTCTTTGTCTCCTCCAGTTCCAGTGCCTTGTTGGTCGATTCACTAGCTGCATCCCAAGTAGCGGCTTCAACACCTGATTTCTACTCAATTTCTTTGGTAATTTGGGGAAGCAGTTTATTGTCCTCGACAACCTGTTCTATCATGGTACCCAACTCCAAGATGATATTGGCAACTTCAAGAGAAACATCCAACATATTAACTTGGCTGAGGAGAGCCTTCAAAGATAAGGGGGCAGAAGGATCACCCAACAAGAGTAGCAATAAGTCACCCTTAAAATTTTTCTCTTTAATTTATGAGAGTGCCTCATTCGCGGGTCTTCTCGAAGATTGATCCTCAGAGCTTATAGAAGTGCTAAGACTTCTTTCAGATGATATTTCTCTTTGACTCGGCATAGCCTTCAGATACTCAAGGGTTGTCTTTGTTTCAGAGCTTCTAATTCCTTTAAAGAGAGACCTCAGTTGCTCTTGTCGAAGCTCTGATACCCTCAGGAATAACTTCAGCTGTGGGGGTTGCAAGAGTTTGGCCCTGAGTTTGTCCTTCGTTTATTTCAACCAGGCCCCCCTCACCATTGTCATCTTGGTCCTCAAGCTCCTCCTTCTCATCATCATCAGGAGCATCGGATATTGGAGGCTCTTCGACTTCTTCTTCTTCTTCTTCTTCTTCTTCTTCTACCTCTTCATCTTGGTCGTCATTTCCTCCTTGAGGGTCTTTATCTCCACCTTCGACATCAGGTGAATCACCTTCAGAAACATTGCCAACTTTGACTTCTTCGTCCACCACTATGGCATCTCTGTTCACCTCAAGTTGGATTTCTTGACCTAAGTCATCTTCGCGATCAGAACCACTTGTGTGAGAGTGTTGGATGGTGGTTTTTTATGGCGAAGTCTCAAGCCCTCTAGAAATGAGTTGGATGATTTTTCTCATTGAGATTTTCTCTGATGATAGTTGATAGGTGGGTTCATCGACACTGTTTAGAACATCTGGTATAGATGAATATATTGCCTGCTGTTTGGGTGGCAGCGTATGTGCCATCCTGAAAGCCAAAGGTTAAGAGATAAATTAGTCAAAGTAATAAAGAACAAACAACAAAGTAATGTATGATTTTTTACCTTGTTCCCTTTGACTCCAAGACTGGAGTTGTCACTTTCGACTTGTGCTACTTCTATCTTCGACAACTCTTCAAGAGTAGGCTCTAGAATGGAAAGGGCAGCATGTCGCTTTATAACTCAGGCAATTTTTTCCTGAGGCTGACTGGAGGCTTCTACAACCATGGGTTATTTCTTCCTTTTCCTAAGAGTCCGATCTAGGACGGGAGATAGAACCTCTTCGTCTGACTTTATCACCACATGAGCTACAACTGCTTTCATTTTGATTTTTTAAGGAGTAGGGGGAGGTTTTCGAGCACCCTAAATAAAAAATTGAAGTGTTAGTATTATCATTATGAATAACAAAAAGTAATGGGCAGAGTAAAGATGTACCTTAATGGTCTTGTTGTCACCCTCAGTTTTATCTTCGACCAACTTCTTCGTTGCTGGTTTCCTAGGTGGAACTCTGATAGCTAAAAGAAATAAAATGAAGCAAATACTACAATTCAAGAGTATATATATATATATATATATATATATATATATATATATATATATATATATATATATATATATATATATATATATATATATATATATATGTCTAAAGTATGCTTAGTCACAACTACCCGCTGGGATTTTTTCTGTGATTGTTGTCGAAGAATTTTTATAGAATCCCTACAGATGAACCAGTATGGGAATGGAAGGGCAATGACCACTCCAAAATCAGTGTTTGGCAGTCGAGGAAACTTAAGAGGATGAATTTTGAAAGCCATTTCATAATGTTTCTCAGGAGGAACGTACGAAGGGATTTTTAAGTTCTCCATTTTCTTTGAAATTTTTTCCTTTAGTGTGACAGCTGCCTTGCGAATGGTTCGACTAAGATCATCGGGCCTATAGGCAGTTTCAAAGTAGTTTTGGAAAGCCTGAATTTCTTTGATGTGTGTGTAAGTACCTTTCTTGACTTTTTCCTGCACAAAGAGGAAAGCTTTAGTAATATGCTGAGTAAATGAAGAAACATAATAAAATTCTTCAGCATAGTATTTTGACCACCACTTCTCAAATTCTGGAGTGCAGAGGAAGCATGGCTCAAATTTAATTGGAGCAAGGTGTGTTCTACCAGTATATCGAGCTATCAGTTTGACAATAGTGGTTTAATTGTGGATTGCATTGTAAAGAAGGAGATTGTTTTTCTTGTCATAACGACACTTTGGGATAGCCTGAACTAATCCAAATTGTCGAGCCACGAGGTTGGGTTGATAAGCAATTAAGGTAATCTGAATCTTCGATGGGTGTAACCTGATGGTTATAAGTTTTGGGGTTAGAAAGGATTCCTAAAGTAGAAGGGATTTTGTCTCTTGTTTCGTGGCAGGAGATGGAAAAGGTCTTCTGAACCATGCTGGACCATACTTTCTGGCTGCAAAGGGGGCCATGTTCGACGTGAACTCATGGCGTCTTGCAAACATCAGGACGTAGCTCATGAATGTAGGTCGAAGGGCTTTTCCTTCATCATTTGGTGTCAGTTGAGCCAAACGAACGCCTTCGACCCTCTTATTCTTCACTTCTCTAGAGTCTTTGTGAACGAGGCCTTTGTTGGGAAGGCTTGCCTCGAAGGTAGCATTTAGCAAGAGTTGCAACCAGAAAGGACCAGAAAGGAGGAGGTTTCCTTTCTCTCCCAGATTCTTGAGTTGAGTAACGTCATCACTTAAGTATTCGTAGAGGCTGACCAAGATCATTCCGCTTAAACAAACGTCGTGACCAGCGTGTAGTTGGTTCGCCAGAGTAAGATGTTTCTTGGCAACCTGCAGTAATTTCGAGCAAAAAACGCAGTAGGATAACCATAAAGACAATAAGGAAATATGTTCTACGTTGGAGACGGTTTCAATGTCCTTATCATGATAATGGGCTATATGGGTCGAATAAACATTCCTAGAAGTGGAGAAGGCAATGGAATCCTTAGAGTCTATCTCTGGGTCGTAGGTGTGTCCAGACGATTTTAGCCCTGTGATAGCGGCTACGTCGAAAGAGTGGGTATAACCATTCCATAAGGAAGGTGGAAGGTATAGTGGGTGTTATCCCAGAAGTACAGGGAAGAGACTAATAAGGATGAACTATACTCTAATCTTACCTTCGACAACATGATTAAGTCATAGATTCCCATACCTTTCTAGGTTTGAGCTTTGGCTTTCTCTATTTTATTCAGCCAGTTTATGTAATCAGTTGGATATTTAAATGAAGGGGTTGCACGAAAAACCCTAAAACCATTATTCATGAACCTAAGGTTTGTAAGTTCATTTGTTGATGATTGCGATTCCTCAGTAGTGCTAGCCCTAAGTTTTTTGGCATGTCCTATGGGTTTGCATTTGTGGTAAGTGGAGAAGAAATCTTTAAGTTTGCTAGGGTTAGTATGTAAATCAGGAAAAGATCCAAGTAAGGCGTTAGTTTTTCCAAAAACAGTAACAGGAAGAAGTACCTGAGATTCATAGATTTTCTGTTGATCTTCAGTCCTGGGATCAGGAATATGTTGTTGGTTACCTCTCATTACTGGGCCAGAGAGCATGGAGAAGGGAGGAAGATCTGAGATCTTTTTTTGGACCTTCGTGGATTTGATAGAAACCTTAGCAGCTTTGATGGTCTCTTTGAAATTTTTGCTTGAAGTAGCCATTTTTGTTGAGAGTTTGAAGAAACTCTGGATTTTGTTTTGAGTTTGTTTTGGGAAGAAGGTGAAAAGATTAAGTGCTTGAGGTTTTCAGAAAGCGTAAAAAATAAAAATGAGTAAGAAGTGCGCCTTTCATAAGTTTTTGGAAGAGAAACGGTTCAAATCAACATTAATGGTTGAGAAGTGAGTGGGACACGTGTCTCTCCAGGATTACGTAGTGGAACGCTAGTAATTAATGCCTAATCTCATGATCCCATAGAGTCTAGGAAACATGATGATTAAAAAGATTTTGGTATGGGTTGAAAAGACATGTTAGGAAAAGGGTAATGATGGTGCTAACGTCACAAGCCAGCTAGAAGAAACTGAAAGGTTTTGCAACATTGGTGCATTGGTAACATGCAACAATTGTTCAAGAGGTTGAACCATATTCTCAAAAAACGCATTTTTCTTCGAAATGTCAAAAATGACATTTTTTGGGGGCAATTTGTTAGCTCTCAATTTCGACGCCCATATAAATTAAGAGAATAAAGTTTCCTGTGAAGATGTTTCGACAAAACTGTGTTTGAAGTTCTAGTCGAAGATGCCTTGGTACAAGGGTAAAGATGTTGCGTGGACTTAGAAATATTTTTAGTAGTTTAAGGTGTTTTTCGACAGAGACGTCACCAATTGTGGTTCGACGAGGGATTCAAATTCAAATAAGGAGGGAACTTTTGTTCTTATCTAAACTGTTGAAAATACACGTGGAGCATAATGGATAGTTACATGCATGCAAAACGCCACTTGTCTCGATTCGATTAGTATAAATAAGAGATCTTAATGTTAGGATAAGGTGTGTGTTCAAGTGTGTACAAAATATGTCAATTTTACCAAAGTATCTGTGTGCAGAGAAAGAGTAAATTGAGAAATGTACGTTTGATGTTACACCATTGTTTTTTACTTGAAGTAATTTAATCAATTCTTTATTTCCAGAATTGTGCTTTCACCCAGAAGTTTACCTTTACTGCCATTTACTTTCGATTTACAACATTCTTTTTGTCCTCTTTAATTTTATATTTTCATTAAATCCTTTAACGAATTAATGCTGGTATGAACACCGTCGAAGTGTTTATGTTCATTACAATTCACCTTCAAAAACAGTTAGCACATGTCCTAGGATCAATCTGATCAATCCTGTAAGTAACCAAATATAATAATTTGAAAGATCAACGGTTATTTATCAATTTTCACGGTAAACATGTACCTTTCCCTTTCATTAATATTCATCATATTAAAAAAAACATATTTCTCTTATACGTTACGTGTATGACACAAATCGTCTTTTTATACTGAGAAAAGTACACAACGAAAAGTGAATAATACAAGTTTGAGTCGAGTTTGACGAAAAATATTTGCATAAAAATAATACGTAATTTTACAAATAATTAATCATATTTTTTTATAAATTAAAAAATAAAAATATTTTTTTTCTCTCATTTACTATCATCACCATTCTATGATTTAAATTAAAAATAAATTTAAATTTTCTCTCTCTTTATATTCATTCTTTCTAAAAATATGAATGTATTTCTATACAAGTATTTTTCGACTTTGACTGTAAGACAAGATTGCCATGCAGATGACAAGGATCAAAGTGTGTATAGAATCAACTTAATTAATCTAAAACAATGGGAGGATAAGATTAACTAATGAATCGTGCATGCATGCTAATATGCCATAGTGCTTTGATAGCAACCTTGACTAATGGAAACAAACTAATACCAGTATCTATGGGAATCGGACCTAACATATTGACTTTTGTGTTCATAATGATACATTATTTCTATTAGGCTGTGTATTTTTCCACTTCTAAAATTTCTTAATAAATATAGTCAATTGTTTCTTCCATAGATATTCCATAACTCACCCTGATTAAGATTATCTATACTTTACTCACTGGTCAAGTTAGTCACCCTTTTTTTATTAAAAAAAAAAACTTAAATCAATTGAACTTTATCATCAGAATTAGGTAGGGATATAATTTGATCCATTAAACTGTTATCGAGTCAATCCATGAGATGAATAATCAATATAATCAACGCACTCTATAAAAATTCGTTAAATCTAATCTGTCAATTTAAAGTTATCTATTGGATTACTTATAAAAAAAATATAAAAAATATTTATATAATATAGAAATAAACAATCTCAACTAATTTATAAAAATTTATAATAAATTACTCTTTTTAGCAAATAATAAATTACTATTTTATAATTTTATAATAAATTAATATTCAAAATATTTCTTTCGTTAGAATTTTGGATCACCGATGTAATATTACATGTGTTAGGATTATTATTTAATTAGGCAAAACATTTTATATTAAACCTATGGTTAATGGCATATATGTCTATTGTATAAATACTATAAGTCAATATTCTAATTTGATGTGGGAGCAAATTAAAATATTGAAAACTAGTAAGAGATAATTTTATGTTTATTTATATGAGTTATAGTCCTCATTTGTAGAGTAATAGAAAAACACGATTTATTAGGATTCATTTTTTATCCCCATTAGAAGAGATTCATGAAATCCTAAGGAACTCTACAAATCGGAATATCACAAACCTACGAACCTTCAACGATCTCAATGACTAACCCAGGTATGTTTTTGCTTTCATTCTCATCACTACTATAAATAATACATTTTATGACAAAACTTTCATTTCACCAAACAAAAAACTGAGGTGTAAACCTTGTGTCACATTTTAATTATTTTTAGCATATTTTAATTTTTAAATTTTTTTTATGACTTATTACCTCATTGGGCTGGAAACCAATGAGTAAAGTATTTAGAGTACACGTATTCAAATCCTAACAACTACATTTTATCGCCTTTTAATTTTTTTAAGTTTTTTTATGACCTATTACCTCGGTTTTGCTGGAAACCGAGGGGTAAATTAGCATAGTTTATTTATTTATTTTATTTATGACAAATTTGATTAAAACAATTAAATAACGAATCTTTGTCGTCCATTTATAAAGTAACAATGGTTAAGACATTGTTAATTCATCAATCCACATGAAACATTAGTAATATGCATGAAACTCTCATTAGCCAATCAAAACAAGAATGCAACAACTATCAATCTTGAAGGCAAAGTATTGAAATTTAAACTTAACATATTGAAAACAATGATAATTAAAGCAAGAGCAGAAAAATATTTCAATGTTGGTTTCTTAATATAATCTTTTCTCTTGTAATTCCTTGTAAAAAAATATTTAATGGTAGTTAGGAAAGCATGAAATTAACTTATTAGTGTTAGTTGTAGTTGTATTAAGTAAAAAATTTAATGTTGTTGTGGTTGTTGAAAATTAATATTTAACGATTTTATTAATTTTGTTTATTTGTTATTGTTGTTATTGTTGAGATTTAATGTTTAAAGATTCTAAGAATTTTGTTGTTGTTGTTGTTGTTTTTTGTTGAGATTTAATATTTGAGGATTCTATTGATTTTGTTTTTTTGTTGCTGTTATTGTTGTTGTTGATGATGATGATGAGAAAGATTTAGAATCTGTCAACAAATTTGAAGATTTGTAGATTAAAAAAATAGGCTAAAACTAAAATTTTGTAAACATGACTTTACCCTTTGGTTAATGTTTAAAACCGAGGTAAAAAGTAGCGCAATTTTGAAAATATAAAAATTGCAGTTGTTGGAGATCGAACCAATGACTAGTGCCACTTTTCCCCTCAGCTATTCAAAAACCGAGGGGTAAAGTGGTAGTTTTTATGTCGTCATTCGTTATGTCGCTTGTGTAACCGACGTTATATGCCATTTGTGTCCGAGGTGAAATAAAGTTATTTGTAGTAGTGCATCTTGTATTCATGTATGGGTTCATAAGATATGAACTCATAGGGATTTCTATTCTTCATTTCTATATGGGTAGAGATACATAATGTAATGAATAGATCTAACAACTGGTATCAGTGTCACCCATATCTGATTCAACTTGAATCCGATAATTTTGATATTAGGGTTCCAAAACTAGGATCCCTTTTGATGTTCCATTTTGCATAAAGTTTGTATTTTATGGTGTTATTCATAATGTTGGTTAATGTTTCATCATTTTTTCGTGTTTGATGCTAAACTAATTCGACAAAATTTGGGAAAAACAACTTATATGTCGTTGTTCTATGTAAAACACATTATACGCGTTGTGACAATCTTCACCCTTGGTGACATGCTGAGTGTCACGCTCCGTAACCCTAATGATGGGGTTGGCCTTGTTGACGACCGTCAGCACAGGCTGGAAAGTACCCTATATTTTTGCTGAGGACATTCAATATTGTGACGGTCAGACACCTCTTCCAGATGATGACCATCATCGTTTGATGACGAACAATCTTTGTTGGTCCTTAACGGGTGACGACCGTCATGCCTAGGTCATCATCCAGACTATTTCAATATATATTTTTTATTTTTCTTTTCTTTCAATGAAGTTATGGAGTTGATGGCCATTTGGTTCATGGAAGTAGACAACTCGAGTGGCACCCGGTGGGATAGATAGAAGCTTTAGCTTCAAAACATTGACATGCAGGCAACGAAACGACTTTTTCTAAGAAGGAGTGACACAACATATGGTCGGAGAAACAACGTCTAAATATGTTAAGAGACACGAAACCAACGCCCTAGCCGGTTCCTAGTAGAAAGAGGCTGAAACCGAAAGATTTCCAACTAGAATGGAAGATGAAGATTCCTGTTGCGGCAATGGGGATGAACAAGCTGGGATAATATCGATCCCTGGCCGTACTACCATGTAACTCGGATATCCCGAAGAGAGCTCTTAGTACAAAGACATCGGTTTACCTCGACCCTAGGAAGTAGAACCAGGCACATTCATCAAAAACCGATTGTATCCTTATCCAAAGACCCAATCATCTAGATCAACCAGGGGTCACACCACCCGAACAACATATATGAGGGTGAGCGTTTGGTATACACTTGCGGCGGACTACAAGATTTAATTAATGTATTTGTAAATATATTTCCTAGCTGTAATTACTGATATAATTGTTAAATGCAAACTATATATATATATATATATATATATATATATATATATATATATATATATATATATATATATATATATATATATATATATATATATATATATATATATAAATAGAGCAACAAGAATAAATATATATATATATATATATATATATATATATATATATATATATATATATATATATATATATATATATATATATATATATATATATATATATATCTTGTTGCTCTACTTTCTGTCTTGTCTCCTCTTTAGGACACCACAGTGTGAATGCACGTAATAGAAAACTAGGGTACAACCAGTTCAGTTGATGTTCGAGATAAATATTTTCGGGGTGTTGTTGGAGACGCTTTGCACGTCTAAATAAATAAATCAAATCCCCATAGCACGGAGCGTGCCTAAAGAATTTAGGGGTGCTACCGGAGATACTTTAAATGTCACACTAAAGAAATCAAATCCCCACAACGTCTAGCGCGCCTAAAGATTTTAGGGGTGGTGTTTGAAACACTTTGCTCATCTGACTACATCAATCAATTCCCCATAGTGTCGAGCACATCTAAAGAATCCAGGGGAGCTGTCGAAAATGCTTTGCACATCCGAATACAACAACAAATCCCCCTAGTCGTGCTGTAAGAAATGCTTTACACATTTTACTACAACAATCAAATGCCTTTTATCAAAGAACTACAGACAATCATGTGTAGCTGGCACCCCCATTGGATCTACCCAGTCCAAGGGACGTGAGTGGTGAAGCTTGAAGACGTCCACCTCAAACCAAGCTTTTACCTCGGGGAGAAGGACGGGGATCCCCTACCCTTGACCCATGAATGATCCTTTATGATAAGGTACGCAGCTTAAAAAGTATGGTCGCATCTAGCTGGTTTCATGTCTCTCATCTGTAAGTAATATTTAAGCATAACTGCATCTAACTAGAATCATGCCTTATTCTTATGAATATGATTCAAAAGCATATGTGCATCTAATCGGTTCCATGCGAAATTATTATAGGTGTAATCCAAAGCATAAACACCCAGAGCTAAGCTCATGTCTCACCATTACATATCCAACATATAGGCACATCAAATAGAGTCAATGCTTTTCTTGTGCAAGCACATTCCAATTACAGCCACATACGATAGACCAACATTCCGCCAATACAACGCCTACATCTAAACACAATATGCTCACGAATAAGGCAACCAAACATGGCCTTGCAAAGGCTTAGAGTCACTTACACTTTAAGAAATATTATTTACTGCTCTTTGTATAAGCAAACTATATAAATTGCAATGCTCGAAAGCAAACTCTAACTCTCTTCAGCTCTCACCCAATTGGAAAACACAATTAAAAAAGTGCAACGCCAAATCGAAAAACACAAGCATGCAAAGGGTAATGATACAAATACATATAAATATTGCTTACAAGTTGAGGCACAAAGCTGAGTAACATCTTATAGGTACAAAGATATAATAAAAGAAAATGGGAACAAAAAGACCCTCAAGCATTAGCGCCAGGTTCATCCTCGACTTCCTTTCCAAGAACCCCTCGAAAAGGATCCAACTGATTGGCAATAAAAGAGAGGTCAAGACAAAACCCTCGTGTCTGCTCCAACTTTGGATCTAGGACTCAATACAAATAATCCATAGCCTGTTGAAGACACTTCCAAGATTTATACCCGTGCGGCAACCACCTCTTCCTTAAGGCCTTCAAAAGCACTAATTTAATCATTTCTTGTGGTGAAGAACTTTTCGACCCGCTTCGAGCTCGCAGTATGCTTCTCTCGCATATTCAGAAGCCTTCTTCTAACGTTTCTCTACCTCATCAAGAGAATCTTTCAACTTCATTATCTGAGTAGCCAAAGTCGATAGAGAACCATACCAATCTACCTCTTACTACAAAGAGACAGTAAGCTCGGCCAACTTCTTCCTAGCCGTGAAATTCTCCCGCTCAAGGGTCTTGCACTTTTTCTTCAGTTGACCCCTCTCCATAGAAAGGTCTCCTGATCCTAGCACGTCGTTCTGGCCACCAACCACCATTGAAACCAGAGATTCTATCTTAAACAAGGTGTGAGAAGCATCTTCTAAAAGACCCTACATGTCAACTACAAATAGACTTTGAAAAAAATCCAGATCCTCAGTGGCCACGACGATATCAAATTTCTCTGGGTGTTTGTAACACCCTAAACCCACAATAAAAAAATTCCTTTTTATTTATAAAACATTGCGAAATATAATAGAATGCAATAATGGTGTCACATAACAAAGTATTCAACTTTTATTTAAAAATGGAAAATTAAATCCAAAACATAATAATCTAGTTCAAGCCAAAATGAAGCAAATGATAAAAGATCCCAGGCAGATGTTATAATATTAGAGCTATTATTTGGAAAATAAAACACTTAGCCTAGCTAAGGTCTGGCAAACATGAAATTAAACAAATCCAACTCGAAGAGGCCATCTACGTCGTCCTCCATAAATAATCAGCCATTGTCATTCCTAAGACTCAAACTGAGAATCATTTGCATAAATTCACATATATGGCAATATAGGAAAAAAGAAGGGGTGAGAATACATTCTATAATTAAATGGTGTAAAAATAGAAAGGATAATACGCAATACATCATTTACAATCAATAAAAGTTACACAAATTCATAAATACAAACAACATTAAATATGTAACACTCATCTCATCTACTTCCATGCATGTGGTACCATCATCGAATTTTAGAGTTATTTTACTGAAAATCCTAAAACACTGAACCAAAGTTCTAAACACCAGACCGAAGTCATAATACCTGACATAAGTCCTAACCTAACTCTGATATATATGACGCATGGATGCTTTCAAACAAATGCAGATATTCCATCCAAACCTCCATCACCAAATTTTAACACCACCGGGTAAGACTAACACTGATTATTAAGAACCTAATAACATCGTCAAATAGGCTAAACACCTGCTCTTGTGAAGCTTATAACATGGCCAATTAGGCTAAACACCAGTTCTCTCGAACCTAAACACAAGAGACACTGGTTCTTACAGAACCCAACACAAACAACACTGATTCTTACCAAACCTAAAGACATACAACACCGACTCATAGAGAACCACGAGGTATTTACAAATATTTAGCATACACTATTCATATCGTATTAACACCAGACGTGCGTCCCAACTTACAACTCGAAACATATATAAATTGTCATAATAATACTCATAATTATAGTATTTACGAATTAGATACACTTATGTTCATTCAACACTATACTAACGTCAAATGCGCAAATTACTCACTTTTTACATTTCTTATTCATGGGGTGACTATCGATTATTTTTTACCATTACAGATTCATTACCTAATAATTTTCCCTTAAAATAGTAAGAATTATGTCGAGGGATCATAATCCTTGCAAAAAAATGGACTAAACACGGAAAATGAACATAATAGGGATGACGGTCTGACTGTCGTAGCCATGAAGGTCGTCGCCCCCTAGAGTTACCAGTCACTCGCTGACGGTCTGAAAGGAAGGGCGCCCGTCATCATACGCAGATGGTCTAGTTAGGCACTCGTCATCAGCGCTGATGCTCGTTAGTTGGGCGAGGCACGTCTTCTTCCTTAATGCGATGACGGTTAGTCCGTCACCAAAGGTGACGACCATCATCACGTACTAGTATGCGTTTTTCAATGTTTTCATGCAAAACCAGTCCCAAAATCCCAACTTTTTACTCCATGAAAGTCCTAGTATGCAATAATTAACACATATGCAACTTTGCATCCATTATCAGATCAACAATCATAAAACTCAACATATAAAGAGCATTAATCATTATAAGTCATAATGTTTTTTCATCAAATTATCACATTCTTATATGAACATCATTATTCAATTTCAACATATCTTAATTACATAATCAACATCATAATCAGTACAACAATTGCACACAAAATTCACATTATAGGAACGATCTAAAATACTAACATACATAAATCATAAACGTATAGGTTTTGCACAAAATCTCACAATTCAAGGGTCACAAATCGTCATAAGGGGTTAAGGGAAACCCCCACTATCCCAATGCTCAAACACCAAATATAGAACAATCTCCCCTCTTACCTCGATTATGCAAAAAAAAATTGAGTTCTTGGTGATGAGAGATCCTACTCTTTGCACAACTTTCTCCTAGGGTTGCCTCTTTTCCTTTTCTCCCTCAAAGATACATGTTTTTGTTTTTCCTTTTCTCCCTTTCTCATTCTTTTTATTTTTATAATGACTAATTCTAATTTGTTGTATTTCAATTAACTCCCTAATTTTCTATTAATTCTCCACTAACCCCTTAATTTCTTAAATAATTATAACCTTTCATAATCCTAAAATTTTTAATATTTTCTTACTAAAAATTCAATATCTATATTAATATTTCTCTAAATAATAACATATAATAATCATGAAACAAACCAAAATCGGATTTAAGGAATAAAATTAAAAATACAAAATTTAAAGTATTACAGTATTAGGTACCCGAGATGGAAGAATAATAGGGAGTCGAAAGAAAGAGGTTAGAACCTCTACTTCAACACCCTCAGTCAAACGAGCCCGCTTGGAGTAGCCTCCTTCAACATGAGTAGATGACTTATCACTCCAGATCCTCTTGATAAGAGGATGAGAGGGTGAGGTATCCTGAACATAAAAGTCGGCCACCATAGTGTCCAGTTGATCCACCTCAGGAGCCATGCCTGGAATATTAGTTGTAGGGGCAACAACCATACTCAAAGCTTGGACCACTAGAGCAAGAACAATCGCAACAGCATGAGCCTCCATCACTCGGCCAAATAAGCCATCCATTAGATCCTGATCTTTGGAGAGTGCAAGAACCTTATGCAACTTAGCCATGTTATCTGCAAGGTACAAGTTACACTTGTAAAAAATAGGGGGCGCACCAGGCCCCCATCCTCGCCAAATACTTTCTGCCGCTTGGCATGACCCGAGGCACTAATTATTGCACATGTATAAATTAGCTTCTTCTTTCACTAGGAAGATGGTACTTCGTAAATACCAAATCCCTCTTCATATTTGAGCCCTTGATACCAAGTGCATACGTCCTCTTTCATTTTTACATCCTCGAAGGATAGAGGATACAACGCATAATGGTAAAAAGAAAGAGCCGACACAAATGAGCTCTAGTCCAGTACTTCAAAAAACCGCTCTTACAAGAACGAGCGCATTCAGCGGATTCAAAGGCAAACAAAAGGAAAAATAAGCCTCGAGAGTAATAGGTTTCACCAACATGAAATTTTCAAGGAAGTTACCCCTTACTCATAGGTGAAAAAGTTGAACCAATGGACCTAGGGGTATAGAAAGACCAATCCTTGATCCCATGCATCATCCTGAGAGGTGTGAGCTACATAAAAAAAGATCAAAAAATAGCTCCATTGAAGGTTTCCAAGATTTATGCTCGATGTAGAGTTAGAACACCTTCATATAAGCTCAAGCTCTCGAATGAAGTTGCAAGTAGGCAACCTTCAGAAGATTCATCACGACCACCTCAATTTCAAAAAATGGAAAACATACACCCAACCTGGTGAAGAGGCATTCATACAGAGGAACCGAGCAACCTTCAAAAGAGCTATATATCATATGCGCTAGGGCTATTGGGAGAAACAACCAGTACAAGGGGTTGCCAACCGTAATGGTAACACTCTTTATAACCTTAATAGTGTTTAAGGCAAAAGGAGTCCCCACCACTTTGAAATCCACCCAATGGTATCTATTGGCATTGTCCGGCTCAACTAACTGAAGTCTCCTCTGGGAAAGTTCATCATCTTTAAAGTGATCACTAAAACTAATCCAGGACACAATGTTAAACTATCCTTGTTACTCTAAATGGAATGCGGTTTCAGCATCGTTGGGCTCGTGACCGTTCATTTGCGCATATAGCTGGACAAAGCCACCAACACGTCCCCTTGTTTGATGGGAAGCTTCTATCTCATCCTTGGTCAAAACAAGAGGAGGAAACAACTTTTCATCAAAACTCTCATTCCCATCAGCTTTCTTTAGGACTAAAGCCTATGAAGGATTTCTGGAAAGCGTTTCGTCTGAAAAGGAGTCTCCAAACACTCCCACTGTTTCTGAGTCACCAACCAGAGAAACAATCTCCGATTAAAAATTCCTACTGGAAGAAGAAAGGGAATTCAATTCAAACTGCATTCCCCTTTTCTAAGAAGAAGTACTACTTTTTGAATACCTCTTTATGATAATAAGGTTAACACTCATCGTTAATAAATAAACAATGAATGCTTGAAGTAAAAAGTTTGAGTTGGAGGAGAGTACCTTAAAAGTGGGAGATCAAGGAAAAAGACACGAAGACCGAAATTTGAAGTTTGAAAGCGTTGAATGCATGACGATGGTTACTCCAGGAATATCACTCTCAGATAAGAGGGAAAGACTCAAAAGAAACACGGGAAACTCAGTCTACAGGACTGCAAAAAAAAATCTCCATGTTCCCTGTCTCCTTATATAGGCAAAGAAAATCAAGCGAATCAAATTGAAAGTAAGAAGTAGGTGTAAATCAACTATCATATTTCATCGTGAAACACGACCAGACTCGTGCACACTCGAGTACACAGTAAATAGCGTCACACTACTCTTTACCTTTTCAGGTCACACTTCAAGATAAAAACAATAAAATACCTCCATGATGGGACTACATTTAATGTTCATGTTCCCCATTACTCCTTGGTAAAACCAAGGCAATACATGCCCACTAACGAACATACAACCATTCCATAGGGTCGACCACGGCTACTAAAAGACTCCCCTGATATCAAGAATTCCTGGAAAGCCTTGGGGGGAATTATTTTGTGTCGGCCAAAGGCCCTATAAGATAAGGCTCACTTACTCTGCCCATTCCATTAAGCCCATGGTATAAATGACTTAAGAATGGCTTTTTAGGTAAGCAATCTCTAATATCCATTTTCTCAACAATTATCTTAAAGCCTAACTGACTTGAGTGTTGGAGTGCTAACCATGTAGGTACCCCCTATAGGTCCACCGTATCAGATATAAGCAACGACAATTCAAGATTAACCTCACTGATTCCAAAAGCATTGAGATCGCAACCTCTGATCCAAGGTGTTGCCTAACAAAATTGCTTAGGAAGCTTCACTCTGCCATGGTTTCTGCAATCTCATCCATTTCTGGTTCTACAATAGAATACACTTCAAACATCATATCTTCTTCCACACCCACATAATATGGTGCCAAAGAACTTGTGAAAATCCACAATATTTAGAGTGGTTGTTCCTCACTAAACATTATCATGACTATCACCACCTTTTCAAAGAAAATCAATTCAAAAGAAAAAATTTAATAGAAAATTATTTCACATAAATAAAGATACAAAGAATGAGATATGAAAAAATTGAAGAAAAAAAAAGGTCATCTAAATCCTTAATTAAAAAATATATAAATAGGTGACCGTCATCTCAAAAGAAATTTCATTAGTTCTTGAGTCATTATATATTCCCTTTCTTAAAACTTCATCTCTCACCTTTATTCTTGAGTCATTATATCTTCCCTTTCTTAAAACTTCATCTCTCACCTTTATAACCATTGTGGTTCTCTTGAAAATTGAACGCATGTGCTGAATTAGTGTAATATAGGAATGCAAATAACTAGAAGAAGAAATAGGGGGGTTAAAATTGAAATTTGAGCCATATATTCCTTTTATTCGAAAAATTTGAATCAAACCAGGTTACAAGCCTTAAAATACCTAATTGAAGCAAAGTTTATTTAAAGTACACTAAGACAAAATTTTGGTAGAATAAACTGACTCAAAAGATATTTTATAATCATCTTCAAAGTATATCATTCTCTCGCTCACATAATCACTTTTTTCCACATTGAATGAATAAGCCAATTTTTCTACTTTGAATCACTAATCACGTTTTTCAACTTTCAATGACTAAACTAATATTTTGTTCCGACCTTTGACCCATTCATCATATATTACAACATTATTCCAATAACAACTTATAATTTCAAAACTTCAATGGAAATTGCATTAAAATTTCCATTTTGAAGGAAATTTTTTATTCGCGAGTCAGTATTTCACATCAGGAAATTTCTCAATGTACAATCAGTTGTTGAACTTGATTATTCATAAGTGATCATATTGGGGAAAACCACTTTTAGACTCAATAGATTGGGGCAAACTGCTTCGAGACTCAATATACTGGGGCAAGGAATATTGCATAAATGACGCGAAAGTTCTTCGATACACCAAGGTGCTCAGGAAAATCCTATGATATATCAACGACCATTGAGTTATATGAGCTCAAACCAAGGGTGGAGGTTGAGATAGAACAAAATCTTGATGATTACATTCTCTCTAGGTGAGAAGTTTTTGCAAAAAAAAAGTTATATTGGTTTTATCTATCCATTTCATGACATATGTGTACTTTCTGAAGTCTTCAAGTCATTGAACAAAAAAAGATATTCAAATCATCATTAATCATGTTCGCATTACTCATGCATGACTCATGTTAACATCACTCTTGCATCAACCATATTTCTATTTCTCTAACTATAAAACCATGCATCTTATCTTATTCATCATGGCATATCTCGACAACATGCATGAATCTAACATCATACATGTGTTAAAGATCTAAAAGTTTTATAATACAAGTAAAAAAATCAGCAAAAGCCCAATCTTCATTACTACCTCCCGAGACCCAATCTCCATTGGCACTGTACAACACTTTTCATTAGCAACCTAAGCCCAATTATCATTGGCACCATCTTTTACCTCATTAAGTCCACTTTTTATTAGCATCAAAAACCTAATTTTTATTGGTTCATATCTAAAGCCCAATCATTCGCATCTAAAGTCTAGTTTTCATTGACATCCAAAGCCCAATTTTCATTAGCATCGATTCAAATCTCAATCGTCATTGACATTAAAATTTCAATTTTCATTGGCATCCAAAGCTCAATTTTCGTTGACATCCAAAGCATGATTTTTATTAGCGCAAAGCACAATATCCATTGGCACCAAAATCATTTAATTTCATGTCGATCTAAGTATTAACATTTTGGATAATGACAATCATTTAATTTTCTGTAGGTCTAAGAACCAGCGTACCACCTGGCGAAAATCATTTACTTTTCTATCGGTCTAAGAATCAACGTACTGCCTGACGATGATCATTTACTTTTCTGTTGATCTAAGAACTAGTGTACCACATGGTGACGATCATTTACGTTTTTTGGGTCTAAGAACCAACATACTGCTTTAGGATAATCATTTAATTTTTTTCAGTCGATGAAACAGCTTACCGCCTGGTGACGATCGTTTACTTTCTATCGATCTAAGAACCAACATACCACTTGGCAACAATCATTTAATTTTATGTCGATCTAAAAACCATTGTACCGCATATCAACTATCATTTACTTTTATGTCAGTCTAAGAACGAGCATACTGCTTGACGACAATCATTTACGTTCCTATTGGTCTAAGAACCTGTGTACCTCTTGGTGACGTTAATTTACTTTTTTGTCGATCAAAGTATTTTTATTTTGGCTAATGAGGGTCATTTACTTTTCTGTCGATCTAAGTATTGACATTTCAACTAATGATAATCATTTACTTTTCTTTCCCATATAAGTATTAGCATTTTGGATAGGTTTAGTACATATTTCCCCCGGTCATATTGGAAAAATTTGGAAAACCCCCTATAAAAAAAGTTTGGATTCCCTCTGTGGCTTATAAAGGTTCCCCTTTTTTTGTCCTCATTAAATCTAGTCACTAGAAATATGATGTGTCGTACCTTTTTCTAATGACATGGATTGCCAATTTGGATTTTTTTTATTTTTTTTTTAAATCCACTTTGACTTCTTTTTTTTTGTTATAGGGATGACAATTGTATCCATACCCAGTTGGTACTTGCAAAAAATATCCATAACGGGTATGACAAAAACCCGTAAAATAGGTATAGATGCATGCACGGGTTATTACCCATTAAAATAAGCGGGTATGAGTGCGGGTACATGTATCTTAGTATCCACCCCACCTCATATTTGCACAATGTATACTTATTTATTTTAACTCATATCATCATATAAAAATGTATGTCTATCACTTTAAAAAATACATCATTATTAAACTATTATACATTTTAATTTTAATAATTTTAATATAAGTGTTCGTTTATTTAATAATTCAACAATAAAATATTTTAATTTTTTATTAACTTTGTTAAAGATTTAAAAGATTAAAGGTAGTGCATTGACAGTGTAAAATAGTTTTACACTATCATCCAATAGAAATTCATTAATCTTCTATGTCATCAACATGATTTTAAAATACAAGCGTGATTTGACGGGATACACGTCGTTGAGTGGTTGACAGTGTAAAATTATTTTTCACTGTCAGAGTATATTCTTTTTTCTAAGAATTTAAAATGGTATGATATTTTTCAATGAATAGATTTTTTTACTACGTGGGTAACAGATAAGAGTACTTAGGTTCCCATAGGGTACGAGTACGAAGATTTTTTTATATTTGCGTATGGGTACATATACTATAGTATCCTACCAAAACCCTGTTAGAACAAGATTTGGTTATGCATTTATACCTTGAGTTTTGATGATAACAATGTTGTATTTGTGTGAGAATAATTTGGGTACCCTAACGGTTTGTTATTGTGCAGCTTTAACAACCAATTCTGATTTTTAGTATATGACGTGCAACGTCATCAGTTTCTGAACATTGAGTCCCAAATTCCGCTTCTACGCTAATCATGAGAAATTCTGAAAGATATCAAGTTGATGTTGCAATATTCTTTCTGCTTCTATGTTGATTCACTCTTGAGAAGTTTATGAAGAGACGTCATGTTGCTGCTGCAACATTCTCTCCATTTCTACTTTTGGACGTGACTCTGATCGTTAAGCTTCTAAAGAATGGCAAGCTTCTGAAGTTTTGTTACTTAGTTAAAGATTTTGAATATCTCAAGCCAGACGTTGAGGTTATCAAGGGTCTGACTGAATAGTCTGAAGATTCTGAAGAGTATGAAGATCTCAAGCCAGACTATTGACGTTGTCAAGGTTCTGACTAAAGACTCTAAAGTTTCTGAATCCAGTTGTATGTTTCTTCATTTCATGCTTCATCAACTTTCATCAAAAACCAATGATCTTGAAGGTAAGATCAAATAGATATGTGATCAAATAATATATAGTACAAATAAAATATTCTTTCCACTACCTGATATCGTGGACATGGACAATATTATACATCACATTTGTCACTGAATTTGTGGGTGAAGGATAGTATGTAGTATCACTCCTTTCACCTATCCAACAATGGACAACCACTCTATTTGGTTTCCCCATTTTCCCCTCCAACGATCTCTTTTTATTATGCTATATAAGCGGGACTTGGAGACTTGAAGAAAATGTTGAAGCGCTACAACAAGTTGACAAGTCTATTTCTTTGTGAAAAGTTATCAATTTTGTACATAGTTTTTCTTTAACTGTTTGTATTTCATTTGTGTAAAATCTGATTGTGTAGAAGCAACTTGTAACACATAAAATATTATTCAAACTATTTGTTTGATTTTCCTTAAGGAGACTAGGGTATAGTCAGATTCTTGAGAAGATAAATAAAGTTGTTCTTTGTGATTCCTTAAGGAGACTAGGGTATAGTCGGGTCCTTGAGAAGACAAAGAAGGTTATTCTTTGTGATTATTGTAATTAGTTGATTATAGTGGACAAAGTTCTTATGCATAAGGAGAAATCACCTTGGCGGGTGGAATGGAGTAGCTTTGAGTTTCAAACGAACCAGGAATAAAATACTTGTGTTTTTATCTCTTTGTTATTAACATTTGAGTGGTGTTTTTGAGTTGGTAGAAAACTTTTGTTTTTAAAACCCAATTCAAATCCCCCTTTCTTGTACTTTTTACACCTTCAATTGGCACCAGAGCTCTAGTTCTGATTATGATAAAATATTTATCAAAACTTCACCGTGTTCAGTATCGATCCATTTTGTGTGATAAATAGTGGTTGTTGCTAACGCTGCTAACATTGTTAACAATAATGAAAGAGACCACTACAGTGTTAAACCACCAATATTTGATGGTGAGAAATTTGATTATTGGAAAGATATGATCAGAAGTTTCTTTCTTGGATACGATGTTGATCTCTGGGATCTTATAGTCGATGGCTATGTTCACCCAGTTAATGCTGAAGGAAATAATATAGCAAGAAGTGTTATGACAGATCAACAAAAGAAAGATTTCAAAAATCGTCATAAGGCCAGAATTATATTGCTAAATGTTATCTCTAATACTGAGTATAAGAAGATAACAAACAAAGATTCTGCCAAATCCATATTTGACTCTCTGAGCATGACTCATGAGGGGAATGATCAAGTAAAGGAGACAAAGGCTTTGGCCTTAATCTAGAACTTCGAAGCATTCATAATGGAAGATAATGAAACCTTTGAGACTATATTCTCAAGATTCTATATGCTTGTTGCAGGACTGAAAGTTTTGGACAAAGGATACTCTACCGTTGACCATGTCAAAAAGATAATCAGAAGTCTCCCTAAAAAATGGAGACCTATGGTAGATGCTTTGAAGATGGAAAATGATCTTAATAGTATCAGTCTTAAAGAACTTGTTAGTTATTTGAGAAGTCACGAGATTAAACTTGAGGAAGATAAACCTCAAAAACGAGGTAAATCTGAGCTCCGTAGTTCGTGGTAGAAAATACAGATGCGTTGGTTGTTTTTTGTGAGTAGTGTTAATGATCGTGTTCTAGTAGTTAAATGTTGCCTATAGGCTCGCGCATGGGAGACTTAAGCGTTTTTTTGTTTGTGGTAGAATGAATGCGCTTGGGTCACATTCTAGAAGTTAAACATTACTTGTATGCTCGCGCATGAGAGGCTTAATTGTCGTTCGTGGTAGAATGGAAGTAACATGTCCATTCTGAAAAGGTTTGAAATGATGCCCTAAGGCGAAAAATAAATTTGATTAGTTGAGTTTGCTTTTAGATTTAAAAGCAATATCTTGATTTGAATTGCACTAAATTCTATGAGTAGAGGTGATTACTCTGAGCAACTGGGTCATTCGTGTCGTACCCAAAGATATTCAGAATAAGGATAGGAATGCTCCTTCTCACCCCTTCTCTACTGCTTAAGGCTCGTGGCGTACAACTCAGATCGTATTTTTAAGTGTTTTTGAGTTTATTTACAAAAATTATTTTAGTCTTATATGGACAAGAAAATAAAAGGAAGAAGGTCCTAAAGGCCAAAATCTTGATATCCAGTCTACTTGCATTGTCTGTGTGGAAGATGACTTGTCAATTATCTGATTTAAATTGCATTAAATTCTATGATTAGAGGTGAATACTCTGAGAAAATGGATCATTCATCCCGTACCCAAAGATATTCAGAATAAGGATATGAATGCTCTTTGTCACCCCTTCTCTACTACTTAAGGCTCGTGGTGTGCAATTTGCATCATAACCGACAAATGTTGAAGAAGAACCTTTGTCGTACTTGAAAAATAATCCGGTCTCCAGTATATATGAAATGTTTTTCTAACTTGTATTGACTTGAGTGTGAAGTCTTGAGTGGTTTGTCTTGAAAAATCCAATGCAGCTCCGGTATAGAGGACTAGTCTCGTCAAGTGTTTAAAAGACTTTTGAACACTTGCCTAGACAGGGGGAACAGACACACATAAAAGGATTTAGTTATCAAAGTAGCCTAAAGGCACACATCACAGTAGGGGTACATAAATCCCAGGGTGCATGGCCCAATGGGCAGAATTCAGAGGTGCATTGAGTAAAATGGCTTGGGCCAAAGGCCCAAGGATTCACCCAAAACAAAGCGAAATCAAGGAGAGGGGTCAGTATCCTCACATATCACTCCCATGTGTTCACAAGATCACTTCACAATCATTAAGGATTCCTCACAAAATGTTAACCTGAAATGAACTCCGCCGCGCCGGAATTCATCACCGGCGACGAAGGAGACTCAAATAAAAAAAACTTCATGTCAAACTCTTCATGTCAACCTCGTCGTCCCTAATTCAACCTCGATTTCTCCCAATTTCCACTCTATTAACTAAACCGAAACAAGTTATTTAAGAACCCTAACCTCCTAAGTCAAAATTAAACAAAGCAAAAAAGGAGTTAGAGCCTACACCGTTAGGGCTTTAATTCCTTGGACCAGAAACTACATGACTGTGATTGAAATGAAGCAAATTAGATGTCAATTCCTACCTACAAGGAGGAAAAGTTCCTCTGTGAGTGTTGAATTCAAAGGTGGAGACGATGAAGCGAAGAACGAAATCCAGATAATATCCAGGTACTTGTGATGTTGATTCTTTCTTCTTCTTCACATCTATAGCATGTAGGATTTGTGGAGTTGTTATGTTGTTGTTGTGTGAACCTAGTGAATAGGAGAGGTTCTTAGCTCAGCCATTTAGACCTTCAAACATTGAAGCTCTAACAACAATGAGATGAGTGTATGATGAGGGTTGTGGATGATTGAGAGAGATTCTCAAAGAGAATGATGATGAGAGAACTTTGAGGTTTTAGGAGTTAGTAAAAAATGATGATTCATGATTTGCAATGATTGGTGAATGATTATATTTTTAGAGGTTGAAGATTAACTGAGATTAACTATGTTAATCTGAATCAGGTGAAAAACGGTTATCTATGATCACACTGTTAGTTCTAAGGATTCGTGAGAGTTAATAAAGGTTTCGTTTCTGTTAAAAGGTAATTAGGTTTGCAATTAGTTAACTTTGAATGAAAATTTAGTTATAGGAAAGCTTCTGTTAAGTTGTTAGTTAGTATTTTTATTATCACTACCAAGTTGGTTAGTTTGTGTTTCAAATGAATTTGTTGACATGTTTGTGTAAACTCTGTTATGTATTCAGTAAATCAGTTAGATTGTTAGGTTAGCATAATTCAAATGAAAAGTTAGTGTAGTAGGTTAGTTTAGAATCAATTAAACTTCTAAGCTCTATTAAGGGGAAAAAAGCATTAGTTAGGTTAAAAATTGCTATGTGAATCTGTCGATGCTGGTGAAAGAATGATGTCTAATAAAATACAGGCCTGCAAGTGTAATTGATTAAGAGTTAATTCACTAAATTGATGATTGTATGTACTGAACCGCTAAGAGCCATACCATTTAGTTTAAAAAGAGAAATCATAAGTCAGTTCCAATTTGTGGAATGTGTTCATGTTAGCTTATGCAATTTCTGTTAAGTGAATTTCATATGTTAATGTTAGTTGCAGTTAGGTTAAAACCTGTTGGATTGATTTCTCGTTAAATGAATGTGTTGTTGTTTTATTCTTTTAGTGATTGAAGCTAATTTGAGGTTTTAATGTTAGTTGTTAGTCTGCTAGAACTAATTTCTGTTATGACTGTTGGCTATAGCTAGTGTATTAGGAATATGAAGTTGAATATTAAGGAAGTCTGTTAGTAATGTGAAGTGAAGGTTAAAATATGTTTGAATTTGAATTGGTGTTAGAATGATATATGGCTTGAATTTGGATTGGTCTTAGAATGATATATGGTTTGTCATGTTTGAAGTACACTTGATTGTATTGCCATGGACTATTATGGTTTATGATATTGTGATGCATTGCATTGCAGTTATGAATCATGGTATGAACTAGGGGTGGCAAAACGGGCTCGGCCCGCGGGGCATGCCGGTTTTTCCCGCACTTTTGTGCGGGGCGGGCCAAGGATTTAGGCCCTCACCCTCAAATGTGTCCGCCCTGCCCCACCCCGTTTTTTTCGCGGGCACGTGTATTTACATAAATTTTTGCATTTTTAGGCTTAAAGAGTGCAGTGCCCGCGGGCTTTCCCCGCCCTGCCCTCACTTTTTTGCGGGGCGGGTCTAAGTTTTAGGCCCGCATCCTCAACTATGACCGCCCCGCCCCGCCCCGTTTTTTTGTGGGCTTTTGCGGGGCGGGCCTAAACGGGGCGGGCGTGCCCGTTTGCCACCCCTATTATGAACTGTTTGTGCATTAATTCTGCAGGTTTTATCATATCAAGGCTTGGAGGATGCAACTTTGGTAATAAAGTCAAAGCATGGTTCATGGACAAACATGAAAAATCAAGAATAAATGAAGGTCTTGGGGACTCAAATGAATGGGATGGCTTGTGGGATAATTAAGACCGGAATTAGAGTTAGGATAGTTAGAAACTTAGTCAGTTGACTTTGGTCAATTGGTTGTTCAAAAAGTAAATAGTTGACCAAAAGTCAACCTAGGTCAATATGTTTTTTTATGTAATGACTTATGATGTAATGCTTGGGTTTTGAAATGAAAATGGATTTTGAATGAAACATGTATGGTGAAAATGAAACTTGTATTCTAAGTAACATGCTTTCCCTCCCAAAACTTGATTTTCAATTTGAAGAATGAACTTCCAAAAATGAACTTTGCCATGCTATTGAAATGGATTTGAATGAATGATATGGATCTTTCCATGGAATTGAAATGGACTTGAACAAATGAACCTCAATCAAGCAATTACGACAATGAATTTGTAAAGCCTTGAATGAACCTTAATCAAAAAAATGAATCCCTCATAATTGACAATATAATCTTTATGAATTCTCAACCCTAAATGCACACACAAGGGTTAAAATAATTATAAACTAAGAAATTAGGGTCTTTGGGTCTTGGTTTAGCACACCTTAAGATATACTTGGGAAACCCTAACTTTTCAACAAGTATAAACACAAACACCTTGAATCCATGATGTTTGTCCTCTTATTTGAAAAATGCTGATGCAAATGAACTGATTAAGTATGAATGTATGCACATGAATTAGAGACATGATCCAGACAACGATTGTGAAACGTAGGGCAAGTTTTAGGTTATAAAAGATTCTCCTATTTAATCTTCTCAGACCTGAAGGTATGAATATGAACTACTTTCAGACATTCGCGGTAGGAGAGGATTAAATACTAGAATATCCAAAAAAAATCGTTGAGAATGAATGAATGCAATGTGAGGTAAAAGTATTAAGCAATTTTTTACTGGGGATATGGAATGAAGAACTGGCTTTTGTATAGGGTCATATGTTGGGTATTAGCTAAAATGTTTGTGGGGAAATGTGGAAGTCGTGACAGAAATGATAGTCATGCATGATGTATGCAATGTTATGTATGCAGTATATTATGCTTGATTTTTGTTTTTGCCTCCACTAACAAGTTTTGGAGAGTATTGGTGAGTGGTGACAAGATTTTCTGCTACAAAAAGGTAGATGATACTTGCGAAAAGATTTGTAAAATGTTTTGAAAATGGTTTTCCAGACGGGACCTGGGCTTTGGAGTGATTGACGACTTTGCTAGGGTTGGGATGATTGTCCAGACTGGGACTGGGCATTGAAGAGATTTTCCAGACAGAAACTAGGCTTTAAAGAGGTTTGCTAGATAGGAATTGGGCTTTGAAGAGATCTATTAGATAAGAATTGGGCTTTCAAGAGATTTGCCAGGCTGGAATTGGGCTTTAACATGTTTTGTCAAATGAGGACTTTTGAGTAGGTAGGAAAACCTCACAACGGAAGGGGTGAAGTTCTCGAAATGTGGCAATCACTTTAAACTTGCCAAACATACGTCAGGTGTCTCAAAATAACCGAGAAGGGAGTAGGTCATTCATCTGGTCCCTTATTTTGTGCTCAAGATGCAAAGTTTTGACAAGGATAATCTTCTCGTGCAACAAGCATCGAGGACTTACAAACGGTGAGTAAAGAGGAGACACTTTAGGAAATCCCTGTTGGGAATACCAATTAGGACTTTCGTAGGGATTCAACCAAGGTCAATTTTTTTTGAGGAGGCAAACAAGGATTGGGCTTTGAAGGACAACCAATAAAGATTGGGCTTTAGTGGAAAAGGATAAATAAATATTAGGCTTTATGTAAATGGGGGCCAAACGGAGTTTGGGCTTCAAGGAAGATGGCTAAACGAAGTTTAGGCTTAAAGAGGAAATGGCCAAACAAATATTTGGACTTTGATGGAAATGAAGGGCCAAATTAACAAAATTTGAGCTTGATGGTTATGAAGGGCCAAATCAACAAAATTTGGGTTGACCGGAGAAGAATGACCAAATTCAATATGATTTGGGCTTTATGAATATGAAGGGCTAAACACAGAGTTTAGTCTAGTTGGAGAAGAAGGGTCAAATTAACACATTTGGGCTTTATGGATAAGAAGGGACAAATTAACACAATTTGGGATTTTAAACGAGAGATAGGGCTAAACAAAAAGTTTAGGCTTTTACTGGGAATGGCCAAACAAAATATTTGGACTTTGATGGAAATGAAGGGTCAAATTAACAAAATTCGGGCTTGATGGTTATGAAGGGCCAAATTAACAAAATTTGGGCTTGATGGTTATGAAGGGCCAAATTAATAAAATTTGGGTTGACTGGAGAAGAAGGGCCAAATTCAACAAGATTTGGGTTTTATGGATATGAAGGGCCATATTAACACAATTTGGGTTGGCTGGAGAAGAATGGTCAAATTCAACAAGATTTGGGCTTTATGGATATGAAGGGCCAAATTAACACAATTTGGGCTGGCTAGAAAAGAAGGGTCAAATTCAACAAAATTTGGACTTTATGGATATGAAGGGACAAATTAACACAATTTAGGTTGGTTGGAGAAGAAGGGCCAAATTCAACAAGATTTGGGCTTTATGGATATGAAGGGCCAAATTAATGCAATTTGGATTGGATGGAAAAGAAGGGCCAAATTAACACAATTTGGGTTTTATGGATATGAATGGCCAAATTAATACAATTTGGGCTGGCTCGAGAAGAAGGGTCAAATTCAACAAGATTTGGGCTTTATGGATATGAAGGGCCAAATTAACACAATTTGGGCTAGCTGGAGAAGAAGGGACAAATTCAACAAGATTTGGCCTTTATGGATATTAAGGGCCAAATGAACATAATTTGGGATTTTAAATGGGAGATAGGGCTAAACAAAAAGTTTAGGCTTTTGTTGGGAATAGCCAAAAAAACTAGTTTGGACTTACAAGGTAGAGAGGGCTAAACAAAAAGTTTAGGCTCTTCCCGGGGAGTTAGCCAAACAACATGGTTGGGCTTAAAGCATAAAAAGGGCTAAACAAAAAGTTTAGGCTTGAAAAGCTTTATACGAGTGTCAAGTATGATTGGGCTTTAAAAAAGGTGCCAAATGGGGTTGGACTTTGGAGAGGTGCCAACGGAATTGGGCTTTATGGTATACCAAGTGAGGTTGGGCTTTATAGAGAGGCCGAGCTAAGTTGGGATTTTGAAGTTCCAAGAAGGTTGGTCTTTAGATGTGCCAAGCATGTTGTGCTTTAGAGGATGCAAAGAAGGTTGGGCTTTAGAGGTATCATGCAGGTTAGGCTTTAGAGGATGCCAAGCAGGTTGGGCTTTAGTTTTTCCTTTTAGGGAGAGGCTTCATGTTATGATAGATGAATGATATGCATTAGAGAAGCGACATGATTAATGCATGATGATGACCTTTGTGATGGTTTTAAAAGTTCAATGTTTCCCCGGATTGACTGGATCTTGAAGTGGCTTGCCTTTTAGCTCAATGGAGTCTCCATCCATCATGCCCCTTTGTTGGATAGAGCTTCTCAATTCAGGTTCATTGTGGAAACTTTCTTGATGTCAAGTGCTTATTCGTAAGAAAAAATGTTCATTTAGAAAATGATAATTCTAACGCTATGTTATGTCAGTTTTTAAATCCAAGCTTGTTCACTAGAATAATGACATATAATGAATGAATCACTAGTTAGAATGCCATATCAATACCAACACAAATGATAAGAAAAAACTTTAGGAGTCAGTTTTCATACGATCCTACTGTAGTATACTTTCTAAATAAACCCAGCTTCAATTAGGTCTTTTGAGGATTGTAACATGACATGGTTCACGGTTTTAGAAACAAAGGATTTATGGCTCAAAAATTTATTTTAACCCACTCATTCTCGTTAAAGTTCTCCAGTCCTACATTCAGCAAATTCGACACAAGCATTCACTTTTCAAAAGGGTTTTGAATGGTAGAAGTAATGGTAAAGGAACCAATGAGGTTTCTGGAGTGACAAGCACTCATTTTTTTCTTTCCCCAATTTTTGCTTGGACTGACCTTTTGAGTTTGCAATCCACCGGGATGCCCTAATTTTTTCCTGAGCCACTTGTTTTCAAGTTTTGACTTAGCAGGCTTTCTATTTCTTTTTATTTTCTTTTAAGTTTCTCTTTTTTCTAGAACGAATTGTGTGGCATTTGTTCGTTTGGTTTGAAAGGGTTATGACTGCCTCGCTCCTTTTGTTGGTGAGGGATACGATGTGGTTGATCCTCAAACATGACACTTCTTTTTTGTCTTTTGAAATTTGAACCCATGGTCAAACTAACTGAAAACTACCCTGACCCTAGTTAAGATTGAGGGTTTTTCTGTACAAAAATAAACTCCTACTTCTAGGCTCGAAGGGGTTGACAAGGGATTATCTTCCTTATACCTCCGATGTTTGGGGATTGAAGCAATAACTTACATCCTCAACAAGTGTTTATTCAAAAGCATACATGTAGGGATGTCGTGTGTTTCAATTTCATCATTCCCCTTTTGATTTTTGCTTAGACAAAATTTTGATACCGATGAATAAAATATTAGTGAACATGAATGGATTAATTCAAAACATGCATATTCATTTCATTATTGTTATCAATTGAAAACAAACAAGTTTTACAAGTGAATATTATAATGAAAAACAAGAAAATTACAAATAAAAATGATTGAACAACCTAATGATTGCTGGCGTGATTAGCCTTATTTCCCATCCATAGATTTGCGTTATTATGATCGCAGGAGTTGATGTAATAGTCCCTATGGGTCCATTCCAAACTCTTACTACAAATGCAACCTCTTCGAATCTATCATTGCTTCCACTTGTACCATTTATGGCATTGCAGATGTTCCTGCCTATAAAGGCATGGGATTGTTCAATATGTTTGGGCCATTTGGTGTGAATGAGATAGACTTTAAGTCGATCAGGTCTTGTACCAATGATCCAAAGTGGAACTCATACCTAACATTCATATCATAGCCTGGAGAAAGAGGTGTTGGAGGAGGCTTAGCCTCCCTTAGATGAAACCAATGATCCATTGAGCAAAAGAGATAGAAGTCCACCGTATGACATAGGAACAAGTTCAAGCTGTCTCTCTGGCCTCCTTGGTCTTTTCTGGCCTTGCTGAGCATGGTTTTGCTGCTAATTTGGATACTAATTCTGATTCTGCGCTTGATTCCTTGGTTGTGGAACATGCAATAGATGTTGATAGGGGGGCCTTGGAAGTCCGAGTTGTGGATGATATCCCTGAGGCAACTCAGGACATGAAATGGAGCCAAGCAGATGCATAGAAGTGACCACTTCTGCTATGATAGATGGTGTGGCATTACCTTCCCTTCTCAATAGTTCTTGTAGTATTTTCATAACCAGTCACATCTGGGTCTTCAGGTGGTTAACCTCCTCCGTCAATAGTTCATGGCCTCGCTGATGTTCTTCCATAGTGGTTTGACACATGTTTCTAGTTCAAAATGTATGTCGGGTAATCAACTAGATGTTCAAAAACGAGAGGTGGTATGAGGTTCTTTGTTTTGTTTTATGATATGCAAAATGATGCATGAATTTATGCAAAAAGGATTTTTGTTCTCGGGGAAATGCATATGCTAAATCAATTTCTTGATGATGTGATGAAATGAGATGCAAGATCACAGATTCAAAGGTTCTGACGATGCTACAATTCAGGTTTAAAACTTTGGCATACATACAATGATGCAATAATGGTACACAATAATGTACGTTAAAAGTACAACATATTCTGGATAGTCTATGTATACTTCTCGATACGAGTTCAAAGGTACGACATATACATGAAGATCGAGGTATGTAGGGTCTTGGTTTCCCGCAGAAAAACATAATATCCCCTCACATGTAGGTTATAATCTTCAAAAGGTATTCCCTAAATGGTCCCCAGAGTCATTGATCCAAATGAAAATACCCTGTCGTAGCAAATTCTCGCATGACAAAAGTACTTCCAAGTGAACCTAGTCGGGGTGTGGGTCTCGTTCCAACCCAACGTGCGAAACGCAAATTGCCACGATTATCCACGAGCCTATCTTTCATACCCTAATTTTCAACCCTAATATGCCACCATCATTTGTATCATTTGCATGACATCTAGCATCTTTGCATTACTAACCTATTGAAACTACAAATAGATTTTCTACTTTGTTTATCTTAAGCTAGAGTTTTGCACAAAGAGCTTTCAAAGATTGATCAATCAAGACTTGGCATGAGTTTCAAAATTTCAAATTCCTAATCCTTCCCAAGTTATCAAGTGACTTCCATCAACAAGAATCAATTTCAAGATCATTCCACCTCAAATTCATCAAGGACATAGTCCATTTGATACCCTCAACTAAAGTTTTGACCCAAAGTCAAATGTTTGACTTTTTAGCCAACGCATGATCCCAAAGATTAAAGTATGGTTCAAATACTTAAAATACATCATAAGTGATCTACTCACATCATCCAATATGCCAAAGAGGTCCCATTCATTAAAGATTGCAAGAATTGGATTCATCTGATACAAAGTTACCTAAGGCAAAGTCAAAGTTTGACTTTTGACATTTTTGGTCAACCATGGACTTCTCAACTCAAGGATCATGAAAATATGGTTGATGGATGAATTTGATCAAGAAAATACAATAAATTGGAGGTTACTTCCAAAAAGGGCAAGATTTGGTTTTGTAAACTTTTGTAAGTTATGAAAAAAATACATGTTCAAGTACCCATCTTTCCAATGCCATAACTTGTGATCCAAGCCACCATTTTCTTTGCTCCAATGATCATATTAAAGGTATTACTTCATACTTCAAATTTTTAATTGATTATTGATTCCCAAAAAATGCAAGGATTTTAAGTTATGAAGCCATGAAGTTGGTACCATAAAATTGAAACACTTAGAAAAAATTTCAACCAAATCTGCCTTCAAAATATGGCTTACTTGATCATCACTTTTAACCATGATACAAATTTATTCAAGGAAAACTCCCAACATTAAAGTTTTAGATTATGGTATTATCTTTCCAAAAAGTAAAATAGCATGAAATTATCATATTTGAGCAAGGAGTTTCGAAGAGATGAAGTTGGCTCTCCAAATCTGAATTTTGGGTCATTTTCATGACAAGTTCATCATTCAACCTTGGGCCAAAGCTACATAATCTTAATTTGAAGGATATCTTGCTTCTAAATCTCACCTTAATAAGAAGATTACATAAACCATTGGTGCATTACACAAGGGGTTGATCCATTGACCAATTCTTGATGCCATATTTGGAAGGCTTTGCAAAAAGCTTCATATCCATTTTGATAAAGGCCAACTTTTCCAACCACTCTTGCATTGAGCTTCCAACTTGATTCTTCTGATCACACTTAACCTCTAAACCAGAAGCAATATCCTAAACCTCAAGAAAAGTACCTCTAAACTCCTCATTTCACTCCACTGTCTCATCATGATCCATTATGCATTTTTGTGCAAAATGAAACCAAAGTCACCAAACTAGCATTCCAATTGAACCAAGATTGATTTCTGCAAGTTACATGAATTATATGGAGCCTCTATAAATAGAGATACAAGCCTTATAACTTAATACACCAGAATTGGCACAAAAACTTCATTGTAGCAAATTCTCCAAACCCCAAACTTCCAAATTCCATTATGCTTGTGTTTTCTCCAAACCAACACTTCAAACAACTTCTAAACATCCATTAGAAGTTGTCCAAACACTTGAAAAACTTCTGTAACATCCCTATCATCATCTTCCAAATCACATTTTCATAGCTTGCAACTTGAGTTAGAAATGAAAAACCAATCACTCTCAGCTCAAGCCATGCATTCAAACACCTTCCTTTAGGTGGAAGGAAGTTGTTCAAATCATAAAATCACATGGAATACCCCTATTTCAAAACATGATTTTCATTTTTGAGGTATGTATTCATTTCTGCAATTTATGATTTAAGGCACCATTTTGCATCATTCTTGTTACCATTTCACTTGCCAAGATGTGAGGAACAAAACCCCTATGATCATTGGTCTTAATCAGTGATGTTTGGAATTTAATTTTAAATTCAATTTTTAGGGTTCATATGCATTTTGTTTGATTTTTGGATATTTATGAAAAATAAATGAAATTGGTGAGTACCATTAGATTCTTGCGAAATTCTAAGTAATTTTGTTCTTTACAACTTTTGATTTCGTTAAGAATTTAGAGTTAGAGTTTTGACATTAAGTGAAAATGGTGGAAATGATGGACTACGGGATGAATGAGGAAGATGAAGTTTGGAGCCGTTTTTAAAATTTTAAAGTGACTTTAATATATATTTTAATTGATGTAACTTAATACATGAATTGGCATTGCGCCCCAGTGGTAAAACACTGGTTGGTTAAGTCTTTAGGCGTGGGTTTGAACCTCAGTAGTGTAATGTTTATTTTTTCTCACTTGTTAAATGTTCATTTTTCTTCATAACTTCAAATATCCATAACTTCGTGATCCCTTAACATTTTTTATCCATTATTTTTTCCTTGTGTTCATGAGAATGTCTATTTTATGATGACACCAAAAAAATCCCAAAAATATTATTTATTTCACCACTTTTGATTGGATGGAAAACATATTTTTTTAAGTGTTTTTAAAGGCTCCTAATTGATTCTTTTGGCTTATGTCTTGTTTGTTCTTGATGTTGAAAGTTTGTATCATTAAAGCACACTCTTTTAAATGTTGATTGTTATCCTTAACATGTTTGAACTTGATTATCTTCATACAATGTATCAATTGATTCACCTTAAAAAACATGTTTGAATGAATGGTTAGGAGATGATTAGGTTTCCACTTAAGTTTGGTCTGATCATGAACTTTGATTCAAGTTTAATGTTATTTTGTAAAGACTTATAATGTGATGCATGTTTGACCTAAATTGATTCATGTTGCATTTACCAATGAATGCTTTTACTGTGTCAAATATGATTTTGTATTCACCATCCATATGTTGTGTCTTGTGATGTTATGTGAAACTTCGCCATGTCTTGTTTATGTTTATCTCAATGCCTAAAAATCATGTTTAATATTGTCATCCATACCTCACTCACCTTGTGATTGCCATTGTATTTAGCCATATTTTGTGCCTTAATGTTAATGCATATTCAACCTTGTTATTGTTCATATCCAAGGGAAAGGAATCATGACATTATTGTCATTTTGCATGTGTGTGTTCATATGCATTCTATACAACTTTGCTTCCCCTTAATCCAAAAACTTCTAGATACAATATTAGGTTCCTCTCAATGTAAACCTTAGGATTTTATCTCTCTCTATCTCTGTTTCTCTCTCTCTCTCTCTCTCTCTCTCTCTCTCTCTCTCTCTCTCTCTCTCTCTCTCTCTCTCTCTCTCTCTCTCTCTCTCCTTCTTATAACCACTTTCATAATAAACTTTGACTTAAGTCATTGTTTTCCCTTTTATTTCTTAATCAAGTTCTTCAAAACACTTAAGCATATTCAAAGATCTTTTCATAAGACCTAAAAAACACAAACTTAATTTAACCCCTTTTGCCACTCTGACTTTTCCATGTTTAAAAACTTTTCATAAAAGGATTAGATATGAGGTATCCCTAGTTGAGATTTAAATATCCTACCCCATAACATTGTTGAGATTGATATTGATTCTTTTCCATTTGGAAGAGTTATGTGGCATACTTGTTGATTCTATATCCAAGTGAGATCCATTTTCAATTTGATGAAAAGATCTATCTTCCACATGTTTGTGGTGGTTTAAAAGTGAGTTTTCTCCTTAAGATGAAAATTTGTCTCTTTCTCATAAAATCAACCCCAACAAATCCCTTCTTACTTTTGCACCCGAACTACGAGATTTTGATCCTTCACGAGTACGTAGGCATAAGATTCAATGTCTTTCCAAATTATCAAACAATAAAAAGATGTTCTTTTTCTCATCTACCCAATCAAATAGCAAACAATTTTAAACCAAACACGTATATTTAAAAGGTTCTTGTAGAGTACTACAGATGATTAGGGTGCTAATACCTTCCTTTTTCATAACACATCCCCGTACCTTAAAATCCCCCCTCCCCTTTTTGCTTAGCTTAAGTTTAATCTTCTAGCTTTGCATATAAATATTAAGTGGGTGATACTTAAATTGTTTATATGTGTTTATTATTATTATGTGTTGCTATGTTTGCTTGGGTTTCATTATGGAGATCTATAATTGGTGAGGAAATCCTAATCCGGATTAGAGAATACAAATAAGATAGGATGGTGGTATAATCAAAGTTACATGTCTGGAGTAATCCTAAGCATGATTAACATATGATATAACCCCGCTCAGTGGAGACCCCTTTGATGGTAATATTTGTTGTTGCGAGTAAATCATAGTGGCATTATTATCTTCGACCTGGGAGTCTAAGAAACTGAGGACCTTTAGAACCCATTCAACCCCTCTAATCCTTTTTAGGATGTAGTGTGGAGATTATCCAGGTGTAAGATCTGAGGTAATTGTTACGCGATGCTACACTCATACGAGTTTCTCTTGAGAATATTATTGGTCTGCGAGCAAGTCGTTAAACCAATAATATTCGAAAGATGTATCTATGACTCTGGGGACCACTTTAGAACCTTATTCTACAGGTACAAAATAAGCCTTTTAGTTCATACATTGTGGTATGGTTAGACCCTTGGCTCCATGCTTAATGTCAAAACCCTAAACCCGTATTTGTGAAACATGCATTCATGCATCCATAAAAACCTTTTTACATAAAAAACAAGAAACTCATTAGTTTTCTTTTGCGAATATCGATAGGTAAAATGGAACTTGGAAGGAGTAATACCAAGAAATACACTTTCAAAAGTCCTAACTTAATAGAGTTGAAGAAGCTTGGTTCTATGATAGTTAGTCCAGAGGATTTCAGAGCTCAGTATGGAAGACTTATGGGTATCTTGAAGACCAAGGTTGAAGATGGAGTTCTCAACACCCTAGTACAACTTTATGATCCACTCTACCATTGCTTCACATTTCCAGACTATCAGCTTATGCCTACTTTAGAAGAATACTCTTATTGGTTTGGTTTGCCAGTCTCTGACAAATTACCATTCAGTGGTTCAGAGAAGACCCTTACACCAACATCTATTGGAGAAGCACTTCACCTAGAAACGTTTGTTGTAAAGGCCAACTTCATTAAAAAAGGAGGGATTCTAGGTCTAACCTCTAGGTTCCTGATGGAGAAAGCCTTTGTCTTTGTAGAAGCAGATAGTAGAGATGCCTTTGAAGCCATTTTTGCTCTACTCATTTATGGAATTATGCTCTTCCGAAATATTGATGACTTTGTGGATGTTAATGTTGTACGAATCTTCTTAATTGGTAACCCAGTATCCAAATTACTTGGAGATACCTACCATTCTATCCATCACAGGACTAAGAAAGGTGGTGGAACCATTACTTGTTGTGTACCTCTCATGTATAAGTGGTTTATTTCTCACTTACCTAGATCCAGGCTCTTCAGGGAGAATCCGCAGAAGCTCAGATGATCTCAGAGGTTCATGTTCATTGATCAAGGGAATATACATTAGTATGACCCCTCTTATGATGTTGGAGTAATTATTGACAGTTGTGGTGAATTTACTCATGTACCTCTCCTTGGTATACATGGGGGAATTAACTATAACCCCATCCTTGCCAGACGCCAATTAGGATACCATATGGCAGATAAACCCGATAACCTTCTGTTGTCAGGTTTCTTTTACCTCAACGAAGAAGAGAGTTCCGGTCTGAAGGATAAAATCATACATGCTTGGCGCAACATTCACAGGAAAGGAAAAGACCGATTAGGAAGAAAGAATTATGTTACTTTTGAGCTCTACACCCAATGGGTTTGTGCTAGAGCTAGTGAACTTAAGATGCCATATGCTCTTGATAAGACCTCATTCCCTTATGTTATAACATCATCATACACCATTCCTATTGATAATATGAAAGAGTTTCAAGAAATTTTGGCTAAGTTGAAATTGGAAAGAGACACTTGGGAAGGCAAGTACCATGTCTTGAATGATAAGAAGGTGAAGATGGAGCAGCAGCTAAAGGAGAAGGATGATTTGATTCATATTCTGGAACAACAGGCTGTGAAGAAACAGGAGGAACAAGAAGGTTTACTTATCTCTAAAGTCCAACCATTTCATGAGTACTCCAACATACCTCCCACCTCAGGTGCTTGGAAGGGAATCATCGACAAGCTTATGGTCGAAAATGCTCAGCTAAAGAGGCAGAAGAGGAAGCATCAACTAACAGCAGGACCTTCTATAGATGAGATTCCTTAGGACTCATAGACTTAGATGTTTTCCTCTTGTATTGTTTAGGATCATTGAAATTGTATTTCATCCTTTGTAATCTCTCAATTGTTTAATAAAAAGAGGTTTTTGTTCAGCTTATACCAAATTTTGTCTCTATAATATTTGCAATAAATTATTGAGTTTCTTAAAAATTAAAACTCATGTTTTGCATCTGTATCATGCATTATTCAAGCACAAGTTCCTGTATTTCAAGAAACTTACATGTGTCTTCTCCCTCCAATAGTCAAATTGAATCACCAGTACAATACTCGAGCCAGTCGCCGGAGAAGGATGAGTCAGCTTGAACAAGAAAACCAAGAGCTCATGGAGGAATTAGTCACCTTGAAAGATAGTTTGGAAAGGCTTACTTCTATGATGGACACTTTGGTGGCTGCTCAGAATCAGTCATCGAACAATTCTCAAGATCCATTGCAACGAACAACAATCTCTGAGAATGTCTCAACACCCATTCCAGTGGCGGCCGTCAATGATCAACAATATCACATGCCACCCGGTTTCCATTGGGGCATGCCTCGCGGTTATATGCGAACTGGATACCGCCCTCAAAACGCGGAAGCTCTAGTAGTGATTGTTGTGATGTTTGTACCTCCTCCTATGGTGCATACAACTCCTTATAATGAAGAAAACATTTTTCATGCTGATCCAAGTGAAGTTATGGGAGTAGATGAAAGGTTAGAGGGATTTCAAGATCAGTTCTTAGAAATGCAAAGGGAAATCAATGCTCTTCGAGGTAAGGATATTTTTGGCAAGACCGCTTCCGAACTCTGCTTAGATCCTAATGTTCAAATTCCGCCTAAATTCAAAGTACCAGACTTCGAGAAATACAAAGGAAATTCATGTCCTCAAAGTCATTTGGTGATGTATGCTAGGAAGATGTTCATTCAGACTGACAACCATCAGCTTCCAATCCACTACTTTCAAGACAGTTTAACTGGTGCCGCTCTTAAGTGGTACATGGGCTTGGACGGCACGAAGATTCGTACTTTCAACGACCTTGGTGAAGCTTTTGTTCGTCAATACAAATATAATATAGATATGGCTCCAGACAGAGATCAACCCCGGACCATGTCTCAGAAAGACAAAGAGAGTTTCAAGAAATATCCTCAAAGGTGGCGTGAAATTGCTGCACAGATTTTCCCTCAACTTGAAGAGAAAGAGATGACTAAATTCTTTTTGAAAACTCTGAGTTCATTCTACTATGACCGCATGATCACCAGTGCACCCAGTGATTTCACCGAGATGGTAAACATGGACCTGTGACTTGAGGAAGCAGTCCGAGAGGGACGTTTGACTAAGGAAGCTGGTGTTTCTGGTCATGTTAAGAAATTCGCCAATAATTTCTCCAAGAATAAAGAATCAGATGTTAGTGTCGTTTCATATGACAGATAAAGAAGAAAGTATCAACATGTTGCATCCGTTTCACCAATCATTAATCCACCAATGGTAGCGCCAATTTATCAGCCACAGTTCTCGCATCAACATCAACAACAGTGTCCTCAACAGCATCTGCAACAACAACATGTTCAGCAACAACCATCAAATCAATTGCATCAACAAGCTCACTCTCAATTCAACAATCAAAATCATATTAAAAAATGGCCACAGTTTAATCCTATCCCAATGTCCTATGCAGAATTGTTTCCTGTACTGCTAGCTAAAAATCATGTCCAGACAAGGTCTCCACCACCTGTGCCAAAGGACCTTCCCTATTGGTACAAGGTAGATCAATTTTGTGCTTACCGTCAAAGGGAACCAGGACATAGCATTAAAAACTATTTTGGTCTAAAGTCAGATGTTCAAAGGCTCATCAAGAGTGGTATCCTTTCATTTAGGACATAAACCCCAATGTTCAAGTTAACCCTCTACCGCAACATGGTTCAACCTCAGTTAACATGGTATATAGTTTCCCGGGCAGTTTTCGGATCTATGATGTACGATTGTTGGGCGAGAACTTAGTAAAGAAACACGCCAGATATAGCAAGAATGGTTTTGTGCCTCCATATAACTACGCCTCTTGCAGGGTTTGTTCTATGAACTCTCAAGGATGCCTAACTGTTGTAACGGATCTCCAGGATCAAATGGACCAAGGTTACATTGTAGCCTACCAAGCTAGAGATTATAATCAGGTCAATATGGTCAATAGTGACAACGAAGTGAATGTCATAGTTCCTCAGTTCAACGAATCTGAGCCTATACATATTACTTATGACAGTCAGAAGACCTCTGTGACTCCTCTGGTCATTAACTTACCGGGCACAATTCCTTACCAATCTGATAAAGTTGTACCTTACAAGTACAATGCTACAATGACTGAGAATGGAAAGGATGTTCCTCTACCCTCCATTGTTAATGTTGCTGATGTAAGCAGGGTCATAAGGAGTGGGCGTATATTTGCAAAAAGGACTAAGGATGTCGCAGCAGGAAAGCACGCTCAGTTTGAGATCCCTTTTGAACCGGTTGGCCAATCTGACAACATGAATCCGAAAAGTGATGACGATGAGGTGTTAAAGCTCATCAGGAAGCGTGAATGCAATGTGGTGGAACAATTACTGCATACACCTTCCAAGATATTTGTGTTACCTTTGTTGATGAACTCTAAGGCTCACCGTGAAGCTTTGCAGAAAGTCTTAGAACAAGCCTATATAGACCATGATGTGATGGTCGGACAGTTTGATGGTATTGTCGCTAACATCACGGCTTGCAGCAACTTGAGTTTCAGTAATGAAGAGCTCACTGAAGAAGGAAGAAATCATAACATGGCACTAAATATCTCAATCAACTGTGAATGACTCTTTGTCAAGTGTGTTAGTGGATACAGGCACGTCTCTCAATGTCATGCCAAAGTCGACACTTTTCAGACATTCTTTTCAAGGTGCTCCTATGAAGAGTAGCGGGATTATTGTCAAAGCTTTTGATGGTTCCAGAAAAGCAGTCATTGGAGAAGTTAACCTTCCTATGACCATCGTACCTCATACTTTCCAGATAACATTCCAGATGATGGATATAGAAGTTGTGTATAGTTGTTTATTGGGTCGGACTTGGATCTATGAAGTTGGGGAAGTCATTTTCACTCTGCATCAAAAGCTTAAATTTGTGAAGAACGGGAAGCTAGTGACAGTTTGTGGGGAGCAAACACTGGTTGTGAGTCACTTATCATCTTTCTCTTATCTTGAACCTGAAGAAGCTGTTAAAACTCAATTCTGAGCCCTTTCTTTTATTGACAAAGATGTCAAGAGAGGGGTATTCATCTCTTCATTCAAGGATGCACAACGACTAGTAAATGGTGGTATAACCGATGGTTGGGGAACAATTTTGGATCTCCCAGAAAACAAACACCGAGAGGGTTTAGGATTTTCTCCTACTTCCAAGAAGATTGCAGAAGGAAGTAGATATGTTCGTTCAATCAAAGAAACTTTCCATAGTGGAGGATTCATCAATCCCAATTTGCCAGAAGTTAGTGCCATCACTGAGGATGATGATTCAGCATGGGAACTATACTGCGACGATTCTGAATACGATCTTGAGGCAGAAGATGCATATGTGCCTTTCTACTTTCCTCATCATAGAGAACTTGAATATATCCCGGGGTCAGAAGACGAAGCAGCTGAAGCCAATGCCATTGTGGAAGACAATCCTAAAGATGTTCCGGCCAACTTCATAGCTCGCAGAGTGATTCGCCAAAACTGGATCTCTATTGATGTTCTTGTTGTTGTTCACATTACAAATTAATATTTTGTTGTTTGTTTTCTTTTCAAAAAATCATTTCGTTATGCCTAAGGCGAAAATGATAATGTTTGGGCTTGTGTTTCAAGAATTAAATCAATGAAAATGTTATTTTGTTTCCATATTGTTGTTTTTTATTATTTTACAATTTTTTCTGGAAAATGGTAATCTAAAATAAACCAATAAACACTTCCATATAGCTGCACATAACTTCACACTTTTATTTGTTTCTAAAACAAGCATAAAATCACATGTGCAGATTAATTCATGACATATCCATTAAAACCAATGACCTTATGCCCTCCTGCAACTTTGAATTCCCTATGTACGAAGCGGAAGAAGAAGAAGAGGAGGAAGACATTCCAGATAAAATCTCTAGACTGCTCGAAAATAAAGAAAAGACCATTCAGTCATTCAAAGAGCCTGTGGGAGTAATCAACTTGGGGTCTGAAGAGGATGAAAAGAAGTCAAAATTGGAGCACTGCTCGCGCTAGAGGTCAAAGAGAGGATGATAGAGCTTCTCCGAGAATATACCGATGTGTTTGCTAGGTTATACCAAGACATGCCAGGGTTGGACACCGATATTGTGGAGCATCGCTTACCATTGAGGCCATAGTGCCCACGGATCAAGCAAAAGTTAAGAAGAACTCGTCTGGACATGGCGATCAAAATCAAAGAGGAAGTGCAAAAGCAGATTGATGCAGGTTTCCTTGTCACATCAGAGTATCCGCAGTGGTTGGCCAACATTGTACCAGTTCCCAAGAAGGACGGGAAGGTTCGCATGTGCGTTGACTACAAAGATCTAAACAAAGCCGATCCTAAGGATGACTTTCCTCTGCCAAACATTGACATGTTGGTCGACAGAACCGCCAACTTCAAGATCTTCTCTTTCATGGATGGATTTTCCGGTTACAATCAAATCAAAATAGCGCCCGAAAATAGGGAGAAAACAACTTTTATTACACCTTGGGGAACGTTTTCCTACAAAGTAATGCCTTTAGACTTGAAGAATGCTGGTGCCACCTATCAACGAGTTATGACTACTCTTTTTCATGAAATGATGCATAAAGAGATCGAAGTCTATGTAGATGATATGATAGCAAAATCAAAGACTGAAGAAGATCACGTTGAGTATCTTTTGAAACTATTTTAGCATTTGAGAAAATACAAACTCCGTTTGAACCCAAACAAATGCACCTTTGAGGTTTGATCAGGAAAGCTCTTAGGCTTCATCGTCAGTCAAAAGGTTATTGAAGTTGATACCTACAAGGTTAAATCCATTCAGGAAATGCCAACACCTCAAACAAAAAAGTAGGTGAGGGGATTCCTTGGACGTTTGAAATACATTTCAAGGTTCATATCTCATATGATTGCTACTTGTGCTCCCTTTGTTAAGCTCCTCCGAAAGGATCAGGGTTGTGTTTGGATGGATGATTGTCAAAAAGCCTTCAACAGTATCAAAGAGTATTTGCTAGAACCTCCTATCTTGTCCCCTCCTGTTGAGGGAAGACCATTGATTATGTATATGACTATGCTAGAAGAATCCATGGGCCATGTCATGGGTCAACAGGATGAAACAGGAAGAAAAGAGTATGCCATCTATTATTTGAGCAAGAAATTCATTGACTGTGAGTCCCGATATTCCATGCTAGAGAAAACTTGTTGTGCTATGACTTGGGCTGCCAAATGTCTCTGTCCGTATATGATGAATCACATAACTTGGTTGATATCTAAGATGTATCTGATTAAGTATATCTTTAAAAATCCTGCATTGACCGGAAGAATTTCTCGTTGGTAGATGCTCTTGTCCGAATATGACATTGAGTATCACACCCTAAAATCTATCAAAGGAAGTGTCTTGGCCGATTATTTAGCTCATCAGCCAATCGAAGATTATGAGTCTATAAATTTTGAATTCCCAGATGAATATGTGATGTACTTAAAAGCCAAAGATTGCAATGAACCACTGCCAAATGAAGGGCCAGAGCCAGGTTCTCAATGGGGTTTAATATTTGATGGAGCATTTAATGCTTATGGTAATGGTATTGGGGAAGTAATCATCACTCATCATGGCTCACATATCCCTTTTACTGCAAGATTAACATTCAAGTGCATGAACAACATGGCGGAATATGAAGTCTGCATCATGGGTCTAGAAGAAGCCATTGATCTTAGAATAAAAAATCTCGATGTTTATGGAGACTCAACTCTAGTTGTCAATCAAATTAAAGGAGAACGGGAAACTCGTCAACCCGACCTAATCCCATGAAAAGACTATGCAAGGAGTTTATCTACTATCTTCAACAAGATTGAATTTCATCACACCCCTCATGAGGAAAATCAAATGGCAGATGCCTTGGCAACTTTGGCTTCCATGATCATTATGAATCGTTGGAATGATGTGCCTAAAATCGATGTTATGCATCTTGATAGACTTGCTCATGTATTTGCAATGGAAGAAGTCTCTGATGACAAGCCATGGTACCACGACATCAAGTGTTATCTCCAGAGTCAAGAAAACCTACATGGGGCATCAAACAAAGATAAGAAGACCTTGAGAAGACTGGCTAGTAACTTCTTTCTGAATGAAGACGTGCTATACAAGAGAAACTTTGACATGGTTCTTCTCAGATGCATGGATAGACACGAAGCAGGCATGTTGATGCAAGAAGTTCATGAAGGTTCTTTTGGTACTCATTCCAACGGACATGTAATAGCTAAAAAATGTTAAGAGTGGGTTACTATTGGCTGACAATGGAAGTTGATTGTTGCAAGTATGTGAAGAAGTGTCACAAATGCCAGATTTATGTTGACAAGATACATGTACCTCCGACTCTTCTCAACGTTATCTCCTCTCCATGGCCTTTCTCTATGTGGGGCATCAACATGATTGGTATGATTGAGCCCAAAGCTTTCAACAGACATCATTTCATTATGGTGGCTATTGATTATTTCACAAACTGGGTCGAAGCGACCTCATACGCCAATATGACCAAGTAGGTGGTAGTTAGATTTACCAAGAATCAACTTATTTGCCGTTATGGTGTGCCAAGAAGAATCATCACTGATAATGGTTCATACCTGAACAATAAAATGATGAAGGAAATGTGTGAAGAGTTCAAGATTGAACATCATAATTCCTTTCCCTGTAGACCTAAGATAAACGATGTTGTTGAAGCTGCCAACAAGAACATCAAGAAGATCATTCAAAAGATGGTAGTGACTTATAAGGACTGGCATGAGATGCTCCCTTTTCCTCTGCATGGATATCGTACGTCTGTCCGCACTTCAACAGGGGCAACCCCCTTTTATCTTGTCTATGGCATGGAAGCATTTCTCCCAATAAAAGTAGAGATCCCTTCAATGCGTGTCTTGATGGAAGCTAAGTTATCTGAAGTTGAATGGTGTCAAAGTAGGTATGACCATCTGAGTTTGATTAAAGAAAAGAGGATGACGGCTTTATGCCAAGGTCAGTTATATCAACAAAGAATGAAGAAAGCATTCGACAAGAAGTTTCAACCTCGTGTATTCAGAGAAGGCGGCCTTATGCTTAAAAAGATTCAATCTTTCATATCTGATTCTACGGGCAAGTGGACTTCTAATTATGATGGCCCATATGTTGTCAAGAAAGCCTTCTCCGGGGGGCCTTGATTCTTACAAATATGGATGGTGAGGAGCTCCTACGTCCTGTGAATACTGATGCAGTTAAGAAATACTTCTCCTGGAAAAATGAAAGAACAACTCGCTAAGTCGAAAATCCGAAAAGGCGGCTTAGGCAAAAAATGAGCGTCTCGGTGGACTGAAAACCCGAAAGGGCGATCCAGGCAAAAATTAGAGACATAAATAGAAAATGATTATCCTGGTAGATTGAAAACCTGAAAAGGAAATCTAGGCAAAAAAAAGGATTATGGCAAGTAACTGCATCAGATCAGATTGGATCACTTGAAGCAACGCCTGTCTGTCAAAGCTCTCAACTGGCTCTTATCAGAAGCCCAAAAACATATGGAATTCAATTTTGTTAGGGATAATAGTTTCATTGTATTTTAATGTAGCCTTTTCCCATATTAACATTTTTCTAACTTTGTAAATTTCCATGGGATCACGCCATTTGTGGATAACCATTCTATCAATAAAAATCGAGACTTATCCATTTATTGACAATCCTTATTTTATTTCTGCTCCGCAAAAATATCATTTTTACTTTGATAACGATTCTTGAAACGAATATTTGAAAATTTTATTTTTTTTAAAATAAAATTTTGTTTTCTTTTGATTTGTGAATGCAAAAAAAGAACGTCCACAGTTAAATCCCCAAGTGGCGAGTAAGTTGTGAAGTGTTGGATGTTGGAACTCAATGTTCCCCAGCAAAGTGAAAAGCCTGGATTTTTTATCAAGCTTTAAAATAAATAGTCAAGATTTTTCATCGATCTTCATTATCCCCGGTGGAAGCTGCAAATTTTGATGATGTCCCCAGAAGAATCATTTTGAAGGTTTTCCTGACCAATCTACACTTGTCCTTGGTAGAGTCTACATGTTTTTTTATTTCCTAAGTGAAGTCTTCTTTTCCAGAGAAATTGGAACCCTACAGCAAGATCTTTGCTCCATCAAAGGTTCACATTTCATCCCCAGACGAAGCATTTTTCTCTCCCTAGAGAGAATTGGACCTCGTGATGAGACTTTTTCCTTTGATGACCTTTAACTCATCTCCAGTGATGCTTTCCACCTTAATGATACTAGCCAAGCTCATGTTGAGCTATGAAACATATTATGTCCCTAACGTGTCTGTTTTGTCTGTTTTGTCTGTTTTTGTCAGCATAAACATAACATGCATATATATCATGAATAACCAAATTCACATCCATTTTGCATTCCTTGATGACATTTACCTCAATTTATTTGACTATTTTCATCCTTGGGTGTTATGTTTCCTTCCCCATAGGAGTAGTCAACCTTAAGCAGAGAGTTTATATCCTTTCTAATTCCTCACTGAGTTCATTCCTCGTGGAAGATGGTTGCTTTAGTTGTCTTTTTCCATCTTTGGATAGGATAAAATCCCAATTGAGCTTCATTCCCCATTGGTAGAGTCTTAATTGATTGTTTTCTCTCTAGTTATTCATGGAGTGAGCAAAATATTTGGAAATTAATGGTGAATCTCTCTAGGTTGTTAAACCTAGATCGAGAGTGTATTTATTTTGCTCTATCTCCCCAGGAGAAGCGTCTTCATTATCGCCAGTGAAGACATATCATTTTTCCCCAGTATGGATACAAGTGGTTATCTCTTTTGAGAAGCTTGTCTATCTCAAAGGAATTATCAACATAGAAGTTTTCTTCCATCAGATGGTTTTCTCTCTAGAGAAGTTTGATGAAGACTTCCAACAGGTAGTTGTCTCTTTATTTGAGAAGCCTGTTTTCATGATCTATGATCCCCAATAAGTAGTTGTCTTTTCCAGAGAAGCTTATTCTATTCCTGGATGTCCATTTTGGATAACAAATGGAAGACTCTTTTTGAGAAGTTTGTTTATCCCCAATGAAGTTATCAACACATCAAACGTTCTTTCCACCAAATGGCCATCTTCCAAGAAAATTTCGTCAGAGAAGTTTGTTGAAGACTAATATAAGCACCTTTCTTTTATCACATGATTTTATATCCCCGGTGAGGTGTTCCGTTACAAGGACTTATATCACCAGTGAGGTGTTAATCACAGTCAATGGTACTTTCCCCAGTAAATCACGGTGGAAGTCTGTTGAAGATCCTTATTGTAATTTTCTCTTTATTTGAGAATTCCAGTTTGTTATAAGATTAACTGACCCGCATCCTTCGAAGATACCCGGTGAAGTTACTTATCTTTCTCCAACAAGTGGTCACCTTTTTAGGAGCTTGTTCATTGATCCTTTCCGAGAGAAAGACTTGGTTAAAGAAGAAACCAAGGCCCGTTCGCTGGCTTATGACCGAAATTGCGGATAAGATTATTTTTCCTTTTCTAAGTGGAATACTTAAGTAAAGGAGAAGTTGAATCATGTTTCGATCATGTAAGCATGTTTGGACTCGTTATTTGAACAGACGATCATCTCTACCTTTGAGAAACATGTTGCAAAGATATTTCCTCAGTGAAGCGTACTTATATTTTGACTCGTTTTTTGAATAGGCGGTTGTCGCATCCGCGAAAAACAACCGGTGGGAAAAACAAACAAACAGAGCCGCCACCGTGCGTTATTTATCCCAAAAGAGGGAAAGGAAACACTCGAAGTAAACCTGGAAAGGAAATGGTCTTACGACCGGAGATTGCAAGGATCGGGAGTCGGTTACGCAAGGGGAAGGTATTAGCACCCCCTCACGTCCGTCGTACTCGACGGGATCCACGCTCAGAAGAATAGAATAAGGTTGCTGAATAACTGCTCAAAGAATGCACGCATACTGGAATAAGAAACACAGATGGAAGAAGAGGGGAACGGGCTCGCTAGGATATCGCATCCTATGCCTACGTATCTCATCTGGAACGAGAATCAGAGCTACCGTAGTTCGGCTAACGCACGCCGAAGCAAACACAACACAAAGACGCTGAGACATCAGAGCAAACACACAACTGGAATCGGAATGCCAATCGCTGGTCTTACATCCAACTCCGAACAACAAACACAAACGAGGAAACTGACTGCCAATCGCTGGACTTACGTCAGACTCCAAGCACACAACAAACACACAAGGAAACCGAATGCCACTCGCTGGGCTTACATCAGACTCCGAACACACAAACAAACACAGGAAACCGACTGCCAATCACTGGACTTACGTCAGACTCCAAACAAGCACACGCTAACCAGACGCTGAGTCGTCAAAAGAAACACAAAGGTTGAACAAACAAGCTAACAGGGAGTCTGGTACTCGAGCCTGCTAGCTGTCAAGCAAACACACACAAAAAGAAAAATGGTGCCCGGAGAGACCTCGCACGATCTCCTGCCTACGTACCTCATCTGGTATGAGGATCAGGGCAACGTAGTTCCCCTGAACAGGGGAGAAATTTCTATCCTAACCAGAGACTGGGAAATGACAGACTAGAAGGGAGACTGACTCGAGCCTAATAGTTATCATGTAATCCACAATAGTCCTAGGTTGAGGTTTCTAACAAGAGTTTGACTCACACAGGCAGTGAGTCAACTCAAGTCTATCCCTACGTACATCAACTTCCTCAAAAGTTGATCATACGACTCCTACAGAAAGGAGATGATAAGCTAAGCAGATAAACATCAAAGCAAATAGCACACACTATACACAACCAAGGGGCTCAAGCAAGGTTAGGTTTTAGTCAAGGGGTCATATCGACCTTGACAAACAAACCAACTGGAAATGGGTGTTTTGAGCTCTTAACCCTAACATTGAGAGTTAGGGTGAAGCAGATGAAATGGGAATGAGGGGTGTGCCTCATAGCTCTTATCCCTGGCCTGGGAGAGCTTTAATCAATAGAAAGTGTGGGAGTCCAGAATGAAGGAACTCTTCTCCACATGACTGACACTACAAGATTTTTGGTTTTTATTCAAAGTGCATCAACACATGGTGTGAGCAAAATGAATGACACAACAGAATAACAGGGGATGGATTACACATCCCTTTTATCTGCCAGTTGCCTCTTAAGAGGACTTAACCTGCTTGGCACAAAGTTAAACAATCAAAAACATGGCCTCTTAAGGAGGGCTTCAGACAGGTGCCTGCCAGTAACAGCAGGTCTTCCAGACTACATGAAGATCAAGGAATTATACCTCAGTGGTATGCTAACCACAAGCAAGCACAACAAAGTTTAAATGAACTTAAAGCAACTTAGGTACCTGTGGAAACAGCTAAACCAATCACTACAATACTCAGACAAACAGTCAACAGTCAATATCAAACAGACAACCCAATATGCAATACATAAACCATAAACACACGTGAGTTGTTCTCAAAGCCTACAAAACACACAAATGTTAGCCAACAACAACAAATGATCAAGCTCAAATGAAGGAGCAACGTCAACCATGGAGATGTACACTTGAACCTGAAATCACAACTCAAATGTAAGTAACAAACCACTAGGTCAAAGCCTATGGTCAAAAGTGAATCAAAAAGCCAAAACAGAACTTGATATTTAACATGGATCATATTTAACCAATCAAGAACAAATCTTAAAAAGGACCAAACCAAAATCATCATGCAAGTTCATGTAATAGGCAAGAGAAGTCAATGACCAATTCAAGGCACACATTTGAACATTAAGAATGAAAAATCCCAATCAAAACAGAAATGATTCAAATAATTCTGGAAAAATTCATGAGCATTCAACACATCCAAAACATTCATCATGCAAAAAATCAGAAGCATTAGAGATCATTTAGCATGGAAATAAAATTGCACAAGTTAGACAACCAAAGGTGTGACACAAATTATCACACCATGCAAACACAAGCATAAAACAGAATTGGCACGTGAGAAAAATACCAAGCCAAGCCTAAAAGGTTCATCAATGTGTCTATAACCAGCATGTAAAATTTCAAGTCCATTGGATTAAAATCAAGCATTTCATGATAGAAAGAGCAAGGCAAGGTCACATATGCATACATGATCAATCAACCTAGAGCAAATAAAATTCCAGCCATGCACAACTTCAGAAAAAATCATCATAAAAAACTAGACTTCTCAAGGAACAATTATCAAAAAACCAGGTATTTTTTGGATCATTTTTCAATTTGATATGCATTTTACAAGTTGGAAAAAATAATGAAAATCAAGATGAACATATATTGGAAATTTGGAGGGAAAGGCAATAAAATATGAATGGATTTGAATATTTGTCTTCGCTGGGAATCGAACCAGGTTGAGATTCAAATGAGGAGCGCGCCTAGCAATGAAACTACGACGTTTTGGCTGAAAAGCCCTAGGGAAATAGCGGCGGTTACAACCGTCACAAAAACCGACGCAAATGATGAATCTTCATCTTCTTCATGAAGAACACGAAGAACTCTCATGAACTTCAATGGAGTTTTTCCAGATTTTTCCAGATTTCCAGAAATGCTCAGATTTTCAAAAACTTTATACCAAAAAGAAGCTCATGCAAAGGAGATAATAGATCAAGCATCAATTAATCCTAATTCAACATGATTCATGCAAATCGAAGCAAATAAAGTTTGACATGTGAAACTTCAATCAAGCATATCTCTCTCAATTCTTATCCAAATCGCACGAAATTTATATCAAAACGATTAGCAAAGCAAGATCTACAAGAATATCTACATGAATCGTGAAATTATGAAGCTCGAAAAACTCACCTCTTGAAGAGCAGTTCCTTGTTTTGCACGATTCAAAGCTCCAGATGATCCAAATCAGTTCCAGAATGCTTGTGATGATGTTTGATGAAGAAAAGGAAGCTTGAGAACGTGTAGATCTAGATTAATAATCAACTTCCATCTTTGAGTTTTGAGCTTCAAATGCTTGGTTCTTGCACGAATTCAACAAACCAATACTTGATTCACACTCTAATCAACTCACTGATCATGAATCTTCAACAAAAACAAGGTGTTATGTTGAAGGATTTTGAAATTTGGTTTGAAGAAAATTTTGGAGGGAGAGAGAAACTAGATCTAGAAATGTGAAATTGTGATTAACCTCCCTCAATTCTGTTATGATTAGAGTATATATATGCTCTACTAATCACCTTGCTAATCCATAATTAACTTGGCTAATGAAAATAAGGTGTTTTGCAAAAAATCAAAATTTGCATGGTGCATGTACCAATTACACGTGAACAGTACCCTTGGCTTGATCATTTTCACTTAAAATCCTTTTTTAAACTCAATGGCAATGGTAGAAAGTCCATACAATGCACCATTTTTGAATTTTGCAATTTCCCTCCAAAAAAGGCATGGATATGCAAGTGATTATGTGATGAGATTTTATGTAATGTGATGCATGATTTGGAAATTAGAGGTCAAGAGAAGAATATTGCAAAAAGAACCACTCAATTTGAAGCTTTGGATCAAAAGTTATGCTCATTTGGAGTTCCATGTATACTTGGCAATGATTTGACCATATCTCTTCAACCATTCATCATAAATTCATGATCTTGGATTTTTTGGAAATGGGAAAAAGAGATATTCAACTTTCATGTTGGACAAAATTTCATTTGAAGCTTTTTTGATGATGTAAGATCAAGTTGAATTTGAACCAAAAACTTTCCACTTTTGGAAACTTTCAATTATAGGTCACTTTCCATTTTGGGAAACTTTTGATCTGACCTCAAATTCTTCAAGATATGCATTTGACATGATTAATAAGCCTCTTTTGAACATGAATGAGATGTTGAAAATCATTTCTCCACCTCCTAGCCCTCAGTTGACTTTCTGTTGACTTTTTGGTTGATAGATGACTTGAACATGCACAGATGATTTTGAGCCTCAACCACTTGATGAAATGGCACCAAAATGAACCCCTAACTTATGCAAGCTCAATAAAACCACATGATGATCTCCATCTCAATAAAGACCTCATCTCCTTGAAAAATCCTGACTAGTAGAATAACACTGATTAGGGTTGACCAGAGGTCAAAACCCTAATCCCAAGGAACATGATCAGGAACAATGAACCCCTTGAGGATGATAAGACCATGATGATAGTGACATATCCTTTCAACCAAGATAATACTCAACCTCCTTGAAGAACCAAGAAAACCCTAATTGAAGCACAAACCCTCAGATGGCTGGTGATCAATTTATGAGACCCTCAGGCATGAATCTCTTAACCTCTCTATCTTCTGAGAAAGACTTAGGAGGATGACTTGTTTATTTTCACATGATATGCAATATGCAATGACTAATGTCCTAAAAATGAAATGCAAAATGCTAAACTAGTCCCAAGAAGAGGAGGGCAAATTTTGAGGTGTTACGGCTGCCCCTATTCAATCCACTGTGAACCTATCGATATGAACAGCCTCGACTTTCAGATGATCAGGGTGAAGAGTTATTGAATACCAAGAACAGACGAACAATTTGCGCTCCGCTGGGGATTATTATATTTTTTCTTTTCTTGAACCCCGAAACTTTCTGATTGATTTTTTTTACTTTTCTTGAACCCCGAACAAACATTTTCTTTCGTGCAGGTGATCCCGGATCACCGCAGTTGAACCCCGACAACTTCATATTACTCCTGCTTGCCAAAATCATGAACCCCGTTCTCCAGTTTCTTGTGATAATTCCGTTGGCAATGCCGGAAATAACATCAACCACCACTCTGATGGCGACATATCAGAGGGTATTCGACCAGACATTTACTGATGACTGGGAAGGAACTCGACGTTTACTGACATCGAACAACGATGTTTACTGACACCAAAGAAAGGATATTCGACCAGACATTTACTGATGACTGGGAAGGAACTCGACGTTTACTGACATCGAACAATGATGTTTACTGACACCAAAGAAAAGATACTCGACCAGACATTTACTGATGACTGGGAAGGAACTCGACGTTTACTGACATCGAACAATGATGTTTACTGACACCAAAGAAAGGATATTCGACCAGACATTTACTGATGACTGGAAAGGAACTCGACGTTTACTGACATCGAACAATGATGTTTACTGACACCAAAGAAAGGATGTTCGACCAGACATTTACAGATGACTGGGAAGGAACTCGACGTTTACTGACATCGAACAATGATGTTTACTGACACCAAAGAATGATGTTTACTGACATCCAAGAAGGAATATTCGACCAGACATTTACTGATGACTGGGAAGGAACTCGACGTTTACTGACATCGAACAATGATGTTTACTGACACCAAAGAAAAGATATTACGGGGATCGACACGACACTTACTGGTATCGCAAGGATGACATCTCCATATGTCAAAACCAGGCAGACACTTGCCGGGGACTAACTGGGGAATGTTGTTGCTCCAAAATCACGATGCTAAACTCCTCAGAGTAACACCTTCCAATTTCCATCTCGCACGACAGAAATCTCCTCCAGTATCGCACTACTGGGGAATACCATTGACCCAACGTCACGATGCTAAACTCCTCAGAGTAACATCTTCTACTTCCATCTCGCACGACAGAAATCTCCTCTAGTATCGCACTACTGGGGAATACCGTTGACCCAACGTCACAATGCTAAGCTCCTCAAAGTAACATCTTCAAACTTCTATCTCGCACGACAGAAATCTCCTCCAGTATCGCACTATTGGGGAATACCGTTGACCCAACGTCACAATGCTAAGCTCCTCAGAGTAACATCTTCAAACTTCCATCTCGCACGACAGAAATCTCCTCCAGTATCGCACTACTGGGGAATACCGTTGACCCAACGTCACGATGCTAAGCTCCTCAGAGTAACATCTTCACCAACCGGCAAAACCAAATCTCAAACGGTAACCACGACTTGAGACTAGCTCATGCTGATGCAATGCTTATGCTGATCTTCCAACCAAATAAACCGATTCTCAAACGGTAACCACGGCTTGAGACTAGCTTATGCTGATGCAATGCTTATGCATGATTCTTTTTCAGTGTAATGCTCCATAACTATGGAAATGCTACGCAATTAGGTATGCAATATGCTATGCTTATCTAAATGATGAATGCATAAAAGGTATCCCCCTCAAGGGACTCTTCTTCTCTCACTATCTTTTTCCCCAGGGTTTTTTGGAAGATGGAAGTCTAGAATTTATAACTTGATTTTTGTGACTTTGTGGCTTCAAAAGAGAGAGGTCCAAGTCTAAGATTTTTCTGTTATATTTTATTTATTTATTTATTTATTTTCGTTTTTTTCGGTTTTTTTTTCGTTTTTTTTCGTTTTTTCGTTTTTTTTTTCGAAACGTGTGGGCTTCGCCTAGCGAGCATGACAGTTCATGAACAAACTTTTGCTCCTTCAAGATTAACGTTTTGACTGATGAATAGACCCCATTTGAACATGTTGGAAGTATCTCAAGCCATTCCCTTGTGTTGACTGATCACCCAGATAGGACCCACAAAGTGTCTTGGATGATATTCAAGCTTCTTGGATCTAATTCCGATTGACATGATGAAATGCAATATGAAATGTTAAATTACCTAAAAATGAATGCATGAATGAGGGGGGCAAATTTTGAGGTATTACAGATATTACAAAAGAGTTACAAGAAAATAGTCATTAAATTTCCCAAGAACAAACCCTAATTTCCACTTCTCACGACTCATACCGCTTCTCACCTCCTGGATAGCAATTGAAGACACAATTCAGAACCTTATTGTCAAGTCGGAATAGTTGGATTTGAACAAATGGTAAAGCTTTGAATACCTTTAAAACAGAGTAGTCTACAAGATTCCTACTCCAGACATCCATAAGTATCCAAAAGTTTTTCCTTGTGAATGGGGGCATCTTCCGATCAGGTAAGCTGCTTTGGCACCAATTTTCCCTAAAAACTATTTAGAAACTCAGCTTCTATCTCCATAACAAAAACAATCAAATGAGTTTTACTCCTTGTTTCTAGAGAAACTCATTAAAGTGCTCTAAAACAACCTCTAGAAATCTACCATACCTTAACTTCAAATCCATAATTTTCTATTTTCATGAAAGTATTCACTAGATAATGAAGAATGTTAAATAGCATTAGAACCATCTAAAATATATAACCTACATATTTAATACCCTTTAACTACGACCATTCAACCATACGAAATCTTCAACACTCCATGTTTAACTATAGTAAAAAAACCTAGATCATCAAACATGCTTATTGATAACAAACTTCGCAAGAGCTCTAGAAAACACCTCACATTGTGAAGAAGAAACTCATTATTATCAAATATTTTAAGTTTGGTCATACCAACACCATGAATCTTACGAGCCTAATTGTTATCGAGTCTAACAACTTTATCATCTCCCAACATCAAAGTTTCAAAGTACTCTTTCCTTGGGCACTTGTGATAAAAGTATCACGATTTCATGACCCATCTTTCTTCTATCTTCAAATTTAACACCACTATTACACCAACATTGTCATGATTATCCTGATATGAGGTAAGAGAAATTTGAACATAATCCTCGTTGTCCTTCCTCTAGGGACAATCCTTCATGAATTGACTGGTTTTCTAAAGAAAAAAATAAAGCATTTTAACATTGACTTGCCAAACCTTATGGATTTGGACAATCCTCTATTTTAAATTCTTCCTCTTAGGATACTCAAGTCTTCACCACTAACGTCAATATTCAATCTCTCATCTTTGAAAATTCCTTGGATCTCACAGTCATATGTATTTCATCCAAAATAATAGTACATCCATTACCATAAAGAATAACATTATTGAAGTACTCAGAAGATCTAGATGATGAACTCAACAAGAGTATATTCTTGTCCTCATCATCAATATTCTCCCGATCGTCAATGATCTTGTCAAATTCTTTCAAATGATTCACTATTGATTAGTTATATACCATTTGTAATGATTTAAATTTTTTCCACATTGAAGTCGTGATCTTCTTCCTGATAGCTTTCCTTAAAACTTTATCTACAAAGCACAAGATAATAACTCTTGTAACCTCATTTATCATCTCATTCTTTTCTACTTGTCTTAGGCATAGAATGCAAGAAATGAATAAGTGAATTATTAAACTATCTATTTTTTAAAATATGAACTAAATTTAAAAGATTTTAATTTTGTAGAGAAGAAAAACATGTTAAAATTTATTTATATCATTATTAAAAAAAAAATTTAGCCGGTTAGCTAAACATTCAACTAGAAAAACCAACATCTTAACCTGGCTATCTAAAGAGTTAGTTTAAAATTATATATCGTTTTCAACTTAATTTTTTAAGTATCAGTTGCCATTTCAAATTGATTGTTTTGATAAACAGCTGGTGTGTTTTTATCCAAGTTTTGCGCTATACATAGATACTAGTACTATTTTGTGCGTCAAACCTAACTATAGACTTATAGCTTTTGGGTATTTGTGTAAATGTTAGGGCTTCGGAAGATTTTCTGAAACGCGATTTTATAATTTGAATTTAACATATACAGTTGTGGACATCTACTACTAAATAATTTAGATTTATGTTTCAAAGCAATAGAACTAAAAAAAGTTGACAATGGTATTAAAATTCAAGTGTCGGTGAGTGAGCCAGAATCGTTTAATTAATGAAGAGTTAAGTTGGATGGTGCCAAACGTCAATATGAACGGCAGGGTAAGTGCTTTTAGAGTTTAAAATTATATGAGTGGCAACCAGCCCCAATTTACGCGGAATCGCTTTTGGCTTTTTCCCTATTTCTGGGACCCACTTGCTTTTCTTTCTTAAAAAGCCTTGGCAATGGCATCCTCACCAATTTGATTACTTCTTGTCCCTTCCTATTTTTACCCTTTATTTAGAGAAATTTCAATTTTTCCATAAATTTATTTATGAGATTGATTATTATATATTATTGATGTGAAAAAATTTATACATCCTATCTATCACAACTATTCATAATCATTATTTCAAATACATTTAAAATAAAATTCAAATATAATTTAACATACGAGGATTACCATTTATTAACAGTAAATTTTTTTACGTGCATTTCAATCAAATTTTTTATTTATATAATTAAATTTCTTTTAAATAGTTAAATACTTAAAAAATTGATACAATTAATATAAAATTTAAGTTATTTATTTTTAATAACCATTATTTGTACATGTTTTTTTATGTACTTTGGTACAATATTTACAATAAATTAAAAGATATTTAAAAGTAATTTCAAGAACCACTAAAAAACTATCAATATAATCGTAGTTTATATTAATTTTATCTATATTATAGTTTTAATCTCCTATTTTTGTTAACTTACAAAATCTCTCTCTCTCTCTCTCTCTCTCTCTCTCTCTCTCTCTCTCTCTCTCTCTCTCTCTCTCTCTCTCTCTCTCTCTCTCTCTCTCTCTCTCTCTCTCTCTCTCTCTCTCTCTCTCTCTCTCTCTCTCTCTCTCTCTCTCTCTCTCTCTCTCTCTCTCTCTCTCTCTCTCTCTCTCTCTCTCTCTCTCTCTCTCTCTCTCTCTCTCTCTCTTATATATATATATATATATATATATATATATATATATATATATATATATATATATATATATATATATATATATATATATATCTATATATATTCTTAACATCTTTTACTATTTTTATTATTAGTTTTATATTTACAATTAACAATAATATGTTTCACACAAATATGTTGAAGTAAGTTTTTAGAGTTCAGAATACGAGGATCATCATTTCGGCGGGACTCGATAAATTTATTGACATTGATTTTTAATATTAAATTATTTTTTTAATTCTAAATTTTATTTTAAAGTTTAAAAAGTTTTTTGCGAAAGTGAAATCACTCAGATACCGATTAATAACACGATAATGTGAGACCGGTATCTGATCCTTAAATTTAGACTTTTAATTTCTAAAAACAGTGACATCGCTTTATGAATTAATTATGACTTGTCGATTTTCAAAATTTTATTTGAAAATTGTAATTTGTAGAGCGACAGCAGGCAACTACGTTTTCGAAATATAATACGGGTTGCATGAAAGTGAGTAGTGTTTTTAAATTAGTATTTTTTCCAAAAAAATATTTTAAATCAAACAAAATGCTGAAATTTATCTGAATCCCGAAGGTATTCGGAAATTACGTTCTGGTCTCCGTTTATTTAAATTCTAAAATCAATTCATTTACATTTGTCCTCAAACAAATCAAAATCCGATTAGCCTTAAATTTACATAGCAACAATATATCAGAGTAGATTGACATTAGTATCTATGGATTCGACGTTCTTTACATTATAATTGATTGTTCCGTGCACTTGCTTATTCGCACAACATTAAACAAGTATAAACCATGGTGCAATCTTTTCTTTTCCTATCTAATTTAGTTTTCTTTATAGGTGGTATGTTTTACGTTTTACCGCTTTCTTAGAAATCGCATGTTGTTAGGGTTAATTTGTTCATAGCAATTTGTTGTATAAATTTATGTCTGATATTGATTACGATATATAGATTATCTTTCTTGCGATTAAATTTTTGTACAATCTCATTAAGTCAGTTTAGTTGATAACTGGGCAAGGACATCAAATATAAAAACACGTCAAATTTGTGACATTCCATTTATTGACCTTTAAAAGATAAATACTAGCTCCTAAGCTATTTGAAAAATATTTTTTTTGTGTGTAAACTCTAATATTAGATTGATTCATTGATCAATCAAGTTTCATTTAAAGACTTCGTTTAATTGATTTTATGTTCATTGGTTATGGAAATAAGTGTGCAATTTATCTAAGCAACACATTAGATGATTTGGGCAATAGAAAAAAACACTATAAAGTGAGTTACGTGTTTGCTACTTAATTTAAATTTGAAGCGAATAACAGTATCTGATTAAAGTTAGCAAGCTTTACTAATACCATATAGGAAAAGAAATACGGAAAAATAATTTACATAATTTTGCTTTAAAAAGGAGACCGTGAGGCAGAAGCACCCTATTCAAATATTTGAATGCAAGTGACAACAGTCAAGTTCAAGCACCATAAAGTGTTCATTATAGTAAAATAATCTCATCCTAATCATAGGAGAAATTTGAATTGACAAAAATTGGTACTATAGTATTTAGTTTAAAATTTGAATTAACCATACAATAGAAAATATTTTCCTTAAATAAAAAAGCACTATAGTGTGTCATTCAAATGTTAATAATGATGTTTGTTCAATAGTTTAAGAAAAGAATCAACATGCACTCAAAGTGAATAATTAAAGAGGTTATTAGGGGACAAGGAGAGAGTGAAAGAATTAACAGAAAAAGCATAATATATTGTCTAATTTAGCCTTAAACATAGTCTTTCAACAAAACAAAAAAACTTGAAGAAACACTTAATCATTTCAATAGCAACAATTTTTCTTTTTAAGAAATATGTCGCAATTTAAAGACGGATTGGTGTTTCAAAAAGTCTAACATACACGAAAATTTGCTCCTTGCATCAGAAACCAAAAGTCATTCATAACTCATCTTCTTGAAGAACAACTCAATGTCATTAGCATGTTTTTTATTTACTAAAATTTTATTTTTTTAAAAAGGATTGTTTTGTGTTGGACAAATGTTCAATACGAGTAAGATTCAAGTGATAAGTCTAGTAAGATAAAGTCTATTGTGATTGTCTTTCACATTAAGAGAAGAATAGATGTCCACAAGGATTATTGATAAAATGGTGTATATGCAAGTGGCAGATATATGTAGGGCTCTGTTATGGGAAGCTCCTCCAACCGGTAATTCAACGTCATTAAATCCCAAGTACCGGTTAGCCGTAATGTTTGCAACTACATCATCGAACTGGTCGACGGTGATGTCTTGCATTTTATGGGCGGTGTTTAGGACTTTCATCAAAGTTGTTATGTGAGCTTCTGAGCTTAGAAGCAATGATAGGATTGAAATTTTGGATGATGTTTGACCCAACTGATCAACAATGTTGAAATCACTCTTCCTAATTAATTTGAGGAATTCCTGACATTTCTCCAGAGAGACATTCCTCTTGTGGTTTTCTATATGGGCTTCTACATCCACTACTTTTTTCCCTTTGGAGGATGTAGCTTATGTTGCTTTGTTTATGACATCCTTCCCCACAGGTGGAACAATCGTTGTAACCGTTTTGATAGAGATGGATGTTGATGCCACGTTCTCTTGAGGAGAAGTTGTTGGCATATTCTTTTCTTTGGGGAGAGTAATTGTTGGTGAAACTGACTTTGGTGTGAACTTCAGAGTGAAAACACGACCACTTCGGGTCATGCCCTCTGTCCCTGCCATATTAACAATTTTTTATTCAGAGAATTGTATAGATTTCCCTCCCACGTAGGCAGTGGTATCATACCTCCAAGGCACGACCTTGATACTCTGGAATGGAAACGGTCTGAGAACACATATGTTTATTGGTTGTAACGACTTTATCACAGGCACCTCAATTTGCTTTTTCCTGTAAACAATAGTAATTGGTTCAATGGTTGATACTTCTTCACTAACTTTTGCTTTGGTGAATTGAATCACCGATTGACTAATTAGACTTTGTACACAACTTTTCAACTCATCACGTTGATTAGGCTCCACTTCACAAACACGACAATCATTATGTAGATCTTTCAAGAAACCATGCTCTTGCAATTTTTCATAACGACCATCATTGGGGTTTTGACTTCAGCAACCTCCTTGATTACTTTTGTATGCTCCTTTTCAATGCTTGCATTAACCACAGGCCCATTGTGGACCGGTAAAAGATTGGTCTTTACATTGGGTTGCTCTTCAGAGAAGGACATTAACTTTTGATCAATAAGTTCTTGAACCTTGTTCTTGAAAATCATACAATCTTCAGTAGAGTGCCCTATATACCTAGCATGGAATGCACATGAAACATTAGGATTATGGTTGGGATTATAGGGAAAAGTAGCAGGTGGTATCTCCTTTGGCATAATTGGCCCCAACATGAATGAGATAGGGTAACATTTGAGTGTAAGGCACTGGAATCTTGTCAAAGTCGGGACGTCTCATGTCTTGACCATTATTCCACTGTTTGTTTTATCCCTGCCCTTGATTCCGGTTATTCTATGTAGGTCGTTAATTTTGCGAAGTCTGTGCCTGAAGAGGCTGTTGATACCCAGGTGGTGCTTGGTATTGAAATGGCGCTTATTCATATTGAGCTACCCGCAACATATGGGAATGGATAATATGGAATAGAATCCATGGGTTCTTGATATTGAGGATGAACGTTTTCCATGACAACACTCGTTTATCCTTGTTTCTTCTTGTTAAAGTTGCTTTAAGGTTTCTTTGACGCTGCCTATTTACTAGCAGTGCCTGAAATCCTTCATGGTTTTAATCCGTTCTCTATACGTTCCCCAATTGTGACTATATCCTAGAAATTGGATGACATACTTCCCACCATATTTTCAAAATACGTCCCTTGGAACGTACCCATGAAGTTATCCACAAGCTCGGAGTCAGACAAAAGAGGCCACACCCGAGCTTCCATTTCTCTCCAAAGTTAGGTATACTTTTTGAAAGTCTCATTACTTATTTGAGTTTGATTCTGGAGTTGCAATCTGGTTGGAGCCATATCAAGATTATACTTGTATTGCTTCAAGAAAGCATCAGTTAGATCCTTCCAAGACCAAATCTTGCTATATTCTAATCCCATGTACCAATCAAGAGAAGCTCCAGACAAACTGTCCTAGAAGTAACAAATACGCAAAGCATCATTGTCGATGTAAGAAGTCATCTTCCTACAACACATTGTTATGTGGCTCCTCAGTCAGCTCAACCCTTTATACTTCTGCAGGTCAGAAACTTTAAACTTCTGAGGTAGTACCACATTAGGTACTTGACATAATTCCTTAGCATCCATATTGTAAGCAGAGACCCCTTCAATGGCCTTAATACGCTCGTCCAATAATTGATAGTCAGCAGGCTTGTTCAGACTTGTATTAGGGAAAGTCTGATTAGCATACTGAGGAAAATGAGGACCCGGAGGAGTAGAAAATTGAGGACCTTGAGGAGTGGAAAATTGAGGAGGAACCTAAGGATAAATCTCAGTACCTTGAGGAACATTCATCATACTAGGATTAGCAATTCGTACTTCAAGGTTGGAAGCCTGAGCATATGGTTCCCCAGTATGAACATATGGAGCATAGGGTGCCCCAGGATGAACATATTGAGGAGCAATATATGCATAAGGTTCCCTAAGGTGAACAAGTGGCATTTCAGGATTCACGGGTTGAATGCCCTGATAAGGGTACTGCATACCAGGTTGAACAAATGGTGGAGGAATCTGCACGTTGATAGGAGGACCCCTATAATCATTATTTGTCTCAGCAGGTACTTCAATAGCCACAAACGTAGAGTTCTAATGAGTCTTATCTTGAGGAAATTTGTTGTTATCAACATCAATCACCTAAGGAGAGAAATGGGGAGGCATTCCCCAAGGATGAGTAGTGATATTACCATTAACCAGAGGCAAAGGCACTGGATGATACGGAACAAAAGTTCCACCATTAGCAACCTGATGAGTGTAGTTTTGAGGCATCCCCCAGGGTTAGACAACGTGTCCACTAGGTCCCAGAATAGAGCTTGACTAGTTGGTGATTGGTTGAGCAACAACTTCAGTTTCAACGGGAGTTCTGACAACAGTTGTAGTATTGTCTTTCTGGGTACAAAAGAGCTCCAGTTGTGTGTCCATCTTCCCTTGAAATTGGTCCATCTTTCCTTGAAACTGGTCCAAGGTCTCCTTATAGGTGACGTTCTCTTGCTCGATTTCTGCCATGATTTTCTAGTGATTGGCTCATGTGAGATATCATTGGCAGAGAGTCATCATCTTTTCTGAACGGTGGAAGAAAGATGGTATGAGAATTTGTTTTTTCCTTTTTTGAATGATATGCATGAATGCATGCAAAAAATATATATTTAAACTTATAGGGAATCCTGGGATTGCCAATTGCATATAAGTAGACATAAAATTGCAGAAAATAAGATGGAAGGTATAACTAGTAGTGGAAAATACTCATTTTATTCATTGGGAAAGAATAAGAGTACATTATTATAACTCTGGGATTTGCTCGATGAGCTACAAGAAGATCAACTTTGAACCTCTCAAACACAACCCTACAAACAACAATGAAGTGAAAGACATCCTAGGGGTATTGTATGTAAGCATGTCAGCATAAGATTCCTTCAGCGTTCTCGAGAGTTCTTCAATTGCATGGTAAATGAAATTGGCCAAGCGTGCATGTCTTTCCCTTAAATATTGTGCATCATTGAGGAGATTATGCAATAAAGTGAGGTTAGTCTGTGTATGAGCCTTTGCAGAAAAACTTCCTTCTGGTCAAGGAGAACTTTGAGATGACGGTTGTGCCTTTCCCATGGAGAGACCTCTTTATTGAGTTGGTTAACAACTTCCTGACTTTGATGTGCTTATTCGTTCAACTCTCTGATTTCTTTGAAAACCTTTTCGAGATCACATTTACGTTGGGAGAGAAAACTCAAGCTTTTCAGAATTACTTTGCTCTTTCTTCAACTGCTCTTTTTGCAATCTTTCAGTTGGTCTCGAAGTTCTTTGAGTTGGGCTTCATAGCTTTGTTCCATCTTTTTGCGAGATTTCAGAGTTTGGCTCCACCTGGTTAGCACTTTGCTAGCATGATACTGAGTCTTGGTAAGTTTCTTTTTCATTGTGGAAAGGCTAGCATGAGTTCCCTTAATAGCTTCGTCAACCTTTCTCCACTTGTTTTATACACCTTGAGCAACCTCAACATCTTTGAGCATACACTCTCTCTTCTGGTTGAGGTTAATCTTCAAGTTTTCCTTCTCTTGAGTAAGTCTACCAAGATCGTATTATAGATTTGTATTCTCCTTTTCCAAGAGCTCGATAGTCTCCTTAAGCTTGTCAAATTTTGAGACAAGAATAACATAAGGTCTAGGAGGCTTGAGGCTCATAGGTTTCCAAGGGTAGGGAAGCTTGAGACGTCTGACCTTTTCCTTGACCTAACCAGTATAAGGCTCCAAAGTAATGCAGTTTTACTTTCCAAGTTCCTTTTTCCTAATGAGATGGACTTTGCCCCATGCATGACGTACCCGTTTCAGCAATTCAGGATCATCAACCCTTTCATCTAACACAAACTTTTCCAATAGTATGTCTTTAGGCTTATCTTTCAATGGGTAACCAAGTTTCCGCAATGAAAGAACAAGATTGTAGTTAATCATCCCTCTTTTAGCACCAGTGAGAGGCACATTATGGAAGTCACCACAACTAAATATGGGCTTTATCCCATCATAGTTTCGATTGTACCACACTATGTCCTCGACATTCAGAGACATCAACCTTTAAGACCACTTCAGGGCTCCCACATTATTAACAAAATATCCTTTCCTTGGTAAGTGGGTCAAGAGACACTTATAAATAAAAGGAACACAATATTTGATCATTCCACTCGTCTTCTTATTTCTCCAATGGAAGGAAAAATAGACATCGGCTAGAAGTGTGGGAACAAGATTTCGGGATAGGAAGATATTGACAACAACCTTATCAATGAATCCTTCAACATTCAGAAACAGTACTACACCGTAGATGAGGAGAGAAAATATGGCATAGAACGTATCCCAACTTCCACTATCAGCAAATGTGGTGGCCTTTTCAATAAAAAACTTCGAAGGAAATCCTCTAGTGTTGCCTTTGGTACGGAGGTTGGAATCAACCACTTCCTTCTTGAGATAGAGAGTTTGAGCAATCACTAGAGACTCTGGAAAACCATTCATGCTCACGTAAGGAACTTAATCTTTGATTGGAATACACAAGAAGTGAGGAAACTTCTCCAGGGTGGGAGCTAATAAGAAATTCTGGAAAGTGAAGCAATGCAGAGTAGGATCATAAAACTGAGAAAACGTGAGGATTAAGTCAATGTCCTCCTTGGTAAGCATAATACTTAACCAGTTGCCATAAGTCTTCTTAAAAGCATCTTTGTGATCATCAACCAAGTGAGCGCCAAGCCTCCTTAACTCATCAAGCTTGGGTTCCCTGAGTTTGTATGGGAAAGTGTTTCTTATGTTAGATTTTTCCATAACTGAATAATTTACTATGATTGGATGACTGTAGATTCCCTGAAAATTATGCACATGCCAAAATTATTTTCATGAGGACTAAACTGCAAACATGTATGCAACATTGATTGATTCAAAGGTTCATCACATTCTGGATAATCTGTATACATGATAATCGAGGTATATAGAGTCTTGGGTTTCCTATAAACCCATATCCCCTCATAGGTAGGTACTAGTCTTCAAAGAAGGAGGTTCCTAAAAAGTTCCCTAGTCTGTATAATTGACAGGTATGTGCTTCGAGTTCTTCAACCTTTTATCTTGCAATAACTTCTTCTTCTTCTACTACTCTTAATCCTTAGTTTGTAGGACTGTGTTTATGTTGTTGTTGTTGTTGTTGTTGTTGTTGTTGTTGTTGTTAAAGAATGGATTAGAGTGGAGAGTAGAGTGTAGGGTCTGCAGAGGCTATGCTCAGTTGTAGCACGCTTCAAGGTGAAGCTTTATTTAAAATGGTGGAGTCAAGCTCTGAGTATGGTGAGAGGAGAGAGATTGAATTCAGAGGGAGAGTGATGAAAGTGAAAATTTACAGAGTGTGATTGTTAAATGAGATTGTAGTATGAGTGTGTTTATATAGATGACTTAAAGTGTAACTGTTTTAGGGAAATTTGGGAAGAGTTTGTTGGAGGTTAGGGCCACTATTAGTGTTAAGAAACTCAAAGAGTAAATAAGTTATGAAAATTAACTTTGTTAGTGAACTGTGAATTGTCAGTTAGTTCAGTTAATTATTTGGATAGTTAGTGAGTTAGTGTGGAGTGATGTTAATGAACTGTTACTAAATATAAATTGAAATACAACTGTTATAAGGTAAATGAAATTATGAAAAACAATTAATTGGTTTACTTACATTGAATTGTTAGAAGTAATTAGTTGATGTTCTGTTTTAAGTAAACTTATGTGAATTAGAAGAGGTTAGTAGTTTAAACTGTTAGGAATGTTATTGAATTAGTTTGACAATTAGTTAATTGAGGTTAGCTAAATTTGTTTAATAAGAGGACTTAGCTCGAATTAGTTGAATTGTTTTTGACAGTTAGTTATGTTAGGAATTAGTTGCGGAACTCTTAGATATTTGATTGTTAGGGTTAATAGGTATTCAAGCTTATTGTTAATTGATTGTGAATGCTAGACATTTCTGGATTTATCTAGTTGGAATGTTGGAGTTTAAAAGTCAAATACTATGTTGATGAACTGTTAGCAACATGTTAGTAGGATGTGGTTGCATTGCTTGATTATTTGATGCATAATCTGCTATGATTAGTGCAAATATGAGTGACTGTTAGCAGAAGTTAAATGAAATATTTAGAACTTGTTGAATATTGAGTTGATATGCTAATTAGTATAATAGGACTATTAAAGGTTAAGGTTTAGAATCAGTTAAAATCAGATGGTTAGCTTGAATGTTTAAAAGTGGAGACTTGACAGCTAGTGGAAAAAAACTCGTTATTGAATTGTATTAGTAAACTGAATTGTCAAAAGAATGCAAGCTATGTTAGTGGTTAGGTTAGTGTTGATTAGTTGAAGCAAACGAAAAAAGGGAACTGGTGCTAGTTTTAGTAGCTAGCATTTAGAAAATGTATCTTAAGTTGGAAATGGTTGGTGCTAATTGGATGTGGGAAATTGAAATGCTAAGTTGAAATGTTAATGAATGTTACTTGGTTTAGCCATGTTAGTGATGAAGTATATGTGTATGTGTCCATTAGTTGTTTTTGTTTGTAAATGTGTATGCTTATGTGTGACTGCATTTATTTGTTGCATGATTGATGTTAGACTTCATATGAGGCGATGTTCATGAGGGTTTTGGCAAGGCATGAGGACTTGAGATGACATAAAGGAAATTTGGCATGGCATAATGCACATGAGGAGGTTTTGGAGTATAACTTAATGAAATTGGAGGACTACATGAAGAATCAAGAGAAAAGTAGATTTAGAGGATGTTTAGGATTAGTTTGACTTTTGGTCAACTGTTTGACAAAAAAGTTAACAGTTAACCAAACGCCAACTCTAGGTCAAAATGTATTTTTTTGTAGAATTTGATTTTTGACCCTTTTTGTAATGAATTTAATGATTTTGTAAGGAAGAAAATGATATTTGCATTGCAGTATGACCTGGTTCTTAAGAAAAGTGGCTTCCTTCCAAATTTGAATTGGAAAATACTTGAAATCCTTTAATGAACCTAAGTTGAACTTGAATTCTTGAATGAAATATCATGTCTTGAACCAAATAGAACAAACGACAATGATAAGACCTCGTAAGAAAATGGTCAAAAAAAGTCAATCTTCCATGGTTGACTTTGACTAGAGTCAAACTTACGAGTGATCTTCAAATTTAATGACGTGATGTAGTCAAACATAGTCAAAGATCTTAGGCCAAGGATTAGGGTTCCATAAAGACTTGATCCAAGAACAACAATCAGCCAAAATTTGGTGTGCCCATAGCCAAAAGTCAAAATGAAGCACAATGAAGTCCACAAGCTTGATTTACAAGTGCATCATGAAACCCTAGCCCATGAATTATCCATAATTCAAGGCTTTGTACCATAAATAACAAGACCTTTGAATCAATAATGTTTTATTAAAAAATGCAATTGTAAATGAATGATCTATATGAATGATGTTTTAATGAATGAGCTAGATGGACCAAGATCAAAATGAAAAGTGGGAAAGAAGTATGGCAAGTTTTGCGGTATGACACCTATGCCAGGGCCTAGTTGGAAACTCTCTTAAGTCAGAACTTGATAGGTCTGGTTAACGCCTTCTGACTATGCAGTTCTAGAACTTATAAAAGGTTTTAAATTCTGAAACACATAGTTAGCTTGATTAAAAAGGTTAACAATAATGGTGAACTTATTCAAAGGTACCATATTAGTGAATAGATTCAGAAAATATAGAAGTATCATATCAAATGTATGAGATTCATAAGGTAAATAAGCATATCAAAATCGTGCCATTATTCCCCCCCTTTATTATCAATAAAAAAGATAAACAATGATAAATACAATGTATAAACACAAAATAAACTTCATTCATTCAAAGTGATTAAAGATAAAGATACAGATGGAAAAGGATAAAGACTTAAACAAAGAAACAAGAAAGCAATAATATTTAAAAGCGGGTTTCTAAGAAGGGGGTGGCAATCTGGATAGAATGGCTTGAAGCATCCCTTTAATCTTGGTGTTAGTCTGAGCTTGTTCTTTGAACATGTCATCTTTCTTATCCAGGCGAGACCTAATAGCTACATTCTCTTGTTTCAACTCTTGCAGAGTCCTCAACGCCAAAGGAATGTGTTCAGCTTCTTCCACTAGCTTACTCCCAAAGACAATCGCAATCACAATTTATGGTGGAGGAGTAGGAGGAGATTTTATTTCAACTTTAGCTTCATCTTCAACCATAACTCCAACTTTATGAGAGGGAGGTGGCTTTGGAGTAAACATCTCCACAAGCGACTCTATGCCTCCAGATAGCTTATTATGAAACCTCTTTTCAACAACCTTGTAGTTGAGTTCCTTTAGCTCCCAGGAGCAAGAGTTCATCCATCTTCTGAACTCAGACAAAGTAGGGCCAGTCTGAGTAGGATTGACATATTTTGTGCTTTCTTGCATCACATAGTGAAGACACTCATTTGCTTCTTCCTCAAACTTCCTGACTAAATCATTTATTTCCTCAGGATCAATGATAGGTTCTGATTCAGGTTTAGGTTCAGGTTCTTTTTTTGTGTTAGAGTAGATATGGATGGTTTGGTCAGATGAGTCAAGGGTAGAAGGTTCATTGTTTATGAGGTGTTCCATGAAAGTAACAATGATTGGTTCATCTATTTTGTTAGTTTGAGGGGGTGGAGTTGGTAGTGTTGGCATGTCTTCTAGAAAGGAACGGGCTTTAGTAATAGTGAGTATGAATGAAGAGGGTATGGAATTGATTGTTTCAGAAGATGAGTTTTCTGGTTGATATGTGTCATACGGTGAACTGGCTTTTTGTGTTTTTTAATCGCAATGTCGCGGTTAGCAAGAGTCGCCACCGACTTTTCTTTTATCCAATAAGGAAAGGTGGAAAAGAACAGGAAAGACCTTAATTTAGATTCTTAGGTTCGGGAGGTACATTATACAAAGGGAAGGTGTTAGCACCCTTTGTATCCATGGTTATCCATGGGCTCTTAATTGCTTAATCATTTATGTTTTTCTAGTTTGAAAAAGTGTTTGAGAAATGTGTAGGAAATGTTTTGAAAAGGAGAATTTAACTTTGTAATGATTCTTGTATGAATGTATACAAAGTGGTTATCTCATTTAGTTTTGAAAATAGTTTAGAAAAATATAACTCGGCAATGATTCTAGTACCAATGTATGCCAAGTGGTGATTTTCTAGAAGATGTTTTGAAAGGTGTGAGGTGTGAAAAGTATTTTAAGTTATGAGTAAGCAATTAAGAGTTATACCTACCCAAGGTCTTTACGGGCATTTCCTATCCTTATGAGGGTAAAACTGTCCTTACTATTGAGAAGTAAGTAGTTTTATCCTTTGGATGTAAAAGGGTCATTGTAGGGTCATCGATAGGTCATTGAAGGCAACAGTTGTGAGGATACCTTAGCATTCAAAGGGACTATCATCATTTAACCGTAGGCTACACCGAAGGGTCATCGAGGGACAAAGGCAACGTTCGAGGGACTATGATGATTTAACCGAAGGGTCTTTGCTAAGTGTATCCACATATTCGTGGGGCATGACCGTAATATCGTAATCGCAGGGTAACAAAGAGAGGTCCGAGATCGCATGTTTAACGGCAAAGTTTTATAATTAATTATATAGTCGTAATCAATTAGGTAATTAGGTCCACATTAAAATTGACGAAATCAATACATTAAAATCAGCTAGGTAATTTAGGATGAGTCTCCACATAAAAATTAAGTAATTCAGAATCCATCTCCATAAGGGTATCCCACACATAAGGTGGAATACCTAGCCGGCCGTCTCCTCAGAAATATGTAAGCCTTTACACAATTCAACACACGGGTTAAAGCATCGAGATAAAGTACAATTTGAAATTGCACCATAACACAACAGTCATTAAATCAGACCAAATAATGCAGAATTATAATGAATATTGATCGGATAAACATAAGGCAGAACAACAAAGAAACAAAACAGCCACTGTCCCGTTTGCCCCTGCTTCGCCTAGCGAAGGCTTAGCGAGGGCTCGCTCCAGGCTCGCTTAGCGATGTGCTAGCGAGCGGCCACGGGTTTTGAATTTCCGAACAGTACGACTTCAACCTGCTGCATGGCTTATGGTATTCAATTACAGAAATAGCATGGTCAAATATTCAGGGTATTCAGGCATACTCAAACTCATATGCAAAATCTAATTACATATCCAAAAATTCAATCATGATGCATTATGTATTTAGAGATTACAGATTGGAAGCATAAAACAGTAGTGATGCGCAAACCTGTTTGCAATTGAATTGCAACGTTGAATTGGCAGGTCACTTTTGGTATCGGATTGAGTTGGGCGGCGGTAGCTTCGGCGCGGAGGAGCGGCCTTCAGGGTTTCTTTACTCGGAATGCTCTGAGTTAATCTCCAGGGTTTCTATGCCAGGGTTTCCGTCCGTCTTCCTCTGTCCCTTTTCGTGACTGAAGCTTGGCTATTTATAATGCTCTTGTTGTGACCTAATGGGCTCAGAATGAAGCCCGAAAATTCTGATGTTCGCAAGCTTCGCTAGGCGAGCGTGTAGCGAAGGTTCGCTAGGCGAGCGTGTAGCGAAGGTTCGCTAGGCGAAGGAGTTGCTCGCCTAGCGAGCAGGCCAGTTTGGGCCATTTTCTGGATTGGGTCTGTAGTGAGCTGGGCTTTTGTTCCCTTAAGGTCAGTGCCTTGCAGAATAAGTTGGAGTGCTTCGAGAAATGTTTTGCAAGATTAATGGGCAAATTTTGGGGTATGACAGCTGCCCCTGTTCAATATTCTTGAACCGAGAGAGTTAGAATGGTGTGTACGCCATTCGTGGTCTGGAGGTGGAAGATTATTGAACACTAGAATGCCCCAAAAATTTGCTCTTGTTAATCAAAGGTTAGTCTTGATGAAGATGGGCTTAAAGATACCATCCAGGAAGTTTGATGATAAGAGCTTCAGATTGTGTCATACGTTAGGCGATATCTGAAGACATGGGTGTCATACTGGGTCGTACGTTAGACCGTATAGTGAGTCCTCCATTATGCTGTCGATTTTGCTGGGGAGTCAGAGTGTGTTATACGCTGCTGGGGATAAGGGATCAGAATGGATCATACGCTAGACCGCATCTGAATTGCAGAGTGAGTTGTTCATTAGGCGGATGACTTCACTGGGGATGAGAGATCAGAGTGGATCATATGCCAGATCGTATCTGAGTTGAAGGTCCAAATGGGTCGTACGTTAGACCGTGTTGGAGTTGTGGCATGTCAGGCTGCATCTGAGGATGAAAGGGATAGTCATACGCTAGACTACACTTCAGAGATGTATGTATGCTAGGTAGCATCTGAGGGAATGAACATCCAAATGGGTCGTACGCTAGACCGTCTCTGAGCAGAACGAGCCGTCCGTTAGGCTGGATCTGATGACGAAAAGGGGTAGTCGTATGCTAGACTACACTTCAGAAATGTATCATACACTAGGTAGCATCTGAGGGAATGAAGGTCTAACTGGGTCGTACATTAGACCGTCTCTGAGCAGAACGAGTCGTCCGTTAGGCTGGATCTGATGATAAAAGGGGTAGTCGTATGCTAGACTACACTTCAGAAATGTACCGTACACTAGGTAGCATCTGAGGAGATGAAGGTCTAACTGGGTCGTACATTAGACCGTCTCTGAGCAGAACGAGCCGTGCGTTAGGCTGGATCTGATGATAAAGGGGGTAGTCGTATGCTAGACTACACTTCAGAAATGTACCGTACACTAGGTAGCATCTGAGGAGATGAAGGTCTAACTGGGTCGTACATTAGACCGTCTCTGAGCAGAACGAGCCGTCCGTTAGGCTGGATCTGATGATAAAGGGGGTAGTCGTATGCTAGACTACACTTCAGAAATGTACCGTACACTAGGTAGCATTTGAGGAGATGAAGGTCTAACTGGGTCGTACATTAGACCGTCTCTGAGCAGAACGAGCCATCCGTTAGGCTGGATCTGATGATAAAGGGGGTAGTCGTATGCTAGACTACACTTCAGAAATGTACCGTACACTAGGTAGCATCTGAGGAGATGAAGGTCTAACTGGGTCGTACATTAGACCGTCTCTGAGCAGAACGAGTCGTCCGTTAGGCTGGATCTGATGATAAAGGGGGTAGTCGTATGCTAGACTACACTTCAGAAATGTACCGTACACTAGGTAGCATCTGAGGAGATGAAGGTCTAACTGGGTCGTACATTAGACCGTATCGGAGTGGTTGAAGGTCAGAATGGATCGTCCGTTAGATCGTATCTGAGTGGAAGGAGTCATATGTTGAGCTGAATCAGAATGAACCGTACGTTAGACTATATCTGATAGTATTTGTATATGTTGTATTTGCAATAAATGTCTGGGATGGGCTTATAGATGCCATCGTTAGGAGGATGTCAGAATGAATGGTGACATGGAGTATATCTGAAAGATGTAGTTGAATCCTGAATGTAATTGATAAGGATGTCCGTCTGAATGGACCTTTGTTTTGATTGTATCAAGAGGATAATTAACCTGAAAAATAAAGTTAGCTTCATGCCATGTCATGATGCATGAGATGCAAATGTTGTATGCATGCGTGTGCTGTGAAATGATGTAATGAATGAGTTATGCGTCTGAAATAAATGCGAACATTGTATGCATGTATATGTTATGAAATGAATGAATTATGCGTCAGGGGACTCTACTGGGGAAATAAATCTCAGTCTTCTGGTCGGAGATATTTGTATTGATAACCCTGTCTCAGCTGGGGTATTTGATTTCTGTCTGATGGTAGAAACATTCGACAGAGCCTGGCTGGGGATAGAAGAGATGACCAATTCGTCTAGTGATGCCCATTTCTTCTGGGGAATAACTGGCTTAGCCGGGGAATAGAATTGGCAACAGATTCATTGGAAAGCCTGGTTAGACCTTCTCCTCGATCCTGAAGTCCTTTAGTAATTGTCATTGCTATTTTATGCATGTATTTTGATAAACATTGATCATATTCAAATGCATATATTAATTCGAGTTAAATCAATGGACGTTTACGCAAACAAAACAGAGAAAGTAAAACAAAAGCATCTTTTTGGAAATGAAATTGTATTGATTTTGAAAGAGGGCCTATAAATAGGCAATTTGAGTACAAGGAGACAGAAATCCTAGTAAGAGGAAATTGTCAGGCAAACAAAGAGAAAGCTATGCAGAAAAAGTCCTATCGATTCTAATTCCACCACTGTCATTATGTCTTCAAGCATCTCATCTCCTGCTGTCGGATATAAGTGATTGGCTTGTTCAGTCCCTTGAACTTGGTTGAAGCAGACAGAGAACGGGGCATAGTCATACGCTTTAATCCCTAATTTTTGCCTGGACCGCCTTTTCAGGTTTTCAGTCCACCGGGATACCCTTTTTTGCTCAAGCCGCCTTTTCAGGTTTTCGACTTGCCGGGTGTACGTCTTTATATGTTTATCCCTAATTTTTGCCCGAACCCTTTTGGTTCGCCGGGATGCCCTTACTTTTGCCTAGGTACGTCGACCTAGCGGGTCTCTTTTATGCGTAGTATTTTTTAACTATGTCCGCGTTCACAGGATGCGGGAACTCTTCGCCATCCATTGTAGCAAGCATCATGGCTCCACCAGAGAATACCTTCTTAACTACAAATGGCCCTTCGTATATGGGAGTCCATTTGCCTCTGGGATCCCCTTGTGGTATAATGATACGCTTGATCACCAAGTTGCCAATTTGATACACCTGTCTCTTAACTCTTTTGTTAAATGCCTGGGTCATGCGCTTCTGATATATCTGCCCATGACAAACAGCCGCAAGTCTCTTTTCATCAATCAGATTTATCTGATCGAGTCGAGTTTGAATCCATTCATCCTCGTCTAAACCTGCCTCTTTCATGATTCTTAGAGAGGGAATCTGAACTTCCATCGGTAGGACGGCTTCCATTCCGTAGACTAAAGAGAAAGGGGTTGCCCCTGTCGAAGTGCGGTAACCATGAAGAGCAAAAGGTAACATCTCATGCCAGTCTTTGTATGTTACTGTTATATTCTTGATATTGTTAGCAGTCTCCACGGCGCCGTTCATCTTTGGCCGGTACGGAGAAGAGTTATGGTGTTTTATTTTGAACTGCATGCAGAGTTCAGTTTAGTACCATTATCAGTGATAACTCTTTCAGGAGACAGCAGGTTTCTTAAATGTCTATTTGATAAGATCCATCTTAGAAATCAATAAAGTGGTATGATTCAACATATACTGTCTTAGTCGGCGAGCAGCCCAAGCCAAAGCGCAGCAAGCTTTCTCGAGCTGTGAGTATCTTGTTTCACAGTCGGTACCTTTTGCTAAGGCAGTGTATGACATGCTCTTTTCGACCAGACTCGTCATGTTGCCCCAGCACACCCTATTGAATTTTCTAACACGGTCAAATACATGATTAGAGGTCTTCCTTCAACTGGTGGCATCGGAATTGGAGGTTCTTGGAGATATTTCCTGATTTTGTTATTCATCATTCCATACCATCTCTTGATTTTTCCTTTTTAGTAATTTGAAGATGGGTTTGCAGGTAGCAGTCAAGTGTGGAATGAATCGGGCAATGTAATTCAAGTGTCCCAAGAAACCTCTGACTTCTTTCTTGTCTATTTCAGTACCCAGATTTACAATTTCAATTGATTCCTCATGCGGCTGTATGGTATTTTCTTCTTGTAGTACCAGTCTGGCAAGTTCTCCAGGGACTTCACAATCTTCCTCACTTCCATCCTCGGCTTGGTATATCGGATTTTCAAAGTCATAATGAACAGTAGCAGAGTTATTACCAACAGGATCCAGAGTGGATATGGATCGGCAAATTGTTACGTGAGTGTGTGCAAGAAAACATAGCTTGTTTGAAAAATGACAGGAAAGATAAAGAGCGCAATATTTGAATGCAAAAAGTCCATTGATTTATTGAATATGAATATGCTTATGAAAATGACAAACCCTTAAAATTAGCTATTATGCCCCGGGTATAGACACAATGCTTTTGAAATACTAAAATAGCAATAACAATTACTCTCGACTAAAGGAAATCGGGATAGTGTCTTCAGCCTTCCAATTGTCGAGTCCGTCACCAATTGTTGGGGAAATCCAGCTATCCAAGTCATAATCGTTATCAGTATCTTCCACAACATTGACAGTCTCGTCTTGATTAGGCAGAGGAGCAGTGATGACATTAGGAGTCTCAGGCGGATCAGATTCAAATTCTCCAGCGTCGATCATATCCTGAATTTTGTTCTTCAACGACCAACAATCGTTTGTATCATGCCCGGGGCTATCGGAGTGATAGGCACACCTGGCATTGGGATTATAACTAGGAGAAGTAGTGTTGGGTTTTGCAGGAGGATCTCTGAGGGTAATTAAATTTGCTTTTAGCATACCCTGCAGTGCTTGTGCTAAAGTCATATTGATCTTCGTAAACTGCCTTCTTCCCGGGTTAATATAACTCACAGGTTTCTTATCTTTCTTCTTTTCGAGCAAGAGAGCCTTCAGTTCCTCCTGCCCCCTGGATAAGTTCAAGATCATCTTCTGGAGTTGAGCATTCTGAGCCTGGAGATCTTTGACAATTTGTTCGAGGTCCATTTTTCTGTTTGGAGGAAAACCGTGAGAACACTGATCCCTTAGAATACCTGTTATGCGATGTTATGTTATGCTATGCAATGTATGAAATGTTTTCAATGTTTAAAGTCCTTGAAATGGTTAGTACAATGCCATGATGTTATGATGTTATGATGTTATGATGTTATGATGTTAAGTAAATAACAAGCACAAGCAAGTCACATAACCATCATTCCTGAGTTTTAAGGCTTGCATGAGTTCCATAGGTAAGTACCCTCCCCACTGAAGTTTGGTTGGTTCAACCTGTCCTAGAATAGTAACCGGGTTCTAGAAGGATCTCCAATCATTGACCTTCCTTTAAGTCCACTTCAGTGCAACACCAAGTGGTTGACCAAAGCTTCCCTAAAGTCCAATCTCAAGGAGTGTAGTATCGAGTATCAACCAACCCCAGTCGGAACCGAAGTCAGTTATCTCACTACTTTCTAATGGCTAGGATGAGTCAATTAGGGTTCTAAAGGTCTGGTTAATGCTTTGATGACACCACGCGAATGCCAAATTTTTCCTCAAGTAAACATGAGGAACATCAGGACATCCAAAGTGTCACATTAACCGTAGCCATCATTTTAACCATTCCAGTATACGCCGGATAGTCGCGATGATCTATTGCTACTTACCTAAGGTACACTAGATCCGGGTGTAGGATCTTTCACTCAACAATACCCTTAAAAGAAGGAACAATTTGAAAACATAAATGATTTTTTAAGGTGACCTCTCTTTGTAGTCCCCAGCAGGGTCGCCAGTTCTGTCATACGGTGAACTGGCTTTTTGTGTTTTTTAATCGCAATGTCGCGGTTAGCAAGAGTCGCCACCGACTTTTCTTTTATCCAATAAGGAAAGGTGGAAAAGAACAGGAAAGACCTTAATTTAGATTCTTAGGTTCGGGAGGTACATTATACAAAGGGAAGGTGTTAGCACCCTTTGTATCCATGGTTATCCATGGGCTCTTAATTGCTTAATCATTTATGTTTTTCTAGTTTGAAAAAGTGTTTGAGAAATGTGTAGGAAATGTTTTGAAAAGGAGAATTTAACTTTGTAATGATTCTTGTATGAATGTATACAAAGTGGTTATCTCATTTAGTTTTGAAAATAGTTTAGAAAAATATAACTCGGCAATGATTCTAGTACGAATGTATGCCAAGTGGTGATTTTCTAGAAGATGTTTTGAAAGGTGTGAGGTGTGAAAAGTATTTTAAGTTATGAGTAAGCAATTAAGAGTTATACCTACCCAAGGTCTTTACGGGCATTTCCTATCCTTATGAGGGTAAAACTGTCCTTACTATTGAGAAGTAAGTAGTTTTATCCTTTGGATGTAAAAGGGTCATTGTAGGGTCATCGATAGGTCATTGAAGGCAACAGTTGTGAGGATACCTTAGCATTCGAAGGGACTATCATCATTTAACCGTAGGCTACACCGAAGGGTCATCGAGGGACAAAGGCAACGTTCGAGGGACTATGATGATTTAACCGAAGGGTCTTTGCTAAGTGTATCCCCATATTCGCGGGGCATGACCGTAATACCGTAATCGCAGGGTAACAAAGAGAGGTCCGAGATCGCATGTTTAACGGCAAAGTTTTATAATTAATTATATAGTCGTAATCAATTAGGTAATTAGGTCCACATTAAAATTGACGAAATCAATACATTAAAATCAGCTAGGTAATTTAGGATGAGTCTCCACATAAAAATTAAGTAATTCAGAATCCATCTCCATAAGGGTATCCCACACATAAGGTGGAATACCTAGCCGGCCGTCTCCTCAGAAATATGTAAGCCTTTACACAATTCAACACACGGGTTAAAGCATCGAGATAAAGTACAATTTGAAATTGCACCATAACACAACAGTCATTAAATCAGACCAAATAATGCAGAATTATAATGAATATTGATCGGATAAACATAAGGCAGAACAGCAAAGAAACAAAACAGCCACTGTCCCGTTCGCCCCTGCTTCGCCTAGCGAAGGCTTAGCGAGGGCTCGCTCCAGGCTCGCTTAGCGATGTGCTAGCGAGCGGCCACGGGTTTTGAATTTCCGAACAGTACGACTTCAACCTGCTGCATGGCTTATGGCATTCAATTACAGAAATAGCATGGTCAAATATTCAGGGTATTCAGGCATACTCAAACTCATATGCAAAATCTAATTACATATCCAAAAATTCAATCATGATGCATTATGTATTTAGAGATTACAGATTGGAAGCATAAAACAGTAGTGATGCGCAAACCTGTTTGCAATTGAATTGCAACGTTGAATTGGCAGGTCACTTTTGGTATCAGATTGAGTTGGGCGGCGGTAGCTTCGGCGCGGAGGAGCGGCCTTCAGGGTTTCTTTACTCGGAATGCTCTGAGTTAATCTCCAGGGTTTCTATGCCAGGGTTTCCATCCGTCTTCCTCTGTCCCTTTTC